>NC_084742.1:51687289-52049789 GCF_033978785.1 Entelurus aequoreus
TGGACGCCCCTGCTTATTTCAGCAAGACAATGCCAAGCCACATTAGGCAACAACGTGGCTTCATAGTAAAAGAGTGCGGGTACTAGAGTGGCCTGCCTGTAGTCCAGACCTGTCTCCCATTGAAAATGTGTGGTGCATTATGAAGTCTAAAATACCACAACTTAATCTGTACATCAAGCAAGAATGGGAAAAAATTCCACCTGAAAAGCTTCAAAAATGTGTCTCCTCAGTTCCCAAATGTTTAATGAGTGTTGTTAAAAGGAAAGGCCATGTAACACAGTGGTAAAAATTTTTTTGCAATGTGTTGCTGCCATTAAATTCTAAGTTAATGATTATTTGCAGAAAGAAAATTAAAAGGTTTCTCAGTTCAAACATTAAATATCTTGATTTTGCAGGCTATTCAATTAAATATAAGTTGAAAAGGATTTGCAAATCATTGTATTCTGTTTTTATTTACTATTTACACAACTTCAGTGGTTTTAGGTTTTGTATAAACGATTCATTTTTATTTTTGACTGTTCATATATGTAGAAAATTACACGTAGGACGGAGCTATGTCAGTTTGCACATACTAAATAAAGATGCTAAATAGTGTTCAGAGTTGAGTTTTATTTCCTATCAATCAAACTGCGTGTGCAGAATAACTAAATTTGCATCTTTTCACCCCAGTATTGTGATCGGCATATAATCTGCGTCTTCATGAAGACAAACACGCTAAATGGATTGCACTCCTTATTCTGCTCACTGTAGAGACGCAATCCTCTGTGCAAACGTTTGTCAGATCAGCTTTGCGTGTGCTATCACGTTTGCCTGTGTTTTAGTACACGCAAACCAGTAGATCAGGCCCTAAATATTATGAGAATTAAGTTGTCATATCACATGTTGGTTCATTTTGAGATAAACAGTGAACACTGAAGTTGATGAGACTATAGTTGTAATGTTGAAAAAAAAAGTTGTCGCCTTACAAGAACTGGTAACTAAATGGGAAAATAAGAGAAGTCATAATTGTAGATTATAGTTTTTGTGTTTTGAGGAAAAATATCGTAATTTTATGTTGCCAAAGTCAATATTGCAAGAATAAAATGCATTTGTGAGTAGTTTAAAATAAAGTCGTACAAAATGACTAATGCCTTGAACCAAATTACATATGTTATTTTGTCCATGTTTTGTTTTTTTAATAATATTTATATATCTTTGTGTTGTGGTTTTTTGAACAGGACCCTCGGTTTAACGCAGAGGTGGACATGATCACAGGTTACAAGACACAAAGTATTCTTTGTCTGCCCATAAAGAACCATAAAGACCAGGTAAGATCGTCATTTAGTTTTCATACGAGAACCTCATCATTTTAGGAGAAAAAAAGTTGATCCAGATTGAAAAAATCCAATATTAAGACTTTTTACATGCAATTACAATTTACTTGATTATTTGATTAACCAATGTATTCCTGGTTTTAGCACCATGTCAAATGAAGTAACCAAATCTAAGTCATGCACTGCAAAAAGTCAGTGTTCAAAAACAAGAAAAAAATAAATAAATGAGGGGTATTTTACTTGAACTAAGCAAAATTATCTGCCAATAGAACAAAAAAATTTGGCTTGTCAAGACTTTCCAAAACAAGTAAAATGAGCTAACCTCAATGAACCGCCAAAATACCTTAAAATAAGTATATTCTCACTAATAACAAGTGCACTTTTCTTGATATAAAAAAAAAAAAAGAGACCTTTTTGCTCAATATGTTGAAAAATATTCTTAAATTAAGTAAATGCTAGTGCCATTATCTTGACATATCTGCATTACATTTCTTGAAACCAGAAAACTTATACTAAAAACTAGTTTATTGTTCTAAATGGAAAGGCAACAAGGCAACCGCTTGTTACTCTCGGGGGTCTCCTAGCCGCTCAGGCAAATCATATTGTCTAAAAATGCATTTTTCCATCGACAACATGACATCATTGCGCCAAGTGCGTGCTCTTTCAGTCAATTAGTGCGCATATATACAGTCCGGCCCCTGGCCAAAAATGTTTTAATTGTAATTTTGAAGAATTCTTCTGAATGTGCATGAACTATTTCTGTTCAAAATTGTTTGAAATGTCACATGTAAATAAACTCAAACTCAACTCAACTCAACTCAACATGTTACAGTGTTTCCCATAAACTGCCAAGATACCTGTGGCGGTGGGGGCGTGGCTATGGGCGTGGTAACCATGTCATCATCGATTAATTTGCATAATTTACTACAATTATATGATTTTCTCTAAAAAGGCTAAAAAAATGTATACCGGTACTTACTAATTAATAATAACAGTTTTGTTTTAAACGTCCATCCATCCATCCATCCATCCATTTTACAATATAATTACAACACTTTATGTACATATTTATATACAGATTTGAACAATAAGTTATTCACTGAAATATATTTAATTATTGTGGTTCTTACAAAAAATATATCTTATAAAATATAAAAGCTAAAATGTCTCTTAAAGCTCTGCCCCTTTAATTAGTGCATACTAAATGATTTAACTTTAGCCTACTACTACAACCATATTATTTACCAGCAACATAAAGTGAAACAGAGGCAGAGGTGTCCTACCACAGTCAGTAACAAATAAACAGAAAACAGTAGTGGTCAAATACAAATAAGGCAACAAGAGAAGTATCCTACACTTCTCTTTTGTAAAGTAAATCTGAACAGCCTATATGGGCATCTACATCAACTATATGATTTGCCTGAGAAGCTGGACAGGATTAAAAAATAAAAAATAAAAAATAAAAAAATAAAATAAATAAAAAATAAAAAAAATAAATTAAAAATCTATTTGTGGCGGACGTAATTCTTTCGTGGCGGGCCGCCACAAATAAATGAATGTGTGGGAAACACTGTGTTAAATGTTTAAATATTAACTGTCAATTTACTGTACTGTGTCAATTGTACTACTATATGAGTACATCTTTTCTATTGTTTCATTGAAAATAAAACAGCAAAGTCCATTTGGCTGTCATCCGTTTTAACTATGAGACACAATTGTGTCAAAGTCATGATTTTTTTTTCATGCTTGAAATAAGAAATTATTACTTTAAAAAAAAGTAGTTTTATACTTGTGAGTGTTGATGACACAGCTTTGCAACAGTTGATATTGTAGTTTCAAGCATGTTTTACTCAGTATAGGTCATCAAATCTCAGCAACAAGCTGTAATATCTTACTGAGATCATTTAGGACCAAAACACTTAAAACAAGTAAAACACTCTAACATAAAAATCTGCTTAGTGAGAAGAATTATCTTATTAGACAGAAAATAAGCAAATATCTCCCTTATTTGAGATATTTAATCTTACTTAGATTTCAGTTTTTGCAGTGTGCCAAATGTGTCTCAATCATTTCAGGTTGTTGGAGTGGCTCAAGCTATCAATAAGAAACATGGAGAGGATGGAGCCTTCAGCAAGCAGGATGAAAAGGTGAGGAAATGTCTAAAAAGCGCCAACATTCTTTAACATTGAGCGCTCATCTGTTTCAATAAGTTGTGATGTTACAAGAATGAATCGAACTTGAAACAAATACAGTTGAAATATGAACTGATAAGTTTTACAAAACCCAAAACCAGTGAAGTTGGCACGTTGTGAAAATGGTAAATAAAAATAGAATGCAATGATTTGCAAATCCTTTTCAACTTATTTTCAATTGAATAGACTGCAAAGACAAGATATTTAATGTTCCAACTGAGAAACTTTTTGCAAATTATCATTAACTTAGAATTTAATAGCAGTAACACATTGCAAAAAAGTTGGCACAGGGGCATTTTTACCACTGTGTTACATGGCCTTTCCTTTTAACAACACTCAGTAAACGTTTGGGAACTGAGGACGGAGGAGACCAATTTTTGAAGCTTTTCAGGTGGAATTCTTTCCCATTCTTGCTTGATGTACAGCTTAAGTTGTGGTATTTTAGGCTTCATAATGCGCCACACATTTTCAATGGGAGACAAGTTTGGACTACAGGCAGGCCAGTCTAGTACCCGCACTCTTTTACTATGAAGCCACGCTGTTGTAACAGGTGGCTTGGCATTGTCTTGCTGAAATAAGCAGGGGCGTCCATGGTAACGTTGCTTGGATGGCAACATATGTTGCTCCAAAACCATGAAGTACCTTTCAGCATTAATGGTGCCTTCACAGATGTGTAAGTTACCATGCCTTGGGCACTAATACACCCCCATACCATCACAGATGCTGGCTTTTCAACTTTGCACCTAGAACAATTTAGATGGTTCTTTTCCTCTTTGGTCCGGAGGACACGACGTCCACAATTTCCAAAAACAATTTGAAATGTGGACTCGTCAGACCACAGAACACTTTTACACTTTGCATCAGTCCATCTTAGATGAGCTCGGGCCCAGCGAAGCCGGCGGCGTTTCTGGGTGTTGTTGATAAATGGCTTTGGCTTTGCATAGTAGAGTTTTAACTTGTGCTTACAGATGTAGCGACAAACTGTAGTTACTGACAGTTGTTTTCTGAAGTGTTCCTGAGCCCATGTGGTGATGTCCTTTACACACTGCCACTTTTTGATGCAGTGCCGCCTGAGGGATCGAAGGTCCGTAATATCATTGCTTACGTGCAGTGATTTCTCCAGATTCTCTGAACCTTTGGATGATATTACGGACCGTAGATGGTGAAATCCCTAAATTCCTTGCAATAGCTGGTTGAGAAATGTTGTTCTTAAACTGTTGGACAATTTGCTCACGCATTTGTTGACAAAGTGGTGACCCTCGCCCCATCCTTGTTTGTGAATGACTGAGCATTTCATGGAAGCTGCTTTTATACCCAATCATGGCACCCACCTGTTCCCAATTAGCCTGTTCACCTGTGGGATGTTCCAAATAAGTGTTTGATGAGCATTCCTCAACTTTCTCAGTCTTTTTTGCCACTTGTGCCAGCTTTTTTGAAACATGTTGCAGGCATCAAATTCCAAAAGAGCTAATATTTGCAAAAAATAACAAAGTTTACCAGTTCGAACATTAAGTATCTTGTCTTTGCAGTCTATTCAATTGAATATAAGTTGAAAAGGATTTGCAAATCATTGTATTCTGTTTTTATTTAGTATTTACACAACGTGACAACTTCACTGGTTTGGGGTTTTCTACTATTATAGTTATGTTATGCCGCCACATTTGTAATATTAAAAGTGCAAACCGCAATATTATGATAAAAAGTTATTTTTCTCTACTCAAAATGTTACAAGGTACGTTAGTTAAAAGAAAAGTTGCTTATTTCTGAAAGAACTTATGTTTTGCAAAGATCATTGTCATTGTAAGAGGATAAAGACAAAAATGCCTATTTCCGAAAAATGTCCCATTTGATTGATGAGAGATAGTTGTGATGTTATGTAGGGAAAAATAGTTTGAAAATGTTATCTTACACGATTGAAGTTGTCATGAGTGTCCTTCTGTGTGTTTGTCCTCCGATCCAACAGGACTTCTCAGCTTACTTGGCCTTCTCGGGCATTGTGCTACACAACGCACAACTCTACGAAACGTCACAACTCGAAAACAGACGCAATCAGGTGGGTGTCAGCCTTGCTCGCTACGACAAGCCATAATATGATTCTTCCACTGGATTGATTAGACGACCACCAGGAGGCACAACAGCTTCAAACATGTTACTTGTCTTTGGCACATTTTAATCTGAAAACGGAGAAAAAGTGCGTTTGTGCGTAAAGCGCCAATAAGAGTGACGTCAATATTTTAGATTGATTGAAAATGGTCAACCTACAAGATAAAGATTGTAATCGTACAAGAACAGTCATCTATTTTCCAGACGGAAGTCGTCATAATGACATAAAGTTAAAGTTAAAGGACCAATGACTGTCACACACACACTAGGTGTGGCGAAATTATTCTCTGCATTTGACCCATCACCCTTGATCACCCCCTGGGAGGTGAGGGGAGTAGTGAGCAGCAGCAGTGGCCGTGCCCGGAAATCATTTTTGGTGATTTAACCCCCAATCCCAACCCTTGATGCTGAGTGCCAAGCAGGGAGGTAATGGGTCCCGTTTTCACAGTCTTTGGTATGACTCGGCCGGGGTTTGAACTCACAACCTAAGTTGTACCATCGCAAATTTAACATTTGTTTATTTATAGAATTTGAAATAGCGTTAAAATTGGGAGTTATTTTTATGATACTAAAAGTAGTCATTTAAAGGCCTACTGAAATGAAATTTTCTTATTTAAACGAGGATAGCAGATCCATTCTATGTGTCATACTTGATCATTTCGCGATATTGCCATATTTTTGCTGAAAGGATTTAGTAGAGAACTTCGACGATAACGTTTTGGTCGCTGATAAAAAAAAGCCTTGCCTTTACCGGAAGTAGCGTGACGTCACAGGTTGAAAGGCTCCTCGCATTTGCACATTGTTTACACCAGCAGCGAGAGAGATTCGGACCGAGAAAGTGACGATTACCCCATCAATTTGAGCCAGGATGAAACATTCGTGGATGAGGAACGTGAGAGTGAAGGATTAGAGTGCAGTGCAGGTCGTATCTTTTTTCGCTCTGACCGTAACTTAGGTAAAAGGGCTCATTGGATTCCACACTTTCTCCTTTTTCTATTGTGGATCACAGATTTGTATTTTAAACCACCTCGGATACTATATCCTCTTGAAAATGATAGTCGAGAACGTGAAATGGACATTCACAGTGACTTTTATCTCCACGACAATACATCGGCGAAGCACTTTAGCTACGGAGCTAACGTGATAGCATCGTGCTTAACTTCATAAAGAAACAGACGAAATAAGCCCCTGACTGGAAGGATAGACAGAAGATCAACAATACTACTATTACTATTAAACCCTAGACCTGTAACCACACGGCTAATGCTGTGCCGCCTGGCAAAGCCTAGCAATGCTGTTGCTAACGACGCCATTGAAGCTAACTTAGCTACGGGACCTCAACAGAGCTATGCTAAAAACATTAGCTCTCCACCTACGCCAGCTCTCATCTGCTCATCAACACCCGTGCTCACCTGCGTTCCAGCGATCGACGGCGCGACAAAGGACTTCACCCGATCATCGATGCGGTCGGCGGAGGAAGTCAAGGTGAGGACAGCGGCGTGGCGGCGGGCGTTGTAGCTTTCGACGACACCCTGGCCGCCATCAGAGTCGGCAAGAAACATATATTTCCCCAAAGTTACGTACGTGACATGCACATAGCGCCACGCACGTACGGGCAAGCGATCAAATGTTTGGAAGCCAAAGCTGTACTCACGGTAGCGCGTCTGCTATCCAACTCAAAGTCCTCCTGGTTGTGTTGCTGCCGCCAGCCGCTAATACACCGATCCCACCTACAGCTTTCTTCTTTGCAGTCTCCATTGTTATTTGAACAAATTGCGAAAGATTCACCAACACAGATGTCCAGAATACTGTGGAATTTAGCGATGAAAACAGACGATTTAAGCTGGCGACCGTGCTATTCCAAAATGTCTCCTTCAACCCTTGACGTCACGCGCAAACGTCATCATACATAGACGTTTTCAGCCGGAAGTTTCCCGGGAAATTTAAAATTGCACTTTATAAGTTAACCCGGCCGTATCGGCATGTGTTGCAATGTTAAGATTTCATCATTGATATATAAACTATCAGACTACGTGGTCGGTAGTAGTGGGTTTCAGTAGGCCTTTAAGGAGCTAGTTGTAGTTTTCACAATAGTCTTAGTAAACAGGTATTGAGACCAGAATACATTTCACACAAGATAATATTTTATCTTTCGTTACAAAGTTGTAATCTTACAAAAAAGGTTATTTTGGACAAAAGTTGCAACTCTCGACTGACTAATCATCCATCCATCCATCCATTTCCTACCGCTTGTCCCGTTCGGGGTCGCGGGGGTGCTGGAGCCTATCTCAGCTGCATTCGGGCGGAAGGCAGACTAATCATATTATGCAAAAATAATACATTTTTCAAGAATATGTGCAATGTCAGGGAATAAAAGCTTAAGAATTACGAGAGTTAGGATGACATTTTTATCTTTTTTCAGAAGTCGTAATCGTATCGTTTGATGGGAACAAATATGTAATTTTACCAAAAAAAGTTGTTTATTCTGTTTTAAACTAATCAATATACCGTTGTGGAGGACTCGCACCTCTGGGTTCTTCGGACCACCAATAACGGACATGACAGGCTTGACGGTTTGGAGATTTTGTTTATTTTTCAATAAACCTCCTTCTCTGGTCGCTTTTCAGCACTCGCCTCTTCTCCCCGTCTCGCTCTTCCGGTCGCTTTTCAGCCTTCCGCGTCTTCGTCTCGCTCTCGCTTCCGCTCGGGCTCGGCTTCGTTCTCGGCCATCCACTCCGACTTCACCAACCACGTGCTGCCCTTTTATACAGTGACAGGTGATGAGGCAACTGCGCCCAGGTGGGCCATCTACGCACCTGTCGCCCATCTCGGAGCCGGCCCCAGCGCGCCCCGCCTCGCTGCAGGTCCGCAGGCCACGCCTCCTCACAACCGTATTTTTCGACCTATAGGGTGCATTTAAAATCCTTTCATTTTCTCAAAACTCGACAGTGCGCCTAATGTACGGAATAATTTTGGTTGTGCTTACCGACCTCGAAGCTATTTTATTTGGTACATGGTGTAATGATAAGTGTGACCAGTAGATGGCAGTCACACATAAGAGATACGTGTAGACTGCAATATGACTCAAGTAAACAACAGCAAAATGTTATATGTTCCATTGAAAATATAGAACATTACACACGGCGCTCAAAAATCTATCACAATGTTTTTAGTATGACTTTGGTAAGCTATGAAGCCGCACCGCTTGATGGATTGTACTTTGCCTCGACATACCAGTATTATTATGGTGTGTGTATAAGGTAAGACATATTATCTGGTGTTTTGTTTCACAATATTATGCAAAATAAATTTTTCTTACCTTCTGGTTCCTGCTGATCTGTATTTGGGATCTGCATAAGTCCTGAAAATGTGCGCGCCTCTGCCTTTGTAGTCGATAAGCTTCTTCTTTTTCTCTATCTTCTTGTTATGGGACATTCATCCTCCGCTGTTTTGACCAAAGACCAAAGAACCACCATTACATGTTATGTAGACCACAAGGAAGTGTTTTACATCTAGATTAAAAAAAAAAAAAGACTCTGTAGAGGTTGCCCTCTAGTGGGTTTTTCGGACCACCACACACTGCCAGGAGAGCCCGGAATTCAGGGTGTAACACTGTTTTATTTCCATCAATCGTGCAAGGCTTTTGCTTTCCAGCAAAACATATTTTTCTGAGTTTGTGTATCTCTCTCTCTCTCTGGCTCCCACTCCAACTCCAACAGCGTGTCTCATGCCGGCTGCTGCTAATAAAGGCGACAGGTGATTAGATAACAAGGCCCCCCTGTGCCATCTACTCACCCGTCGCTGTCTTTGAGGCTGGTCCTGGCACACCCCGTTCCGTGGCAGGCCCGCAGGCCACGCCCCCCTCCACAGACTCCTTTAATGCGCCCTATAATCCGGTGCGTCTTTTTGTATGAAAACAGGCCCGACTAGACCCGCTCATCGGCAGTGCGCCTTATAATCCGGTGCGCCGTATGGTCCGGAAAATAGGGTATCTATTTTCCAGACGGAAGTCGTCATAATTGAATAAAAGTTATACAATTACAAATTTAGCATTAGTTTATTTACAGAATTTGGGCAAACGTCGTAACTCTCGGCTGACTCATCATATTATGCAAAAATGATACATTTTCAAGTAAATGTGCAATGTCAGGAAATAAAAGCTTAAGAATGACAAGAATTAGGTTGACAATTTTTTGATTTTTCGGAAGTCGTAATCGTATCGTTTGCGGGAACAAATTTGTAATATTACCAAAACTATTTTTTTATTTTGCAGTAAACTGTTTTAAACCAATCAATATAAGGGATACTAATGGATGTCCGATTACCGTATTTTCATACCATAGAGCGCACCGGATTATAAGGCGCACTGCCGATGAATGGTCTATTTTGATCGTTTTTCATAAATAAGGCGCACCGGATTATAGGGCGCATTAAAGGAGTCATATTATTATTATTTTTTGCTAAATGTAAAACACTTCCTTGTTGTCTACATGACATGTAATGGTGGTTCTTTGGTCAAAATGTTGCATAGATGATGTTTTACAGATCATCTTCAAGCCGCTTTCTGACAGTCGCTTCAGGATGCGCCGTTTTGTGGGCGGTCTTATTTACGTGGCTCGCCTTCGACAGCGTCTTCTCCCCGTCATCTTTGTTGTAGCGGTGTAGCGTGCAAGGACGGGAGTGGAAGAAGTGTCAAAAGATGGAGCTAACTGTTTTAATGACATTCAGACTTTACTTCAATCAATAACAGAGCAGCATCTCCTCATCCGGAAACAACAACACCGGAAATGTGTCCCGTGAAAAACCGTCCGACCGGAGCTCTGTAATAACTAAAGTTCCTTGGGTGAATAATGTAAACTCACTACACCGGTATGTTTTAGCGCTTTCATGGCGAGTTTACTGACAGATGTAAGTAAGAACTTTACACTACTTTATATTAGAAATGGCAACAGCGGAGGATGAATGTCTCATAACAAGAAGATAGAGAAAAAGAAGAAGCTTATCGACTACAGTGTCTCCATGGAATACAAAAGCGGAGGCGTGCAATTTTTCAGGATTTACGCAGATCCCAAATACAGATCAGCAGGTACCAGAAGGTAAGAAAAGTTGCTTTTGCATAGTATTGCGAAACAAAACGCCAGATAATATGTCTTACCTTACACACACACCATTATAATACAAACCCCGTTTCCATATGAGTTGGGAAATTGTTTTAGATGTAAATATAAACGGAATACAATGATTTGCAAATCATTTTCAACCCATATTCAGTTGAATATGCTACAAAGACAACATATTTGATGTTCAAACTTATAAAAAATTTTTTTTTTTGCAAATAATCATTAACTTTAGAATTTGATGCCAGCAACCCGTGCCAAAGTAGTTGGGAAAGGTGGCAATAAATACTGATAAAGTTGAGGAATGCTCATCAAACACTTATTTGGAACATCCCACAGGTGAACAGGCAAATTGGGAACAGGTGGGTGCCATGATTGGGTATAAAAGTAGATTCCATGAAATGCTCAGTCATTCACAAACAAGGATGGGGCGAGGGTCACCACTTTCTCAACAAATGCGTGAGCAAATTGTTGAACACTTTAAGAAAAACATTTCTCAACCAGCTATTGCAAGGAATTTAGGGATTTCACCATCTACGGTCCGTAATATCATCAAAGGGTTCAGAGAATCTGGAGAAATCACTGCACGTAAGCAGCTAAGCCCGTGACCTTCGATCCCTCAGGCTGTACTGCATCAACAAGCGACATCAGTGTGTAAAGGATATCACCACATGGGCTCAGGAACACTTCAGAAACCCACTGTCAGTAACTACAGTTGGTCGCTACATCTGTAAGTGCAAGTTAAAACTCCCTTATGCAAGGCGAAAACCGTTTATCAACAACACCCAGAAACGCCGTCGGCTTCGCTGGGCCTGAGCTCATCTAAGATGGACTGATACAAAGTGGAAAAGTGTTCTGTGGTCTGACGAGTCCACATTTCAAATTGTTTTTGGAAACTGTGGACGTCGTGTCCTCCGGACCAAAGCGGAAAAGAACCATCCAGATTGTTATAGGCGCAAAGTGTAAAAGCCAGCATCTGTGATGGTATGGGGGTGTATTAGTGCCCAAGACATGGGTAACTTACACATCTGTGAAGGCACCATTAATGCTGAAAGGTACATACAGGTTTTGGAGCAACATATGTTGCCATCCAAGCAACGTTACCATGGCCGCCCCTGCTTATTTCAGTAAGACAATGCCAAGCCACGTGTTACATCAACTAGGCTTCATAGTAAAAGAGTGCGGGTACTAGACTGGCCTGCCTGTAGTCCAGACCTGTCTCCCATTGAAAATGTGTGGCGCATTATGAAGCCTAAAATACCACAACGGAGACCCCCGGACTGTTGAACAACTTAAGCTGTACATCAAGCAAGAATGGGAAAGAATTCCACCTGAGAAGCTTCAAAAATGTGTCTCCTCAGTTCCCAAACATGCCCTTTCCCAACTACTTTGGCACGTGTTGCAGCCATGAAATTCAAAGTTAATTATTATTTGCAAAAAAAAAATAAAGTTTATGAGTTTGAACATCAAATATGTTGTCTTTGTAGTGCATTCAATTGAATATGGGTTGAAAAGGATTTGCAAATCATTGTATTCCGTTTATATTTACATCTAACACAATTTCCCAACTCATATGGAAACGGGGTTTGTACTCGTATGTTGAAGCACATCAAGCGGTGCAGCCTACACTTGTCTCTTATGTTTGACTGCCATCTACTGGTCACACTTATCATTTCACCATGTACCAAATTAAATTGCTTCGAGGACAAAACTTATTCCTTACATTAGGCTCACCGGGTTATAAGGCGCACTGTCGAGTTTTGAGAAAAAAAAGGATTTTAAGTGCGCATAATAGTCCGGAAAATGCGGTATATCAGTCAGCGGTGTGGAAATAGGATCGCATCATATCGGTGGTGGTATTTTCCTCCGCCTGGATTTTGGCGCGCGAGTGATGACCTCATCAAAGTGCGCTGTGCTGCACCAGCATCAATCTTATTTGCTCAATATGTCTGCAGTTATTTCTAAGTTTCGCCTTCGAATTGTAAACATGCGATTTGATTCTGGCTATGTTTATAAGGGGGAATAACAAAATATTAGGGTTGTCAAGGTTAACGCGATAATAATGCGTTAACTAGAAGTTCTTTTAACGGCGGCAATTCTTTTTGATGTGCGATTGCGTGCTGACTCCTTTTTGACCCTTGAGCCATTCCGTGGCAGGGAAAAATTGAATTGCGTCCAGTTTCTGTTGAGCTACAAGCGGGAAAATAGCGAGCAGAAACGCACAGAAAGCGTACATTGTGGAAATATCTGGTCCAAAGCCGTGGCAAGTTGTTCTCCCGACAAGACTATGTCATCTTCGGTCGCCCGCGAGACGACATCATTGGAGAAAATGCCTGCTGGCGCGCTTTCATCCAGAGAGGCGGAGCTTCACTTCTGTGTTTAGATTACAGTTGAGTGCATTGATAACATCAAATATAAACTGTTACTCTAACTGCTTCAGTAAGATGTGGTAAAAGCTCCACAGAAAGGAAGGAGAGGCAGGAAGTTTTTACAATCCTTGATTCTTGTCGTCGTCAAATCAATCACACACTTCTGATTTCACAATAAAAGCGCTACACGTTACAATCGCTACAGTAACACAATGAAAAATGTATTTTACGACTTTGAAAGCCAAAGATGTTTTGTAAGGTAATCTGTGATATTTCTACCTGCATAAACATCAGTGGAGAAATATCCTGTAGAGGGGGACATTTTGTGGCAAATAGAAATAAAGTTCATATTATTTTTGATGACACAATTCAATTCGATTTATGGAGGTAACGATTCAATGAAGAATCAATTTTTGATTCAAAACGATTCTTGATTCAAAATTAATACTTTTATTAATAACATTGGGTGCCAGTTCTACGATGAACTACATTCCTCCATAAAATAGACAAACAGCTCTGATAAATTTCCATAATACTGAAAAGAAAACTGATTTTGTTGAATACAATTCTACCCAAACATTTAATAAAGTCAAATACAAATAAGGCAACAAGAGATATCTCACACTTCTCTTTTCTTAAATACATCGATCATACATCAACAATATAATTTGCTGGACAGGACAGATAAAAAAACCAAACATAAATAAATGTTTTACTTTTTTTAATCGATTAAGAATTCTTACAAATATGAATAGCAATTCATTCATTTTTTTGACACCGTTAATTCTTTTAAATCATGCTCTGATTAATAGTCCTTAATTACAGAATATTTATGTGGCTGAATATAACAATTTATTAATCAATATAATTTTTTTACGCAGCAAAAGAAATACCATTAAAAACCTCTAAAGGCTTAGTGGCCACATGCGTGGACAGCACCTTTTAGCTCTTATTTCCAAAATTGTGTACACTACTGAATTGGGGTCTTATGGCCGCTTATGTGGACACTTATACTGCCATCTGGTGGTGTCAGAAGAGTACACACAATGGAATTTGGGGAAAAAAAGTGTAAAAATAAGAATTAGCATGTCACTAAACATGAAGTACACGTTTGTGTACTTATGGACTAAGTACATCATATCAAAAGATGATTCTTAGTTTTTATTCTAATTAGGGTCCAATAAGCCCAAATATCAATCAATCAATCAATGTTTATTTATATAGCCCTAAATCACAAGTGTCTCAAAGGGCTGTAAATAGCAAAGATAAATACAAAAAGCATGTAAACAAACAGCTTGGGCCTTAAGAGGTTAACTTGTACAACACGTAATGTACAGAATATCAGAAGCATTTATTCAAGAAGAGATATCACGTTTTATTTTACCAAACATCTTTGACAATCAAACCATGATCAATCCACATTTTGTTTGATTAATGTGTGAAACTGGTGTTTAAACCTCCTCCTCTGAATGCAAGTGCTCCTACAGCGGGATTACAAATTCTGTATTTCTCCAAGATACAAATTCTGGACTGCAGATATGCTTTTTTACAATTGTCATTAAAAGCGTGTTTATGTCTATTTTGTGTTGAGCTGTTTAAAAAAAAAAAAGACATTTCTTTAAAACTAACTAATTGTCCTTTAGTCATGGTATTAAAAACCTGAGAATTGTCTGTCTAGAGTACACATAATGATGGAAAAAGTATATCTATCTGCGATTAATCGCGGTTAATTTTGAGTTAACTATGAACAAATTGTGATTAATCGCGATTAAATATTTTTAATCGCTTTACAGCGCTACAGAATAATAATTAGAAAACAAATTCCTTCAATACTTCTAAAGGAAGTCAGAATGTAGTCACACACAGCGTTTATGATAAAAAGCTCCCGCTGGTAGTGGAAAAAAATATATCATTAATTTTGTTTTGATATTATGTTCAGCGTTCAAAATGTTTTAATTAAATTCTTATTTGTGCATTTATTAAAACAAAATAAGGAGCATATGTTATTTTATCTGCGATGAGGTGGCGACTTGTCCAGGGTGTACCCCGCCTTCCGCCCGAATGCAGCTGAGATAGGCTCCAGCACCCCCCGACACCCCAAAGGGGACAAGCGGTAGAAAATGAATGGATGTTATTTTATGAAATCATGTTTTTACTCCATTTTGGTAGTGGGAAAATATCAAGTGGTGTTAGCAAAAATGGTATTACTGTTTCAGGTTCTGTTGGAGTTGGCCAGTCTTCTGTTCGAGGAGCAACAGAGTGTGGAGGTTCTCCTCAGGAAGTTTGCAGGAACCATCTTGTCCTTCATTATGGCTCAAGCCTGTACTGTCTTCATTGCTGACAATGACTCCACCCAGGTTAGCACGCACACTATCATGCTAGCAGTTGCACGTTACATAACACACAGCAGTACCTTGGGATACGGGTTTAATTGATTCTGTGATGCAGCTTGTACCTTAAAAAAACTTGTGTTGCAAAACAGCTTCACCCATTGGGGAGCTGTATCCCCCAAAACACCATCATTTTAACATGTAACATCCATCCATCTGAGTCGTAGTCGTAGTCTCTCCAACGTGTTCTGGGTCTTCCCCGTGGCCTCAAATGTTATCTTTCTTTGTAAACTGAATTTAATAGGAAAAACATTAAAAAAAAAAGTATTTTCTGGTCGGACTTGCCCTAAGCACCTCTCCAGGGAGGCGTCCGGGTGGCTTCCTGACCAGATTCCTGAACCACCTCATCTGGCTGTTCTCGATGTGGAGGAGCAGCGGCTTTACTTTGAGCTCCTCCCGGATGACAGAGCTTCTCACCCTATCTCTAAGGGAGAGACCCACCACCCGACGGAGGAAACTCATTTTGGCCGCTTGTACCCGTGATCTTGTCCTTTGGGTCACAACCAAAGGGACAGGATGTGAACGTAGATTTACCGGTAAATTGAGAGCTTTGCCTTCCAGCTCAGCTCTTTCTTCACCACAACGGATCGATACAGGGTCCGCATCACTGCAGACGCTGTACCGATCCGCCTGTCGATCTCACGACACATTCTTCCCTCTCTTGGAAACTTGAACCGAGGTACTTGAACTCCTTCACTCCTCCCCAACCCGGAGATGGCACGCCAACCTTTTCTAGGAGGTACTGAATCGATCCAGTGAGAGCTGAAGACCCTGGCCAGATGAAGCCAACAGGACCACATTGTCTGCAAAAAGCACATATCTAATCCTGCAGCCGCCAAACCAGAGATTCTGTCCATAAAAGTTATGAAAAGAATTAGTGACAAAGGGCAGCCCTGGCGGAGTCCAACCCTCACTGGAAACTGATCCGACTTAATGACGGATCAGGGGAGCGGACCGCAACAATCAGACGGTCCGATACCCCATACTCTCTGAGCACAACCCCACAGGACTTCCCAAGGGACACGGTCGAAGGCCTTCTCTAAGTCCACCAAACACATGTAGACTGGTTGGTCAAACTCCAATGCACCCTCAAGAACCTGGCCGAGAGTATAGAGCTGGTCCACAATTCAACCACCAAGGACGAAAACCACACTGCTCTGCCTGATTCTGAGGTTCGACTATCCAACGTAGCCTACTTTCCTGTACACCTGAATAGACCTTACTGGGAAGACTGAGGAGTGTGATCCCACGATAGTTAGAACACACCCTCCGGTTCCCCTTCTTAAAGAGAGGAACCACCACCCCAGTCTGCCAATTTAGAGGCATCGTCCCCGATGTATACGCAATGCTGCAGAGCCTTGTCAACCAAAACAGCCCCACAACATTCAGAGCCTTAAGGAACTTTGGGGGGATCTCATCCACTCCGAGGAGCTTCTTAACTACCTCGGCAACCTCAGCCCCAGAAATGGGACAGCCCACCACAGATTCCCCAGGCACTGCTTCCTGATAGGAAGACCTGTAGATGGGATTAAGGAGGTCTTTGAAGTATTCCCTCCACCGATCCACAGCGTCCTAAATCGAGGTCAGCAGCAAAACATCCCCACTTATATGGTGTTGACAGTACACTGCTTCCCCTCCTGAGGCGGCGGACGGTGGTCCAGAATCGCTTCGAATCCGCCTGGAAGTCGTTTTCCATGGCTTCCCCGAACTCCTCCCATGTCTGAGTTTTTGCCTTTGCGACCGCCAAAGCCGCGCGTCGCTTGGCCTGTCTCCGGGGTCCCATGAGCCAAAAGGACCAAATAGGACTCCTTCTTCAGCATGACGGCATCCCTCCTTCTGAGGTTACCGCCACAACAGGCACCAACCACCTTGCGGCCACAGCTCCGATCGGCCGCTTTGACAGTAGAGGTACGGAACATGGTCCACTCAGACTCAATATCCAGCGCCACCCTCGTGACATGTTCCTCCGGAAGTGGGAATTGAAACTCTCTCTGACGGGTGACTCTGACAGACGTTCCCAGCAGACCCTCACAATGCGTTTGGGCCTGCCAGGTCTGACCGCCATCCTTTCCCATCGTCTGAGCCAACTCACCACCAGGTGGTGATCAATAGAAAGCTCCGCCCTTCTCTTCACCCGAGTGTCCAAAACATGAGGCCGCAAATCCGATGACACAACTACAAAGTCGATCATTAAACTGCAGCCTAGGGTGTCCTGGTGCCAAGTGCACATATGGACACCCTTATGTTTGAACATGGTGTTCGTTTTAAACAATCTGTGACGAGCACAAAAGTCCAATAACAAAACACCACTCGGGTTCAGATCTGGGCAACTCTTCTTCCCAATCCTGCCTCTCCAGGTTTTACTGTTGTTGCCAATATGAGCGTTGAACTCACCTAGAAGAACGAGGGAATCACCTGAGGGAGCACTCTCCAGTACTTCCTCGAGGGAATCCAAAAAGGGTGGGTACTCTGAGCTGCTGTTTGGTGCGTAAGCACAAACAACAGTCAGGACCCGTCCCCCCACCCGAAGGCCGAGGGAATCTTCCCTCTCGTCTACCGGGTTAAACTCCAACGTACAGGCTCTGTGCTGAGGGGCAACGAGAATTGCCACCCCAACCCGCCGCCTCTCACTGCGTGCAACGCCAGAGTGGAAGAGAGTCCAGCTCATCTCGAGAGGACTGGTTCCAGAGCCCTTGCTGTGGAACCAGTCCCTGAGCTAAAATGAGTTTGACACCCCGGTTGTAAAAAAGTCATATCACATTGCCAGGGAAGCATGCGAGTTGAGGCAGCAGGGGAAAATGTAAGGCACCGACTGGCATGTCTCAAATGAAATGGAGAAACAGGAGAAGCCAAAATTCTTGATGGTAAAAACATCAGGAAGTGGGCAAATACTGAAGATGACATCATCTTGACTAGAGGGAAATAAAAGAGCCAGATCACAAAGACTGAACTTGAACAATAACAACTCTACAATAATGACAAAGATTATGCCAAATGTTACTACAATAAGTAATACAAAACCCAAAACCAGTGAAGTTGGCACGTTGTGTAAATGGTAAATAAAAACAGAATACAATGATTTGCAAATCCTTTTCAGCTTATATTCAATTCAATAGACTGCAAAGACAAGATATTTAATGTTCCAACTGAAAAACATATATATATATTTTTTCAAATAATCATTAACTTAGAATTTAATGGCAGCAACACATCGCAAAACAAGTCGGCACAGGGGCATTTTTACCACTGTGTTACATGGCCTTTCCTTTTAACAACACTCAGTAAACGTTTGGGAACTGAGGAGAGCAATTTTTGAAGCTTTTCCGGTGGAATTCTTTCCCATTCTTGCTTGATGTACAGCTTAAGTTGTTCAACAGCCTGGGATCTCTGTTGTGATATTTTAGGCTTCATATTTTCAATGGGAGACAGGTCTGGACTACAGGCAGGCCAGTCTAGTACCCGCACTCTTTTACTATGGATCCATGCTGTTGTAACACGTGGCTTGGCATTGTCTTGCTGAAATAAGCAGGGGCGTCCATGATAATGTTGCTTGGATGGCAACATATGTTGCTCCAAAACCGGTATGCACCTTTCAGCATTAATGGTGCCTTCACAGATGTGTAAGTTACCCATGTCTTGGGCACTAATACACCCCCATACCATCACACATCCTGGCTTTTCAACTTTTCGCCTATAACAATCCGCATGGTTCTTTTCCTCTTTGGTCCGGAGGACACGACGTCCACAGTTTCCAAAAACAATTTGAAATGTGGACTCGCCAGACCACAGAACACTTTTCCACTTTGCATGAGTCCATCTTAGATGAGCTCGGGCCCAGCGAAGCCGGCGGCGCTTCTGGGTGTTGTTGATAAATGGCTTTGGCTTTGCATAGTAGAGTTTTAACTTGCACTTACAGATGTAGCGACAAACTTTAGTTACTGACAATGGTTTTCTGAAGTGTTCCTGAGCCCATGTAGCGATGTCCTTTACACACTGATGTCGCTTTTTGATGCAGTACCGCCTGAGGGACCGATGGTCACTCAATTGGCATTCAATGTTGGTTTTCGGCCTTTCTCCAGATTCTCTGAACCTTTTGATGATATTACAGACCTTAGATGGTGAAATCCCTAAATTCCTTGCAATAGCTGGTTGAAAAATGTTGTTCGTAAACTGTTGGACAATTTGCTCACGCATTTGTTCACAAAGTGGTGACCTTCGCCCCATCCTTGTTTGTGAATGACTGAGCATTTCATGGAAGCTGTTTTATACCCAATCATGGCACCCACCTGTTCCCAATTAGCCTGTTCACCTGTGGGATGTTCCAAATAAGTGTTTGATGAGCACTCCTCAACTTTCTCAGTCTTTTTTGCCACTTGTGCCAGTTTTTTTTAAACATGTTGCAGGCATCAAATTCCAAATGAGCTAATATTTGCCAAAAATTACAAAGTTGTCCAGTTCCAATGTTAAGTATCTTGTCTTTGCAGTCTATTCAATGAATATAAGTTGAAAGGGATTTGCAAATCATTGTATTTTGTTTCTATTTACCATTTACACAACGTGACAACTTCACTGGTTTTGGGTTTTGTACGTTACATTCATTCATTCAATAAGTTATTCATCTATACCCAGGAATTCATTCAGATAAAAGCGGTAGGAATAAATACACACTTTGCTTCTTTCTGCTCCTTTTTGAACATTTTTAATTGTGATAAGGTAAAACCATGTCTGAAACAAATAAATCATAATAGAAAATAATTATTGTACTAGAAAAAAGTAATTGGCTGCAAAAATGTTCATGTTACAAGATTTTAAAAAAAGCGTACAATCATCTGAGAAAAAAAGTCTTCATTTAAACATTTTTGGGAAGAAACATGTTGTAATGTTCACCAGCCAAAAGTCTTAATTTTACGACGTTAAAATAATTTAGTTTTCACTAATTCATAATATTAAGAGAAAATGTTTTTTTTTAAGATTAGAAAACATAATTGTAATTGTAAGAGAAAAACGTTTTATTATTACCAGTTTTAAGAAAAAAACTATCTTACAGAAGTTGTACTCTTTAAAGGTGCTGTTTGAACTTGCTCACAGTTAAATTTTTCAAACCAAAAAATATAACAAGAACACATTAACATAACATTTGTTTTAAAATTGTCGACAGTTTTGCCCGTCCGAGAAAATAAATTATTGGTGTTTATGTAACAGGTTACTGTACGTGTTTGATTCCACTTGTTCCAACAAAGGTTTATGCGAGTGCTCAATAGCGCCCTCTCTGACATGGGCTGTAAATAGGCTGGACTGGCATTACAGTCCTCAGTTCAGTATGGCCATGATCAAGGTGAGTTGGTGAGCGCTGCTCAAATACAAATAAATAGCCAACTAGATGAGGCAATTCATGAAGGAATTGCATGTGAATGCTCCAATGCTGAAGTTGAACTGAAATGCTGACAGAATGTAGTATGAATATAAGAATAGTTTGAATGTTGGAATGGTTTGAATGTTGAAGAGTTTGAATTTCCAGGAAAAACTAAATTTGGTTTGGAATTTGGGAAAGTGTTAGTTTGATGAGCGGAATGTGTGGATGTTGGAATGGTTTGAATAGGTTGAAAAATGTGGGAATTGTGGAAGTTTAAAAAATGGACAATTCATTTTGAATGGGGAAAATGTCCCTGAAAACTGGGCATTCCTGGAAATCCGGGATTTAAAAAAAAATTGTTGAAGTAGAGCACACAATTTTGAACAGGCTGAATATTTTGGAGTTGAAAAATGTGGGAATTGTGGAACTTAGAAAAATGTCCCATTCATTTCAATGGGAATTTCATGGAAATTTCGGGAAAAGCGGGATTTTTTTTTGGAAAATGTTAAAAGACTTGAATTTTCTTAGTGAGTTGGTGTTGGGATTTTTCAAATCGGTCGAGAAATGTTGAAGTAGTAACATTTTTAATTGAGAAATGGTATAAGGAATTCCAAGAATTTCGGGAAAACTGGGAATTTTTCCAGTTCAAAAAACTACTTTGTTTTTGTCCTGATTAAGAGGAATGTTTTGACGGTGGAACGATTGAAGTGGGTTGAAAAATGTGGGGAGTAGTCAACAGAAAAAAGGGTCAAAAAAGGGTTTGAAAGAACGGGAATTCTGTGAATTCCTGGAATTTTTTTGAATTTGGAAAAGTGATAGTTTGACGGTCCAGGATGAGTGGAGTATGTTGAAGGTGGAATGGTTGGAATTGGTTGAAAAATGTGGAAATGGTGGAAGTTAGAAAAATGTCCCGTTCATTTCAATGGGAATTTCATGGAAATTTGGGAATTTCGGGAAAAGCTGGATTTTTTGGGAAAATGTTAAAAGACTTGAATGTTTTCTTGAATGGTTGGTGTTGGGATTTCTCAAATCGGTCGAGAAATGTTGAAGTAGTAACATTTTTAATTGAGAAATGGTATTAAGGAATTTTGGGAAAACTGGGAATTTTTCCAGTTAAAAAAAAAACATAGTTTTTTTCATCCTGATTAAGAGGAATGATTTGACGGTGGAACGGTTGAAGTGGAATTTTCCCAGAATTTTTTTAACTTGGAAAAATTATAGTTTGATTGTCCAGGATGAGTGGAATGTGTTGATGGTGGAATGGTTTGGATCGGTTGAAAAATGTGCGAATTGTGGAAGTTTAAAAAATGGACAATCAATTTTGAATGGGGAAAATGTCCCTGAAAACTAGGAGGAATTGTTGGAGAGCACACAATTTTGAACAGGCTGAATATTTTGGAGTTGCAACGGTTTGAATCGGATAAAAATGTGGGAATTGTAGAACTTTGAAAAATATCCCAAATATTATCAAAGGGAATTTCATGGGAATTTCGGGAAAAGCGGGAATTTTTGGGAAAATGTTAGAAGACATGAATGTTCTGAGTGGTTGGTGTTGGGATTTTTCAAATAGGTCGAGAAATGTTCAAGTAGTAACATTTTTAATTGAGAAATGGTATCAAGGAATTTCGGGAAAACTGGGTATTTTTCCAGTTCAAAAAACAACTTTGTTTATTATCCTGATTAAGAAAAAATGGTTGGACGGTGGAACGGTTGAAGTGGGTTGAAAAATGTGGAAGGAGTAGTCGGCAGAAAAAAGGGTCAAAAAAAGGTTTCCTGGAATTTTTTTTAACTTGGAAAAATTATAGTTTGAATGTCCAGGATGAGTGGACTATGTTTAAATCGGTTTAAAAATGTGGAAAAAATGATGGAAGTTTGAAAAATGGCCAATTCATTTTGAATGGAAAAAATGTCCCGGAAAACCTGGAAAATTTTGGGAATTTGTAAAAATTCTGAAAATTTTTGGAATTTGTCAAGGGAAAGCCCGCGATTCCCGAATTGTCTGAACAGTTTGAAGTTGGAACGGTTTGAATAGGTTGAAAAATGTGCGAATTGTGGAAGTTTAAAAAATGGACAATTCATTTTGAATAGGGAAAATGTCCCTGAAAACTGGGAATTCTTGGAAATCCGGGAATTTTTTTTCATTGTTGAAGGAAAGCACACAATTTTGAACAGGCTGAATATTTTGGAGTTGGAACAGTTTGAATTAGATGAAAAATGTGGGAGTTGTGGAACTTTGGAAAAATGTCCCATTCATTCAATTTAAAAAAAAAAAAATTTTTAATTTTTTTTTTATTGACATCCAGCATCAGACATTCCTATCCATTACATCATATTCACATAAATCATATATCTATTGTCTGCTCTAAATGTCAAAATATTTTTGTTTATATCCCATCCATACCACCCACCCCCCCACTCCCCAAAAAAGAAAGAAACAACAAAAAAAACTAAGTAATATCTACAAATACATCGATTAAATAAACAAAACAAAAAAAACAAAAAAAACAACAACAAAAAGGAAATAATAATACATTAATAGTAATAATAAATAAAATAAAATATAAACGGATACATATATATATATATATATATATATATATATATATATATATATATATATATATATATATATATATATATATATATATATATACACACACATACTTATACATATATATACATACATACACATACACATATAGGGATATAGGATTTTTTTTTTGTCCCATTCATTTCAATGGGAATTTCGTGGAAATTTGGGGATTTCTGGAAAAGCGAGATTTTTTTGGGGAAAATGTTAAAAGACTTGAATGGTCTGAATGAGTTTACAAGGTTGGTGTTGGGATTTTTCAAATAGGTCGAGAAATGTTGAAGTAGTAACATTTTTATATGAGAACCTCAAACGTGTTACGTACGTACGTAGTTATGTCATTGCGTCCCAGAAGTATCTAATAAAGTTGTCTGTGTATTCTTTGGCTAAAAAGTGTGGTTTTATAACATACCCTAATGTTTCCGTTGGAAGTATGGCGACACGCGATGTATTTTAGGACGTGGTGTCCTCGGAGGAACCAGAACCATTGGCAGTAACATCCCTCTCAGCCTTGTCTAAACATTGTCTCCTGGAAGTACTTTTTTTATGACTGAAGCATTTGTTTATCTTCAACATCCTCTTAAAAGTCGGGAAAGGGATCTCTTTTGTGGCAGGTCATAAGTGCACTTTGAAACAAAACATGCCCTCAAAAGGACTGCATATTGCTCAAAGAAGAAGTGGAATGTTCTAAAAATGTTTTTTTTTTCCATTGCAGAACCCTTTTTCCAGCATCTTTCACATGGACTACGAGGAGCTAGGTCAAGTTCTTAATGCTCCCAAAAGGTAGGACGAAACCCGGAGGGCAAAGCTTTATTCATTCTGATGTTGTTTACGAAACTGGAAATCACAGTGCTGTTTCTTCCGTCAAGTGGAAGGAAACGGGGAGAAAAGTCTTACAAGACAACAGTCACATTGCAAAAATAATAATGAATATACAAACCCCCAAAGTGAAGTTGGCACGTTGTGTAAAATAGTAAATAAAAACAGAATACAATGATTTGCAAATCCTTTTCAACCTATATTCAATTGAATAGACTGCAAAGACAAGATATTTAACGTTGGAAGTGGTAAACATTGTAATTTTTTGCAAATATTAGCTAAGTTGGAGTTTGATGCCTGCAACATGTTTCAAAAAAGCTGGCACGAGTGGCAAAAAAGACTGAGAAAGTTGAGGAATGCTCATCAAACACTTATTTGGAACATCCCACAGGTGAACAGGCTAATTAAAGGCCTACTGAAACCCACTACTACCGACCACGCAGTCTGATAGTTTATATATCAATGATGAAATCTTAACATTGCAACACATGCCAATACGGCCGGGTTAACTTATAAATTGCAATTTTAAATTTCCCGCCACACTTCCGGTTGAAAACGTCTTGATCTGATGACGTATGCGCGTGACGGAATCAGTTGATGCGGAAGTATTGGTACCCCATTGAATACAATACAAAAAAGCTCTGTTTTCATTTCATAACTCCACAGTATTCTGGACATCTGTGTTGGTGAATCTTTTGCAATTTGTTTAATGAACAATGGAGACTGCAAAGAAGAAAGTTGTAGGTGGGATCGGTGTATTAGCGGCTGGCTGCAGCAACACAACCAGAAAGACAGAGATGGATAGCAGACGTGTTAGCCACCGAACTCACCTTAACTTCCTCCGTCTCGCCGACCGCATCGGTGATCGGGTGAAGTCCTTCGTCGCACCGTCGATCGCTGGAACGCAGGTGAGCACGGGTGTTGATGAGCAGATGAGGGCTGGCTGGCGTAGGTGGATATCTAATGTTTTTAGCATAGCTCTGTGATGTCCGGTTGCTAAGTTAGCTTCAATGGCGTCGTTAGCAACAGCATTGTCAAGCTTCGCCAGGCTGGAAAGCATTAACCGTGTATTTACATGTCCATGGTTTAGTAGTATTGTTGATTTTCTGTCTATCCTTCCAGTCAGGGATTTATTTATTTTGTTTCTATATGCAGTTAAGCACGATGCTATCACGTTAGCTCGAAAGCTAAAGTGCTTCGCCGATATATTGTCGTGGAGATAAAAGTCACTGTGAATGTCCATTTCGCGTTCTCGACTCTCATTTTCAAGAGGATATAGTATCCGAGGTGGTTTAAAATACAAATCCGTGATCCACAATAGAAAAAGGAGAGAGTGTGGATCCAATGAGCCCTTTTACCTAAGTTACGGTCAGAGCGAACAAAGATACGTCCTGCACTGTACTCTAGTCCTTCACTCTCACGTTCCTCATCCACAAATCTTTCATCCTCGCTCAAATCAATGGGGTAATCGTCGCTTTCTCGGTCCGAATCGCTCTCTCTGCGTTGAAAACAATAGGAAAATGTGAGGAGCCTTTCAATTGACTACGTCACGCTACTTCCGGTAGGGGCAAGGCTTTTTTTTTATCAGATACAAAAAGTTGCGATCTTTATCGTTGTTGTTCTCTACTAAATCCTTTCAGCAAAAATATGGCAATATCGCGAAATGATCAAGTATGACACATAGAATGGACCTGCTATCCCCATTTAAATAAAAAAAAATTCATTTCAGTAGGCCTTTGGGAACAGGTGGGTGCCATGATTGGGTATAAAAGCAGCTTCCATGAAATGCTCAGTCATTCACAAACAAGGATGGGGCGAGGGTCACCACTTTGTGAACAAATGCGTGAGCAAATTGTGGAACAGTTTAAGAACAACATTTCTCAACGAGCTATTGCAAGGAATTTAGGGATTTCACCATCTACGGTCCGTAATATCATCAAAAGGTTCAGAGAGTCTGGAGAAATCACTGCACTAAGCGATGATATTACGGACGTTCCATCCCTCGACATCAGTGTGTAAAGGATATCACCCCATGGGCTCAGGAACACTTAAAAAAACCACTGTCAGTAACTACAGTTGGTCGCTACATCTGTAAGTGCAAGTTAAAACTCTACTATGCAAAGCCAAAGCCATTTATCATCAACACCCAGAAACGCCGCCGGCTTTGCTGGGCCCGAGCTCATCTAAGATGGACTGATGCAAAGTGGAAAAGTGTTCTGTGGTCTGACGAGTCCACATTTCAAATAGTTTTTGGAAACTGTGGACGTCGTGTCCTCCGGACCAAAGAGGAAAAGAACCATCCGGACTGTTATAGGCGCAAAGTTCAAAAGCCAGCATCTGTGATGGTATGGGGGTGTATTAGTGCCCAAAGCATGGGGCATCATTAATGCTGAAAGGTACATACAGGTTTTGAAGCAACATACATTATGTTGCCATCCAAGCAACATCTTTTTTCATGGACGCCCCTGCTTATTTCAGCAAACAATGCTAAGCCACGTGTTACAACAGCGTGGTTTCATAGTAAAAGAGTGCGGGTACTAGACTGGCCTGCCTGTAGTCCAGACCTGTCTCCCATTGAAAATGTGTGGCGCATTATGAAGCCTAAAATACCACAACGGAGACCCCCGGACTGTTGAACAACTTAAGCTGTACATCAAGCAAGAATGGGAAAGAATTCCACCTGAGAAGCCTCAAAAATTGGTGTTGAGTGTTGTTAAAAGGAAAGGCCATGTAACACAGTGGTAAAAATGCCCTTGTGCCAACTTATTTGCAATGTGTTGCTGCCATTAAATTCTAAGTTAATGATTATTTGCAAAACATTTTTTAAGTTTCTCAGTTCAAACATTAAATATCTTGTCTTTGCAGTCTATTCAGTTGAATATAAGTTGAAAAGGATTAGCAAATCATTGTATTCTGTTTTTATTTACTATTTACACAACGTGCCAACTTGACTGGTTTTGCCACGTCTTAACATTTAATTTATATATTGAATTCATGTACTTATTTGAATCTAATGCATTCATTTTCGAAAAGTCATAATATAAGAAAATATGTAATGTCATGTTTTGTGACGAGCCAGTATCACGATTAAAAAAAGTTATTAAATGTAAATGATTAATTAAAATATATTTTACATTAATAATAATAATAACATTACAAAATAAGCCAACAATGTGATAAAAAATTTGATAATAATTAGATTTTTAAAGATTTTTTTCTATCTAATGTTATTGGAATTTGACCATTTAAAGCAGGGGTCCCCAAACCGCATCTGGCCCGCCAGCGTCCAAAATCCGGCCTACGGGAAGACCAAAGTAAAAAAAAAAAAAAAAATTATTATTATTATTTATTTTATTTATTTATTATTATTTTCAAAAATCTGTCCTTTTTAATCCACTTTCTACTGCTTGTTACCAGCGTCCAAAATCCGGCCCACGGGAAGTCCCAAGTTAAAAAAATAAAATAATAATAATTATTATTATTTTATTTTTTTAAAATTATTATTTTAAAAAAATCTGTCCTTTCTAATCCATTTTCTACCGCTTGTTACTCTCGGTGTCTCCTAGTCGCTCAGGCAAATCATATTGTCTAAAACTTCATTTTCCCATCGATAACATGACATCATCAGCGGCAAGTGTGCGCTCTTTCAATGAATTAGTCCATCCATCTTCAACCGCTTATACGGAATCGGGTCGCGGGGGCAACAGCTCCAGCAGAGACCCCCGGACTTCCCTCTCCAGAGCAACATTAGCGACTTCCTCCTGGGGAATCTCAAAGCGTTCCCAAGCCAGAGAGGAGATGTAATCCACCCATCTGGTCTTTGGCCTGCCACGGGGTCTCCTCCCAGTGGGACGTGCAACGAGGACCTCCCTAGGGAGACGCTCGTGAGGCATCCGCAGGAGATGCCGGAACCAGCTAAGCTGGCTCCTTTCCAAGCGAAGGAGCAGCAGCTCTACTCCGAGTCTCTCTCGCGTGACTGTACTTCTCACCCTATCTCTAAGGGAGATGCCAGCCACCCTTCTGAGGAAACTAATTCCGGCCGCTTGTATCCGCGATCTTATTCTTTCGGTCATGACCCACACTTCATGACCATAGGTGAGAGTAGGAATGTGGATAGCTCGGTAGACCGAGAGCTTTGTCTTCTGGCTCAGCTCTCGTTTCGTCACAACAGTGCGGCAGAGAGACTGCAATACTGCCCCAGCTGCTCCGATTCTCCGGCTGATTTCCTTCTCCATCTTTCCCTCACTCGTGAACAAGACCCCGAGATACTTAAACTCCTCCACCTGGGACAGAGTCTCGTCCCCTACCTGGACTGTACAAACCATCGGTGTCCTGCTGAGAACCATGGCCTCAGATTTGGAGATACTGATCCTCATTCCAGCCGCTGAACACTCGGCTGTGAACCGATCCAGAGAGAGCTGAAGGTCACGAACCGAAGGTGCCATCAGGACCACATCATCTGCAAACAGCAGTGACGCAACCTTTAGCCCCCCGAGACGTATACCCTCTCCGCCATGGCCACGACTCCGCCTAGAAATCCTGTCCATGAAAATCACAAACAGGATAGGTGACAATTAGTGTGCGAGGAATATGTATGTGTATATGTATATATATATATATATATATATATACAGTGTTTCCCACACATTCATTTATTTGTGGCGGCCCGCCACGAAAGAATTACGTCCGCCACAAATAGATTTTATTTTTATTTGTATTTTTGTTGTTGTTGTCCTGTCCAGCTTCTCAGGCAAATCATATAGTTGATGTAGATGCCCATATAGGCTGTTCAGATTTACTTTACAAAAGAGAAGTGTAGGATACTTCTCTTGTTGCCTTATTTGTATTTGACCACTACTGTTTTCTGTTTATTTGTTACTGACTGTGGCAGGACACCTCTGCCTCTGTTTCACTTTATGTTGCTGGTAAATAATATGGTTGTAGTAGTAGGCTAAAGTTAGATTATTTAGTATGCACTAATTAAAGGGGCAGAGCTTTAAGAGACATTTTAGCTTTATATTTTATAAGATATATTTTTTGTAAGAACCACAATTAATAAATATATTTCAGTGAATAACTTATTGTTCAAATCTGTATATAAATATGTACATAAAGTTTTGTAATTATATTGTAAAATGGATGGATGGATGGATGGATATATGTATATACAGCCCGGCCCCCGGCCAAATAGTTTTAACCCAATGCGGCCCCCGAGTCAAAAAGTTTGAGCACCCCTGATTTAAAGTATATATTGCCTGAAAAATTTGCTAATTTCAACATTAAAGTTTAATTTTTGCAAAGCCTTAATTTAAAAAAAAAAAAATGGTCTTGTAAAATGAAATACAAATTTTGTTATAATTTTCTGAAATAAAAGTTGCATTTTTACAACAAAAAGGTTTCAGTCTTAGGCGAAAAACCTCCTTGTGTAGAGTGGTAACTTTACGAGCATAAAGTAACGAGATGTTAAAGGAAATTTTTTACTCGAACCAGAATAAAAGTACAGTATTTTCCGGACTATAAGGTGCACTTGAAATCATTTTTTTTCCTCAGTGCGCCTAATGTACGGAATAAGCTTGGTTGAGCTTACCCACTTCGAAGCTATTTTATTTGGTACATGGTGTAATGATAAGTGTGACCAGTAGATGGCAGTCACACATAAGAAATACGTGTAGACTGCAATACAATGACAGTCACACACAAGAGATACGTGTAGACTGCAATATGACTCAAGTAAACAACACCAAAATTTTAAATGTTCCATTGAAAATATAGAACATTACACGCGGCGCTCAAAATTCTATCAAAATATTTTAGTACGACTTTGGTAAGCTATGAAGCCGCACCGCTTGATGGATTGTACTGTGCTTCAACATACGAATATTATTATGGTGTGTGTATAAGGTAAGCCATTTATCTGGCGTTTAGTTTCGCAATATTATGCAAAAGCAACTTTTCTTACCTTCCGGTACCTGCTGATCTGTATTTGGGATCTGCATAAGTCCTGAAAAATTGCGCTCTTCTTTTCATGGGACATTCATCCTCCGCTGTTGCCATTTCTAATATAAAGTAGTGTAAAGTTCTTACTTATATCTGTCAGTAAACTCGCCATGAAAGTGCTAAAACATACCGGTGTAGTGAGTTAACATTATTCACCCAAGGAACTTTAGTGATTAGAGAGTTCCGGTCGGACGGTTTTTCACGGGACACGTTTCCGGTGTTGTTGTTTCCGTATGAGGAGATGCTGCTCGGTTATTGATTGAAGTAAAGTCTGAATGTCATCAAAACATTTAGCTCCATCTTTTGACACTTCTTCCACTCCCGTCCTTGCACGCTACACCGCTACAACAAAGATGACGGGGAGAAGACGCCACGTAAATAAGACCGCCCACAAAACAGAAACAGAAAGTGGCTTGAAGATGATCTGTAAAACATCATCTATGCAACATTTTGACCAAAGAACCACCATCACATGTTATGTAGACCACAAGGAAGTGTTGTACATTTAGAAAAAAATTCATAATAATATGACTCCTTTAATGCGCTTTATAATCCGGTGCGTCCTTTTTTAAGATTGAGACTTACATCATAAGACTACAAATAACTTTTTCTCTCCGTATTTCTATTCATCTTAACATAAATATTGTATTTTCGGTCCGACAGGAACTCTCTAATAACTAAAGTTCCTTGGGTGAATAATGTCAACGCACTACACCGGTAGTTTTTAAAGCTTCCATAGCGAGTCTACTGACTGATATGCTGTAAGTTAGAAGTGTACGCTACTTTATATTAGAAATGGCAACAGTGGAGGATGAATCAACTATGGTGTTGCCACGGACTACAATAGCGGACTCGCGCAAATTTTCAGGACTTATGCCGATCCCAAATACACATCAGCAGGTACCAGAAGGTAAGACAAGTTGCTTTTACATAATATTGCGAAAGAAAACGCCAGATAATATGTCTGCTAATGGGTGCCATTGTGCGGTCCTTATACACACACACCATAATAATACTCGTACGTCTGACTACAGTAGCCGTAATGGGCCGACAATCCATCAAGCGGTGCGGCTTCATAGCCTACCAAAGTCATACTAAAACATTTTGACAGATTTTTGAGCGCCGTGTGTAATGTTCTATATTCTCAATGGAACATTTCAAGTTTTGTTGTTGTTTACTGGCGTCACATTGCAGTCTACACGTAACTCTTATGTGTGACTGCCATCTACTGGTCACACTTATCATTTCACCATGTACCAAATAAAATAGCTTCGAGGTCGGTAAGCACAACCTAAATTATTCCGTACATTAGGCGCATCGGGTTATAAGGCGCACCGTCGATTTTTGAGAAAATTAAAGGATTTTAAGTGCGCCTTATAGTCCGAAAAATACGGTACAAGAAAATTATCATTATTTTTAAGCGGTCTTAATGTTCCGAAAATAAAGTTGTAATGCGTATTGTGAGTGTAAGTCTATAATCTAATCATGTTAATAGGAGGAAAAGATCTAATTTTGAGAAAAAAAAGTTTTAATCTTACGAGATATATTGTAGAATTTCAAGACAAAAGTTGTAATTTAATGAACGATAGGTTGATTGGTGAGTGTGAAGGTTGTGTTGGCCCTGCACTGAGGTGCACTCTTGTTCAGGGTGTACTCCGCCTTCCTTGTCCAAGGTGTACACCGCCTTCTTTATCCAGGGTATACCCCGCCTTCCTTGTCCAAGGTGTACACCGCCTTCTTTATCCAGGGTATACCCCGCCTTCCTTGTCCAAGGTGTACACCGCCTTCCTTGTCCAGAGTGTACGCCGCCTTCCTTGTCCAGAGTGTACCCCGCCTTCCTTGTCCAAGGTGTACACCGCCTTCTTTGTCCAGGGTGTACACCGCCTTCCTTGTCCAGAGTGTACACCACCTTCCTTGTCCAAGGTGTACACTGCCTTCCTTGTACAAGGTGTACACCGCCTTCCTTGTCCAGAGTGTACACCACCTTCCTTGTCCAAGGTGTACACGCCTTCCTTGTCCAAGGTGTACACGCCTTCCTTGTCAGGGGTGTACCCCGCCTTCCTTGTCCAGGGTGTACCCCGCCTTCCTTGTCCAGACTGTACACTGTCTTCCTTGTCCAGGGTGTACACTGTCTTCCTTGTCTAGGGTATACCCTGCCTTCCTTGTCCAGGGTGTACACCGCCTTCCTTGTCCAGGGTATACCTCGCCTTCCTTGTCCAGGGTGTACCCCGTCTTCCTTGTCCAGGGTGTATCAAAGATATTTTTAATGACTTTTCCACAAAATATAGTACAGGTACTAAATGTTTCCAAGAAGTTTGAATATAAAATCCACAGACGACAAACAGTTCCCAACAAAGACCTTCCTACACATTTTATGCAACCATTACATGTGAACATTGAGAATATTCTGAGTAAAAATTGATCTCCAGTGTTGTTTATGTTTCACCATGTTAGAGAGTGCGTGAACCAGACCAACTACATGTACGCTCAGTACGTGAAAAACACCATGCAGCCCCTCAACATCCCCGACGTGGCCAAAGACCAACGCTTCCCCCTGACGGTACGTGTCTTCATTTTTCCGATGTTACGTTTGGTTCCCGACAGTAATAGGTTCCGTTTTTGTTTTCCAAGGACGAACATCAGCCAGGCCAACCCACCAAAAGTTTGCTATGCACTCCGATCAAAAACGGCAAAAAGAACAAGGTCATCGGTAGGACGCGGCAAAGTCCGGCAGGAAAATACTTTGTCGCTGAACAAGTTGAAGCAGCGTGCGTTTGTTCGCAGGCGTCTGCCAAATGGTCAACAAGACGGACGAAGCGTCGGGCGGCGTCAAGACCTTCAACAGGAACGACGAACAGTTCATGGAGGCCTTCGCCGTCTTTTGTGGTCTCGCCATTCAGAACACACAAATGTACGAGACGGTGGAGAGAGCCATGGCTCAGCAGCAGGTCACCTTGGAGGTAAGTGTCCTTGAGGGCGCTTGCATTTTTTTCCGCTCCTTTCTTCTCCCAGCTTGCTCTTTTTTGTTTTGTCTTGTCTGAACTTTTTTGAAGCCTCTTTCTTTGCGCTGTCCTCAAATCTAAACATCAGACATGAACACACACACACTCCCACCCCCACCCCACGCCTTCGCCACCGCTTGTTTCCCCTCGGGGTGATGGACGGCTGGCTGCGCTTCATAGCAGCAGTCGACCTCCAGGGCACCCAACTCCCCGCCCCTCTGTTGCGAGTTGTCGTGATTAAATGTAACGTGTTTATGTGTGCATTGCATGGAGGTTTTTACCCACTCCAGACTAGGCCCCCTTAGGAGCCCAGTCTAGATTGTATTTTTTTACTCATCTTCTTCCCCAGCGTTTTACCTTTTTCTTATCTTTTACGACCCATCAGCGTTCCTGTTCTGTAACCCTGTACACTGTTTTTTTGTCTAATATTGAACGGGTTTGTGCTGAAAACATAGTTTTGTGGTACTTGTGCAATGGCAATAAAGTCCTATCCTATCCTATCCTACGAGGGAAGATTTAAGTCCTCAGCCTTTTAAAAGTACGTCCCTTGGACTAAACAATTTTCTCATTGGAGAACGAGTGCCAGAATATCAAGATGGAAAATGATCGCAATATATAACCTTACAGCAGTGTTTTTCAACCACTGTGTGCCGCGGGAGATGATGTAATTTCACCTAATTGGGTTAAAAATATTTTTTGCAAACTAGTAATTATAATCCTCAAATAATGTGCCGTTGTTGAGTGTCTGTACTGTGTAGAGCTCGGCAGAGTAACCGTGTAATCCACCCATCCATCCATCCATCTTCTTCCGCTTATCCGAGGTCGGGTCGCGGGGGCAGCAGCCTAAGTAGGGAAGCCCAGACTTCCCTCTCCCCAGCCACTTCGTCCAGCTCCTCCCAGGAGATCCCGAGGCGTTCCCAGGCCAGCCGGGAGGATAGTCTTCCCAACGTGTCCTGGGTCTTCCCCGTGGCCTCCTACCGGTCGGACGTGCCCTAAACACCTCCCTAGGGAGGCATTCGGGTGGCATCCTGACCAGATGCCCGAACCACCTCATCTGGCTCCTCTCGATGTGGAGGAGCAGCGGCTTTACTCACCCTATCTCTAAGTGAGAGCCCCGCCACCCGGCGGAGGAAACTGACCCAAAGCTCATGACCATAGGTGAGGATGGGAAGGTAGATCGACCGGTAAATCGAGAGCTTTGCCTTCCGGCTCAGCTCCTTCTTCACCACAACGGATCGATACAGCGTCCGCATTACTGAAGACGCCGCACCGATCCGCCTGTCGATCTCACGATCCACTCTTCCCTCACTCGTGAACAAGACTCCGAGGTACTTGAACTCCTCCACTTGGGGCAAGATCTCCTCCGCAACCCGGAGATGGCACTCCACCCTTTTCCGGGCGAGAACCATGGACTCGGACTTGGAGGTGCTGATTCCCATCCCAGTCGCTTCACACTCGGCTGCGAACCGATCCAGTGAGAGCTGAAGATCCTGGCCAGTTGAAGCCATCAGGACCACATCATCTGCAAATAGCAGAGACCTAATCCTGCAGCCACCAAACCAGATACCCTCAACACCCTGACTGCGCCTAGAAATTCTGTCCATAAACCGTGTAATACTCTTCCATATCAGTAGGTGGCAACAGGTAGCTAATTGCTTTGTAGATGTCGGGAACATGGTTTGTCGTGATCACAATATGCAGGCGACAGCGGAAAGCAATGTGCATGTAAAAAGGTATCTAACGCTTAAACCAAAAATAGACAAAAGGCGAGTGCTGCTAAGAAAAGGCATTGAAGCTTAGGGATGGCTATGCAAAATTAAACTAAAACTGAACTTGCTGCAAAGTAAACAAAAAGAGAAGGCTGGACGACATATAAATATATATATATATATTATATATATAAATATATAATATTTATTGTAAACATTTTTACAACATTGGAAAACATTAGCAAAACTTCTCAAAAGGGTGAGATAACTCCTGGAACTGACTCTTAGAATGGCCAAAGGTATAGTTGTGTGTTTCCAAGTTAAAGGAAACAGCAGGCAGTCTTCTTGTAATGGATTTATTACAATCTTTGCAAGTTAGGTAACCTTTGCTGTGGTCTGGAACAACATGGCACACAAACAACTATCAGAAATGCAACCAATATTACATACAGATAATGTGTCATGAAACATGCAAAAATAAACTAAATACACAGAGGACATAAGTAAAGGAAATTAAATAAGCTCAAATATACCTACAAACTAGGCATAATGATGCAATATGTACATACAGCTAGCCTAAATAGCATGTTAGCATCAATTAGCTTGCAGTCATGCACTGACCAAATATGCCTAATTAGCACTCCAACAAGTCAATAACATCAACAAAGTTCACCTTTGTGCATTCACGCACAGTATAAAACGTTTGGTGGACAAAATGAGACAACGAAGGAGTGGCATAAAACACGTCTTTCTGTGGCAGCGTCGGAGAAAGTTATACATGTAAACAAACTGTTGAGTCACAGTCCACACGACGGTGAGTTCAAGGGCCGCTGAAATTAATAGGACAAAACGGCGCTTGCCAAATACTCTCGACGGTGAAGCACAAACGTATTAAACAGTGGGTTGTCTGACAATTAGGAAGGTTTGTGTCGTGTTTGTCCTCCGACAGAAACCATATTACAACAAAAAACATATTTTTGCACCCTATTTTTTTCCGTTTCCATACATTTTTGATAAAGCTCCATGGAGCCACCATTCTAGATCATTAATCATGCCTCTCACCTGGATAGTAGAAAGACGAGGATGCAATCCGACAAGTTGGGACACTTTGACAGCCAATTTAGACCCCGAAATAGCTAGAACGACATCAAAAAAGACGCTTGGTTCCACCCCCCTTTTCTTCGCGAGGATTATGAGACATTCTTCATCTAAATGGGAATATATGAACATCCTAGCAGTCAGCATCCTAAGGACAGCAGACCTTGTACAGTAAGTGATGTTTGATTAGGTCTGTTGGCTTCCATATAGTCTGCAGTTGAAAAAAAACAACAGCAAAGGTGATGCGTTTTAGAAATAAATGTGCTTAAAAGGATCAAAATGTTATTATGAATGTTACTACATCACATATATACTTACATCATGTAAATATGAAATGTTATTATAAATATTACTACATCACATATATACTTACATCATATATATATTAAATGTTATTATGAATGTTACTCCATTACATATATATTTACCTCATATATGTATTAAACGTTATTATAAATGTTACTCCATTACATATATACTTACATCATGTACAGTATATATTAAATGTTATTATGAATGTTACTACATCACATATATACTTACATCATGTATATATTAAATAATATTATGAAAGTTACTACATTACATATATACTTACATCATGTATATATTAAATGTTATTATACATTTTACTACATTACTTATATACTTACATCATGTACAGTATATATTAAATGTTATTATGAATGTTACTACATCACATATATACTTACATCATGTATATATTAAATAATATTATGAAAGTTACTACATTACATATATACTTACATCATGTATATATTAAATGTTATTATACATTTTACTACATTACTTATATACTTACATCATGTATATAAAACCTTAAAAGAGGTGTTTGGATGTTTTTAAGGGCAAAATATTATTTATTATTTTGAATGAATTAAAAAAAGAAAATACATCCATTGTCATGTCTCCCGATAGGCAAAATTCCCCCAAAAAGTGCATTTCCCCTTTAAGATTATGAGCTACATCACAATATTTTAATCTCGTAAGATTACTACTTTTCCCCCCAAAATAGATGACTTTTTGCGAGTAATATCACAACTTTCTTGTATTTTTATTTCATTCGCATGAATGGTTCTTGTAATCGTACATAAAAATAAATACAAAAATACAATATCCCCTATTGTGTTCTCGTGATATTACATCTGACTTGACCTATTTTCTTCAAACGTACTTTGTTTGGGCTAATTCAAATGTGTTTGGTACACTTTCAACTCATGCACATTCAACTTTCTCCGATCAATGATTTTACTCTCAAAATATTTGAAACCCTTTGTAATGTGAAGAATTTTATCCCTTAGACCAGTGTTTTTCAACCACTGTGCCGTGGGAGATACGGTCTGGTGTGCCGTGGGAGATGATCTAGTTTCACCTATTTGGGTTAAAAATATTTTTTGCAAACCAGTAATTATAGTCTGCAAATGATGTGTTGTTGTTGAGTGTCGGTGTTGTCTAGAGCTCGGCAGAGTAACCGTGTAATACTCTTCCATATCAGTAGGTGGCAGCCGGTAGCTAATTGCTTTGTAGATGTCGGAAACAGCGGGAGGCAGGGTGCAGGTAAAAAGGTATCTAATGCTTAAACCAAAAATAAACAAAAGGTGAGTGCCCCTAAGAAAAGGCATTGAAGCTTAGGGAAGGCTATGCAAAACAAAACTAAAACTGAACTGGCTACAGGGTAAACAAAAACAGAATGCTGGACAACAGCAAAGACTTACTGTGTACATCCGAACATGACATGACAATCAACAATGTCCCCACAAAAAAGGATAAAAACAACTGAAATATTCTTGATTGCTAAAACAAAGTAGATGCGGGAAATATCGCTCAAAGGAAGACATGAAACTGCTACAGGAAAATACCCCAAAAAGAGAAAAAGCCACCAAAATAGGAGCGCAAGACAAGAACTAAAACACTACACACAGAAAAACAGCAAAAAACTCAAAATAAGTCAGGGTGTGATGTGACAGTTGGTGACAGTACACCTACTTTGAGACAAGAGCTATAGTGATGCATGGTTGGTTATGCTTTAGAGTCATACCCAACAATTGCGACAATGACTTTTTACAGTCAACTGAGTTTCGTTTTTTAATGATTTCTGCTGGTGGTGTGCCTCCGCATTTTTTCAACGTAAAAAATCTGCCTTGGCTCAAAAAAGGTTGAAAAACACTGCCTTAGACTACAACTTGATTTGCGTTAAAACTTTCTCGTAATATTACCAACTTTCCACTCAGAAAAAACACACATTTCTAGTAAAATTTATTTCATAATAGTACAAATTGATTCTTATAAAAAAAATTATTTTTTGACATAATACATTTTTTTTTTGTACACAAGGGATTCATGTGACCCCATTCCTGGGTTAATCTCGCGTGAGAGGAAGAGGGGGAGTTATCCATTTTTGCTATGCAGTCTGCTGAAATGAGGGAAAACGGCACTCTACATAGCAACCGACGCTCTGGTCAAAGTTTGAATTGCCGAAAAACGCTTTTTAAGATATATAAAACCCCACTGCCATCTGGCGGCCAAAGCTGATAGCGCACCTTCCAGTTCGTCACGTTTCACGTGTCAGGTAAACTGTAACAAATGAGACCATACGAATTCCCTTCCTACTGTACTACTCTGACTTACTTCTTGTCATTCTATGACATTTTTACTTTTGACTTGTACAACTTTATTCGTTATATTTACACGTCAAATCCTGATATGCTCAGAATAAATCTAGCAAAATATCCCATTAAAAACTGGAATGAAATTTCTGTAAATATTAGGAATAATGGCTACCACAAATCAGTTGCGCTTCAACTGATACGTATTTGTTTTGCAGGTTCTTTCGTATCACGCTTCTGCTGCTTCGGAAGAGTCCCAGAAACTCCAGGTAACGACTTCATTACGTAAAACAAATATCAGTCCTTGGCTTTCATACATCTTACAATATGTTCAACATAAAAGTACTTTTGAGTTAAAGTATTGCAACTCTTGTGATAACATTCCTGCTCATATACAGAGCAACAACTTTATGACAGTACGGACACGGGACAACAATATTGGACACTATTAAGGGAGAGGAGGCAGCAGACAACTTTTAGTACAAACTGGTGGTCTGAGCAGTTTTGGTTCTCAGTGCATTACTTACGTACGGTATATGAAATGTTGATATACACTATGGCCCACTGGAACCAATGTAACTTAAAGGCCTACTGAAATTAAATTTTCTTATTTAAACGGGGATAGCAGATCCATTCTATGTGTCATACTTGATCATTTCGTGACATTGCCATATTTTTGCTGAAAGGATTTAGTAGAGAACATCGATGATAAAGTTTTGGTCGCTGATAAAAAAAGCCTAGCCTGTACCGGAAGTAGCGTGACGTCACAGGTTGAAGGGCTCCTCACATTTCCCCATTGTTTACACCAGCAGCTAGAGCGATTCGGACCGAGAAAGCGACGATTACCCCATTTATTTGAGCCAGGATGAAAGATTCGTGGATGAGGAACGTGAGAGTGAAGCATTAGAGTGCAGTGCAGGACATATATTTTTTCGCTCTGACCGTAACTTAGGTACAAGGGCTCATTGGATTCCACACTCTCTCCTTTTTCTATTGTGGATCACGGATTTGTATTTTAAACCACCTCGGATACTATATCCTCTTGAAAATGAGAGTCGAGAACGCGAAATGGACATTCACAGTGACTTTTATCTCCACGACAATACATCGGCGAAGCACTTTAGCTACGGAGCTAACGTGATAGCATCGTGCTTAAATGCAGATAGAAACAAAATAAATAAGCCCCTGACTGGAAGGATAGACAGAAGATCAACAATACTACCAAACTCTGGACCTGTAACCACACGGTTAATGGTGTACCGCCTGGCGAAGCCTAGCAATGCTGTTGCTAACGACGCCATTGAAGCTAACTTAGCTACGGGACCTCGACAGAGCTATGCTAAAAACATTAGCTCTCCACCTACGCCAGCCCTCATCTGCTCATCAACACCCGTGCTCACCTGCATTCCAGCGATCGACGGCGCGACGAAGGACTTCACCCGATCATCGATGCGGTCGGCGGCCCGGAGACGGAGGAAGTCAAGGTGAGGACAGCGGCGTGGCGGCGGGCGTTGTAGCTTTCGACGACACCCTGGCCGCCATCAGAGTCGGCAAGAAACATATATTTCCCCAAAGTTACGTACGTGACATGCACATAGCGCCATGCACGTACGGGCAAGCGATCAAATGTTTGGAAGAAAGCTGCGTACTCACGGTAGCGCGTCTGCTATCCATCTCAAAGTCCTCCTGGTTGTGTTGCTGCAGCCAGCCACTAATACACCGATCCCACCTACAACTTTCTTCTTTGCTGTCTTCATTGTTAATTGAACAAATTCAAATTCAAGATTCACCAACACAGATGTCCAGAATACTGTGGAATTTTGCGATGAAAACAGAGCTGTTTGTATTGGGATACAATGTGTCCTAATACTTCCGCTTCAACCCTTGACGTCACGCGCAAACGTCATCATACCGAGGCGTTTTCAGCCGGAAGTTTCCCTGGAAATTTAAAATTGCACTTTATAAGTTAACCCGGCTGTATTGGCATGTGTTGCAATGTTAAGATTTCATCATTGATATATAAACTATCAGACTGCGTGGTCGGTAGTAGTGGGTTTCAGTAGGCCTTTAACCTCTTAAGGCCCAAGCTGTTTGTTTACATGTTTTTTTTATTTCTCTTTGCTATTTGGGCTTATTGGACCCTATTTAGAATAAAAACTAAAAATCATCTTTTAATATGATGTACTTGGTCCATAAGTACACAAATGTGTACTTCATGTGTAGTGACATGCAAATGTTTATTTTTACACCTTTTATTTTCCAAATTCCATTGTATGTTATACTCTTCTGACACCACCAGATGGCAGTATAAGTGTCCACATAAGCGGCCATAAGACCCCAATTCAGTAGTGTACACAATTTTGGAAATACAAGCTAAAAGGTGCTGTCCACGCATGTGGCCACTAAGGCCTTTAGAGGTTAAGTAAGAAGATGATCAATGTCAAGGTATTTGTGTGGTAGCAACTTGAGGGTTCCTGGTTCCAATCCAGTTTTCGCCATCCTAGTCACGGCCGTTGTGTTATGGGGAAGGTGCCTGAATGTGAATAACTGTTTGGTGGTTGTCGGAGTCGCAAATTGGCAGCCGTGTTTATGTCAGTCTAGCCCAGGGCAGCTGTGGTTACAAATGTAGCTTACCACCATATTTGTGTGAATGTGGGGTGAATCAATGACGGGTTTTCAGTTGTCATCGTAAAGCAATTTGAGTGTCTAGAAAATCGCTATGTAAATCGTTTTTTCACCTAAAAATAGACATTTGTCCTACATTTGACCTACTCAGTGGCTTAGTGGTTAGAGTGTCTGCCCTGAGATCGGTAGGTTGCGAGTTCAAACCCTGGCCGAGTCATACCAAAGACTATAAAAATGGGACCCATTACCTCCCTGCTTGGCACTCAGCATCAAGGGTTGGAATTGGGGGTAAAATCACCAAAAATTATTCCCGGGCGCGGCACGGCTGCTGCCCACTGCTCCCCACACCTCCCAGGGGGTGAACAAGGGGATGGGTCAAATGCAGAGGACACATTTTACCACACCTAGTGTGTGTGTGACAATCATTGGTACTTTAACATTTCATATCGATACGTAAACGTGGGACAATATTTATTCATTCAAATTTTGTGTGTTTTTGGGAATATTTTGACTTTTATAGTAAACTACTTCTGGTACTTAGTTTAGCTTAAAGAGTATAGACTATACAGTTAGTTAGACTTAATTTTTTTAAATTCCAACTTCACTCTCTTAAGTGATCTCTAATTTACCGTATTTTCTTGGACTATAAGGCCTACTGAAATGAATTTTTTTTATTTAAACGGGAATAGCAGATCCATTCTATGTGTCATACTTGATCAATTTGCGATATTGCCATATTTTTGCTGAAAGGATTTAGTAGAGAACATCGACGATAAAGTTGCAACTTTTGGTCGCTGATAAAAAAGCCTTGCCTGTACCGGAAGTAGCGTGACGTCACAGGTTGAAAGGCTCCTCACATTTCCCCATTGTTTACACCAGCAGCGAGAGCGATTCGGACCGAGAAAGCGACGATTACCCCATTAATTTGAGCGAGGATGAAAGATTTGTGGATGAGGAACGTTAGAGTGAAGGACTAGAGTGCAGTGCAGGACATATCTTTTTTCGCTCTGACTGTAACTTAGGTACAAGCTGGCTCATTGGATTCCACACTCTCTCCTTTTTCTATTGTGGATCACAGATTTGTATTTCAAACCACCTCGGATACTATATCCTCTTGAAAATGAGAGTCGAGAACGCGAAATGGACATTCACAGTGACTTTTATCTCCACGACAATACATCAGCGAAGCACTTTAGCTACGGAGCTAACGTGATAGCATCGGGCTTAACTGCAGATAGAAACAAAATAAATATGCCCCTGACTGGAAGGATAGACAGAAAATCAACAATACTATTAAACCATGGACCTGTAACTACACGGTTAATGCTTTCCAGCCTGGCGAAGCTTAACAATGCTGTTGCTAACGACGCCATTGAAGCAAACTTAGCAACCGGACCTCACAGAGCTATGCTAAAAACATTAGCTATCCACCTACGCCAGCCAGCCCTCATCTGCTCATCAACACCCGTGCTCACCTGCGTTCCAGCGATCGACGGAGCGACGAAGGACTTCACCCGATCACAGATGCGGTCGGCGGCCCGGAGACGGAGGAAGTCAAGGTGAGGTCGGCGGCTAGCGCGTCTGCTATCCATCTCAAAGTCCTCCTGGTTGTGTTGCTGTAGCCAGCCGCTAATACACCGATCCCACCTACAGCTTTCTTCTTTGCAGTCTCCATTGTTCATTAAACAAATTGCAAAAGATTCACCAACACAGATGTCCAGAATGCTGTGGAATTTTGAGATGAAAACAGAGCTTTTTGTATAGGATTCAATGCGTCCGCATACTTAAGTTTCAACGATTAACGTCACGCGCATACGTCATCATACATAAACGTTTTCAACCGGAAGTTTAGCGGGAAATTTAAAATTGCACTTTATAAGTTAACCCGGCCGTATTGGCATGTGTTGCAATGTTAAGATTTCATCATTGATATATAAACAGACTGCGTGGTCGGTAGTAGTGGCTTTCAGTAGGCCTTTAATGCGCCTTTTGTATGAAAAAAAACCTGACTAGACCCGCTCGTCGGCAATGCGCCTTATACTCCGGTGCGCCCTATGGTCCGGAAAATACGGTAGTCTCTTTTACTACAAAAAACATCAATCAATGACCTAAATAGTAGTATGAGAAATAATACAACTCTGTGTTTCTGAAGGCAGCCACGATCCCATCGGCGCAGTCCTTGCGACTTCTGGACTTCAGTTTCAGTGACTTTGAACTGTCGGATGCCGAAACCACTTTGGGGACGGTTCGCATGTTCGTGGACCTCAACCTGGTCCAGACCTTCCAGATGAAGCAGGCGGTATGCGCTCCCTCCCAATGCTCTAAACCTGACAATGGCAGCACAGTGATAACAATAGTAGCTTGTTTGTTCTTTTAGAGTTTGTGCCAGTGGATTCTGAGCGTGAAGAAGAACTACAGGAAGAACATAGCCTACCACAACTGGAGGCACGCGTTCAACACTGCACAGTGCATGTTTGCAGTCCTCAGATCAGGCCGCTTGCAGGTTGGGAACAAAACATGTTTTGAAGTGATGTTGCACGATACAAGGAACACATAGTTACGCAGAATAGACATCTTGTTTTGTTTGGTTTCTAAATCAATGAAAGTACCGCATGTTGCAACTCCATCCATCTTTTTCCACTTATCGGGAGTCGGGTCAGGGTTTCGGGGGCAGCAGCCTAAGCAGAGAAGCCCAGACTTCCTTTTCGCCGGCCACTTCTGTTTCAGAGTCATGCTAACTGCAAAGAAGAAGCAGGTTGTGCAAAATTGTGCACAATAACAGTCTTTGACTAAGGACTTTCACAGTCCAATCTGATTTGTTAGATTTTGCCTACAGTCTAGATCAGGGGGTGTTTGGAGGAAAATCTTTTCCCACGTGGGCCGGACGGGTAAAATCATGGCGTGATAACTTAAAAATACAACCACGACAACTTCAGATTGTTTTTCTTTGTTTTACTTCGGCCCAAAATAGAACAAGCACGTTGTGGAAATGTACACGGCACAAATAATCCTCTTGACAAAGCACTTCAAAAACGGGTGCAGTTTTCAAAAAAACACCATGAAGAACACAATGAACTTAGACTTCATCTCAGTGTATCTACGAAGCAGTTCAACTTCAAGTCTCAACCCATCTGGGATTGAACAACAAACTAAAATAAATAATAATTAAAAACTCGACCTCATTTGTCGTTTCCACATATTCACCCTGTGCTAAGTCAACAAACCTTACTAAGCATGACTGTGTATCCATAGAACGATAAAAGCTGTCCAATGTATGAAGAATTTCGACAAACCAACAATAAAAACTTCAAAGACTGACAGTATTGCAGTAAAGCTCAGTATCACTGCTTCTATAAGAACATCCTTCCCAGACCAACAAATAGACCTCTTACTAAACCCAAAACCAGTGAAGTTGGCACGTTGTGTAAATGGTAAATAAAAACAGATTACAATGATTTGCAAATTCTTTCCCATTCTTGCTTGATGTACAGCTTAAGTTGTTCAACAGTCCGGGGGTCTCCGTTGTGCTATTTTAGGCTTCATAATGCACCACACATTTTCAATGGGAGACAGGTCTGGACTACAGGCAGGCCAGTCTAGTACCCGCACTCTTTTACTCTGAAGCCACGTTGATGTAACACGTGGCTTGGCATTGTCTTACTGAAATAAGCAGGGGCGTCCATGATAACGTTGCTTGGATGGCGACATATGTTGCTCCAAAACCTGTATGTACCTTTCAGCATTAATGGTGCCTTCACAGATGTGTAAGTTACCCATGTCTTGGGCACAATTAAACCCCCATACCATCATAGATGCTGGCTTTTCAACTTTGCGCCTATAACAGTCCTCTTTGGTCCGGAGAACAGAATTTGCACAGTTTCCAAAAACAATTTAAAATGTGGACTCGTCAAACCACAGAACACTTTTCCACTTTGCATCAGTCCATCTTAGATGAGCTTGGGCCCAGCGAAGCCGGCGGCGTTTCTGGGTGTTGTTGATAAATGGCTTTGGCTTTGCATAGTGGAGTTTTAACTTGCACTTACAGATGTAGCGACCAACTGTAGTTACTGACAGTGGTTTTTTGAAGTGTTCCTGAGCCCATGTGGTGATATCCTTCACACACTTTTTGATGCAGTACCGCCTGAGGGATCCAAGGTCTCGGGCATTCAATGATTATTACGCTTACGTGCAGTGATTTTTCCAGATTCTCTGAACCTTTTGATGATATTACGGACCGTAGATGGAGAAATCCCTAAATTCCTTGCCATAGCTGGTTGAGAAATGTTGTTCTTAAACTGTTGGACAATTTGCTCACGCATTTGTTGACAAAGTGGTGACCCTCGCCTCATTCTTGTTTGTGAATGACTGAGCATTTCATGGAAGCTGCTTTTGTACCCAATCATGGCACCCACCTGTTCCCAATTAGCCTGTTCACCTGTGGGATGTTCCAAATAAGTGTTTGATGAGCATTCCTCAACTTTCGCAGTCTTTTATGCCACTTGTGCCAGCTTTTTTGAAACATGTTGCAGGCATGACATTCCAAATGAGCTAATATTTGCAAAAAATAACAAAAGTTCACCAGTTCGAACGTTAAGTATCTTGTCTTTGCAGTCTATTCAATTGAATATAAGTATGAAAAGGATTTGCAAATCATTGTATTCTGTTTTTATTTACGATTTACACAACGTGCCATCTTCACTGGTTTTGGGTTTTGTACTATTGCGACATCCAGTGGACACATTCAGAGCAGCAGTTTCATTTAAGAATGCAGCTGAGCAAACTCGTCTTGCAGGCCTGATTGAACCGGTTCGCCGCATGTTTGACGTCCCTGGTCTAAAGAATATATAGCATTATTTTTTAAAGGAAACAGATTGTAATGATACTGGTGTATACTGACTGGCCCCTAGGTGTCAGTACAATGTTACATAATATAATCTAGCTGGTATAGGGTGATGTCATATACTCTCGTTAAAGTAAACAAAACCGAGATCTCATTTGCCACTTTTTCCTCCGATGAACAAATAAACATAGTAGCGATTGGATAGTTTTGCAGCTGCACACGACATCAAACTTGATGGAATTTCCAGTGATTCCACTGGCGCCACCGTGGTTCCTGTCCGACAAGCCCTAGGAACATCTTACCAACACTATCCTTAGAATGTGTGCGCACTCATCATTTTTAGAGAGAAAGATTATGGCATGCCAAAACATGTCGGACACGTGACGTTACACCGGGAAGCAGCGACCAGTGACAGCCAAAATCCTGAGTACGCAAACATATACCCTATGTATGTATATACATATACTGTATATACACTACTGTTCAAAAGTTTGGGGTCACATTGAAATGTCCTTATTTTTGAAGGAAAAGCACTGTACTTTTCAATGAAGATAACTTTAAACTAGTCTTAACTTTAAAGAAATACACTCTATACATTGCTAATGTGGTAAATGACTATTCTAGCTGCAAATGTCTGGTTTTTGGTGCAATATCTACATAGGTGTATAGAGGCCCATTTCCAGCAACTATCACTCCAGTGTTCTAATGGTACAATGTGTTTGCTCATTGGCTCAGAAGGCTAATTAATGATTAGAAAACCCTTGTGCAATCTGATTGGAGCTGTGGCCGCAAGGTAGTTGGTGCCTGTCGTGGCGGTAATCCTAGAACCCGTTGGTGGACACCGGCGGTGAGGGATGCCGTCAAGCTGAAGAAGGAGTCCTATCGGGTTCTTTTGGCTCATAGGACTCCTGAGGCAGCGGACAGGTACCGACAGGCCAAGCGGTGTGCGGCTTCGGCGGTCGCGGAGGCAAAAACTCGGACATGGGAGGAGTTCGGGGAAGCCATGGAAAACGACTTCCGGGCGGCTTCGAAGCGATTCTGGACCACCATCCGCCGCCTCAGGAAGGGGAAGCAGTGCACTATCAACACCGTGTATGGTGAGGATGGTGTTCTGCTGACCTCGACTGCGGATGTTGTGGATCCGTGGAGGGAATACTTTGAAGACCTCCTCAATCCCACCAACACGTCTTCCTATGAGGAAGCAGTGCCTGGGGAATCTGAGGTGGGCTCTCCTATTTCTGGGGTTGAGGTTGCTAAGGTAGTTAAAAAGCTCCTCGGTGGCAAGGCCCCGGGGGTGGATGAGATCCGCCCGGAGTTCCTTAAGGCTCTGGATGCTGTGGGGCTGTCTTGGTTGACAAGACTCTGCAGCATCGCGTGGACATCGAAGGCGGTACCTCTGGATTGGCAGACGGGGGTGGTGGTTCCTCTCTTTAAGAAGGGGAACCGGAGGGTGTGTTCTAACTATCGGGGGATCACACTCCTCAGCCTTCCCGGTAAGGTCTATTCAGGTGTGCTGGAGAGGAGGCTACGCCGGATAGTCGAACCTCGGATTCAGGAGGAACAGTGTGGTTTTCGTCCTGGTCGTGGAACTGTGGACCAGCTCTATACTCTCGGCAGGGTCCTTGAAGGTGCATGGGAGTTTGCCCAACCAGTCTACATGTGTTTTGTGGACTTGGAGAAGGCATTCGACCGTGTCCCTCGGGAAGTCCTGTGGGGAGTGCTCAGAGAGTATGGGGTATCGGACTGTCTGATTGTGGTGGTCCGCTCCCTGTATGATCAGTGCCAGAGTTTGGTCCGCATTGCCGGCAGTAAGTCGGACACGTTTCCAGTGAGGGTTGGACTCCGCCAAGGCTGCCCTTTGTCACCGATTCTGTTCATAACTTTTATGGACAGAATTTCTAGGCTCAGGCAAGGCGTTGAGGGGATCTGGTTTGGTGGCTGCAGGATTAGGTCTCTGCTTTTTGCAGATGATGTGGTCCTGATGGCTTCATCTGGCCAGGATCTCCAGCTCTCACTGGATCGGTTCGCAGCTGAGTGTGAAGCGACTGGGATGAGAATGAGCACCTCCAAGTCCGAGTCCATGGTTCTCGCCCGGAAAAGGGTGGAGTGCCATCTCCGGGTTGCGGAGGAGACCCTGCCCCAAGTGGAGGAGTTCAAGTACCTCGGAGTCTTGTTCACGAGTGAGGGAAGAGTGGATCGTGAGATCGACAGGCGGATCGGTGCGGCGTCTTCAGTAATGCGGACGCTGTATCGATCCGTTGTGGTGAAGAAGGAGCTGAGCCGGAAGGCAAAGCTCTCAATTTACCGGTTGATCTACGTTCCCATCCTCACCTATGGTCATGAGCTTTGGGTCATGACCGAAAGGACAAGATCACGGGTACAAGCGGCCGAAATGAGTTTCCTCCGCCGGGTGGCGGGGCCCTCCCTTAGAGATAGGGTGAGAAGCTCTTCCATCCGGGGGGGAGCTCAAAGTAAAGCCGCTGCTCCTCCACATCGAGAGGAGCCAGATGAGGTGGTTCGGGCATCTGGTCAGGATGCCACCCGAACGCCTCCCTAGGGAGGTGTTTAGGGCACGTCCGACCGGTAGGAGGCCACGGGGAAGACCCAGGACACGTTGGGAAGACTATGTCTCCCGGCTGGCCTGGGAACGCCTTGGGATCCCCCGGGAGGAGCTGGACGAAGTGGCTGGGGAGAGGGAAGTCTGGGCTTCCCTGCTTAAGCTGCTGCCCCCGCGACCCAACCTCGGATAAGCGGAAGAAGATGGATGGATGGATGGATTGTGCAATCATGTTCACACATCTGAAAACAGTTTAGCTCGTTACAGAAGCTACAAAACTGACCTTCCTTTGAGCAGATTGAGTTTCTGGAGCATCACATTTGTGGGGTCAATTAAACGCTCAAAATGGCCAGAAAAAGAGAACTTTCATCTGAAACTCGACAGTCTATTCTTGTTCTTAGAAATGAAGGCTATTCCACAAAATTGTTTGGGTGACCCCAAACTTTTGAACGGTAGTGTAGGTATTAGGGTTGTCCCGATACCAATATTTTGGTACCGGTACCAAAATGTATTTTAATACTTTTTATACTTTTCTAAATAAAGGGGACGACATAAATATTAGGGTACATGAAACATATGTTTCTTATTGCAATCATAGAAAAATGTTGTCCTTAAATAAAATAGTAAACATACTAGATAACTTGTCTTTTAGTAGTAAGTAAGCAAACAAAGACTTCTAATTAGCCTGCTGACATATGCAGTAACATATTGTGTCATTTCTCATTCTATTATTTTGTTAAAATTATAAAGGACAAACTGTAAAAATTGATTATTAATCCACTTGTTCATTTACTGTTAATATCTGCTTATTTTCCGTTCTAGCTACACTTCTGTTAAATGTAATAATCACTTATTTTTCTGTTGTTTGGATGCTTTACATTAGTTTTGGATGATTTCACAAATTTAGGTATCGATCCGATACCAAGTAGTTACAGGATCATACATTGGTCATATTTAAAGTCCTCCTGGCTCCAGGGACATATTTCCTGAGTTAATAAACATAATATAAATTTTTTTTAAACACGAAAAAAGATTTTGTAACGATAAAAAATATCGATATAATTGTAGTAGTATCGACTTGATACGCTCTTGTACTTGGTATCATTACAGTGGATTTTTTGGAATTTTGCCCAATCATTATGACATGACAACGGATGTATTTTTTTTTTAATGCATTCCAGATATAAAGACAATATAACATACGTCCATAAACGTGGATGCATATGAAAAAGTGCAATACATTTATCTGTACAGTAATCGATTTATTTATATCTGCACCTTATTGCTCTTTTATCCTGCACTACAACGAGCTAATGCAACGGAATTTCTGTACGGTACAGTTCAAATTTGAATGACAGTAAAAGGAAGTCTAAGTCTAAGATATTAAATCAACTTAAATAAAAGTCAGCTTCCAGTAGAGCCAATGGGAGGTCCTCTATTCCGCCCACAAAATCCAATAAATAAACATCCAAAAAGCACCAACAATACTCCATTTACATTTGGTGACTTGAGTATTAACATTAGTGATATTGTTATTATGAGTGCTAACGCAGACCAACTATTTATAGCGGCGCCATGATCACTTCCTGTGTGCCTATGTTTACATTATTGTGTGGTCTGCTGCTTCCTCGCTTCCCTGCAAGTTAATTCTGGATCATAAATCATGCCTCTCCCCTGAAAAAGTAGATGGCTGAGAATATAATCCAACAAATTGGAATATTTGACACAAAAAGAGCTACAGTAAATACTAGAGATGTCCGATATTATCGGCCGATAAATGCTTTAAAATGTATTATCGGAAATTATCGGTATCGGTTTCAACCCCCCGATTTTTCCGGGAAACTCCCAAATTTCAGTGCCCCTCCCAAAAATCTCCCGGGGCAACCATTCTCCCGATTTCCACCCGGACAACATTATTGGGGGCCGTGCCTTAAAGGCACCGCCTTTAGCGTCCTCTACAACCTGTCGTCACGTCCGCTTTTCCTCCATACAAACAGCGTGCCGGCCCGGTCACATAACATATGCGGCTTCTACACACACATAAGTGAATGCAAGGCATACTTGGTCAACAGCCATACAGGTCACACTGAGGGTGACCGTATAAACAACTTTAACACTGTTACAAATATGCGCCACATTGTGAACCCACACTAAACAACAATGACAAACACATTTCGGGAGAACATCCGCACCGTAACACAACATAAACAGATGGCTGAGAATATAACCCAACAAGTTGGGATACTTGACAGGAAAAGAGCTACAGTAAATACCATGTCTTCTCATCATGATTGTCAACCATAGGCAAAATTCCCCCCCCAAAAAGTGCAGTCCCTCTTTAAGGGAGAAGAAGGGTTTCATTTATGAAGATTTGACTATTTGAAGACTGCCCTTGATGATAGTACTGCTGTTGCACTCGTAAAAAAATACTTTTTAAAATCATAATTTATATTTGTTCTAACTTTCTTTTTTCTAAACGTATGGCAACCCTTATATTTGTCTATATTATAGTTTAGTGCGTTATGTTGGCTTCACAGTCACAAGTGAATATTTTAATCCACATCAAGGTTTTAATTAGTGCGATTACGTGCCCGCAAGGGGCTGAGGTTAGTTTTTTTTTCCTCACTCTGTGCATCACTCTCAGCACCTGAGCGCCTTTATTCAACAGTAGAATTAACTGAACGCAGTGAGCCCTCTTTCCTGTCATCCACAATCTTTGTCTCAGTGGGCGGAAGGTAACAAAAGTTTGGAGGAAAACAAATATGATTACAAAGCCAAATGTCCCATTGTGGGAATATCCCAGCTATCAAATCGGATGGGCAATATGAGCCCATCAACACGGACAAGTACTGAAAAAAAAAGTATATATATATATATATATATATGCATATATATATATATATATATATATATATATATGCATATATATATATATATATATATATATATATATATATATATATATATATATATATATATATATATATATATATATATATATATATATATATATATATATATACAATACCGTTCAAAAGTTTGGGGTCACATTGAAATGTCCTTATTTTTGAAGGAAAAGCACTGTACTTTTCAATGAAGATAACTTTAAACTTGTCTTAACTTTAAAGAAATACACTCTATACTGTGAATTGTTTTTGTTTGCGGATGACTCTGCCCTGCTGGTATCCGACAAGGACAAGTCACAGGTGGAGAAAATCCTCAGTGCTGAGCTCTGTAGAACTTGCACCTGGCTCGCTGACAACAAGCTATCGATACACTTGGGTAAAACAGAATCCATCCTGTTTGGGTCCCACATCAACCTTAAGAAAGTCAATGACTTCACCATAAAAGTAGGTGACATTGTTATCACCAGGAAAGTTGAGGTCACCTACCTAGGTTCCATTCTAGAGGCTAACCTTTCCTGTGATAAAATGGCAACCAAGGTAATCAAAAAGGTTAACCAACCAACGAGATTTCTCTATAGAATCTCCTCTCTGGTCAACAAAAGCACCATGAGGATTCTGGCGGGAACTCTCGTTCAACCCTTTTTCGATTACGCATGCACCTCCTGGTACCCTAGCACCTCCAAAACCCTCAAATCTAAACTCCAAACATCTCAGAACAAGCTAGTCAGGTTACTTCTAGACCTCCACCCCAGATCCCACCTCACTCCTACCCACTTCTCTAAAGTGGGCTGGCTCAGGGTGGAGGACAAATCAAACAACTTGCACTGAGCCTAGTCTATAAAATCCACTACACCTCCCTGATACCGAAGTACATGTCAAACTACTTCCTTAACGTAAATGACCGCCATAACCACAACACCAGGGGGAGCTCCACTAACCATGTTAAACCCATATTCCGAACTAACAAAGGTCTTAACTCATTCTCTTTCTATGCCACATCAATGTGGAATGCGCTCCCAACAGGTATAAAAGAAAGGGCATCTCTATCCTCCTTCAAAACCGCAATAAAAGTTCACCTCCAGGCGACTTCAACCCTAAACTAACACCCTCCCCGGATTGTTAATAATCAAATGTAAACAATCAAATGCAGATACTTTTTCTTATGCCTTCTGATCTCTCTCTCTCTCTCTCTCTCTCTCTCTCTCTCTCTCGCTCTCTCTCTCGCTCTCTCTCTCTCTCTCTCTCTATGTCCACTACTTGATGTCCATATCCTACCCCCCCCCCCCACCCCTGATTGTAAATAATGTAAATAATTCAATGTGATTATCTTGTGTGATGACTGTATTATGATGATAGTATATATGATAGTATATATCTGTATCATGAATCAATGTAAGTGGACCCCGACTTAAACAAGTTGAAAAACTTATTCGGGTGTTACCATTTAGTGGTCAATTGTACGGAATATGTACTTCACTGTGCAACCTACTAATAAAAGTCTCAATCAATCAATCAAAAACATTGCTAATGTGGTAAATGACTATTCTAGCTGCAAATGTCTGGTTTTTGGTGCAATATCTACATAAGTGTATAGAGGCCCATTTCCAGCAGCTATCACTCCAGTGTTCTAATGGTACAATGTGTTTGCTCATTGGCTCAGAAGGCTAATTGATGACTAGAAAACCCTTGTGCAATCATGTTCACACATCTGAAAACAGTTTAGCTCGTTACAGAAGCTACAAAACTGACCTTCCTTTGAGCAGATTGAGTTTCTGGAGCATCACATTTGTGGGGTCAATTAAACGCTCAAAATGGCCAGAAAAAGAGAACTTTCATCTGAAATTCGACAGTCTATTCTTGTTCTTAGAAATGAAGGCTATTCCACAAAATTGTTTGGGTGACCCCAAACTTTTGAACGGTAGTGTATATATATATATATATATATATATATATATATATATATATATATATATATATATATATATATATATATATATATATATATATATATATATATATATATATATATATATATACATATATATATATATATATACATATATATATATATATGTATATATATATATATATATATATATATTGATTATATATTGAAGTTACATTTTTGCTTCCAGAAATTACTTTATAAAATTTTTTGTTTCTTGATTTATTTAGTATAACAAAGTTACTTACCTTCCAATGGTAAACAATCCTACATTAACAATGTATAAAAGTGTCTATCTTTATAAATGGTTACTTACATTATTAATATATAATATGATCACATTACAATACTGTGGAGGTCTTGCCCCTCCGGGTTCCTTGGACCACCAATGACGGACATGACAGCTGCATTCATCTTGGCGAACAATAACTTATTTTGCAATAAATGTTCGTTGGGACCTTTTTCAGTCATTTTCTGTCCGTCTCCTTCTCGCTCGAGCACATGAATGGTTTCTCCCAGAGTGTCGTCTGTCTTGTTCTGGCTCTTATTCGTGCCCGTGTGTCACCAACTGCCATCACCAACACCAACAACAACAACAACCCTTTCTCCTTCCCGACTGCTTCCTTTAACAGAGCGACAGGTGATCAGACAAACACTCACAGCTGTGTCATCTACGCACCTGCCGCTGATCTCGAAGCCGGTCCTGGCACACCCCGTTTCCCCGCAGGCCACGCCCCCCCACAAATACAATCACTGTATAGTTTTCCAAGGTTATGTCTTCAGTTTAAGAGCATTATGTGGACAAAAGCTCTAAGTCTGTCTGCATAAAGCCCTTTTTTTTAAATTTTTTTTAAAGTAATTGCATATTGTTGTAATGTGTGGCATTAGACAAGATTATGTTGATTGACAGTCTAAAAGTAATCTTCCTTCACTCGTTATTTTCGCAGTTTTACACATTTTATGTATAAAATATCAAATTGGCAATTAGGTTCTGTCCCCAAATGGTGCAGATCTAGTGGCAACCACTTCAGGGTGTAACCCCGCCTCTCGGCTGGGATAGGCTGTAGCTCACCTGTGACCCTAATGAGCTCAAGCGACAGAGAAAATTGGTGGATGGATAAAGTTTGCATTTAAATTAAATATTTGTAATTTTTTTTTTAAATTATGAAATTCTTACTTTTTCAACGACTCAATTTGTTTAAAATGATTCCTTTTCGCTAAAATGGTATGTTTTTTTTTCTTTCATAACAACAATTTTAAAATTCTATGTTTTTCTTGTAAAAAGGACCAGAATGTAAACTTACAACTTTGTTCTAAGATTACATTTTCATTCATGCAAACTCGGGACTTTTACAAAAACAATATTGTAAATATATTTAGGGCTGCAACTAACAACTAATTTGATAATCGATTAATCTGTCGATTATTACTTCGATTAATCGATTAATAATCAGATAAAAGAGACAAACTACATTTCTATCCTTTCTAGTATTTTATTGAAAAAAAACAGCATACTGGCACCATACTTATTTTGATTATTGCTTCTCAGCTGTTTGTAAATGTTGCAGTTTATAAATAAATGCTTATTAAAAAAAAAAAAAATGCGCATAGCATAGATCCAACGAATCGATGACTAAATTAATCGCCAACTATTTTTATAATCGATTTTAATCGATTAGTTGTTGCAGCCCTAAATGTATTGTAATATTGCAACTTTTTACCTGTAAAGTTTATTGTCTCGACGATTAAAAGCATTATTATTATTATTGTTGTTTTTAGCTTTCTAGCAGGCGCCCTGTGATGAGGTGGCGACTTGTCCAGGGTGTACCCTGCCTTCCGCCCGAATGCAGCTGAGATAGGCTCCAGCATCCCACCGCAACCCCGAAAGGGACAAGCGGTAGAAAATGGATGGATGGATAAATAACAGGCTAAAATGATTTTTGTGACAGAACGATCTGAGCGATTTAGAGGTTTTGGCGCTGATGATTGCCACTCTGTGCCACGACCTGGACCACAGAGGAGTGAACAACTCGTACATCCAAAGGTAAAACAATGATTTTTTTTTGTACATCTGTATACAATATGTTAACTAATAATAATATCAATAATAATCAAGGAGTGACCATCCACTTGCTCATCTTTACTGCCACTCCACCATGGAACATCACCACTTTGACCAGTGCCTCATGATCCTCAACAGCCCAGTGAGTACGCTAACATATACCCTATGTATGTATGTGTATATGTATATGCATATATATATAAATATAAATATATATATATATATATATATATATATATATATATATATATATATATATATATATATATATATATATATATATATATATATATATATATATATGTTAATATGTATGTATGTGTATATATATATATATATATATATATATATATATATATATATATATATATATATATATATATATATATATATATATATATATATATATATGTGTGTGTATGTATGTATGTATGTATGTGTGTATGTATATATATTTATATATATATCTGTATATATGTATATGTATGTATATATATATATATATATATATATATATATATATATATATATATATATATATATATATATATATATATATATATATATATATATATATATATATATATATATATATATATATATATACATACAGTATGTATGTATAAGGGTTGTCCCGATACCAATATTTTGGTACTGGTACCAAAATATATTTCAATACATTTCGATACTTTTCTAAATAAAGGGCACCACAATAAATGGCATTATTGGCTTTATTTTAACAAAAAATATTAGGGTACATTAAACATGTTTCTTATTGCAATCAAAAAGCATTTTAGTTCTTAAATAAAATAGTGAACATACTAGACAACTTGTCTTTTAGTAGTAAGTAAACAAACAAAGGCTCCTAATTAGTCTGCTGACATATGCAGTAACATATTGTGTCATTTATCATTCTATTATTTTGTTAAGATTATAAAGGACAAACTGTAACAATTGATTATTAATCCACTTGTTCATTTACTGTTAATATCTATTTATTTTCCGTTCTATCTACACTTCTGTTAAAATGTAATAATCACTTATTCTTCTGTTGTTTGGATACTTTACATTAGTTTTGGATGTGTCATGACTTGATTCTTGGGGTTTGCTTCTCCGGAAGGCAAAGGAAAATTGGCGCGGGCAAGGCGTGAATTTAAATACATGATTTATTTTTTAACACTAATAAACTACAAAAAAAAGGAAGCAAACAAATGGCGCGCACAAAGGCAGAAATACAAACTTGAGTAAGAAACAAAAGACATGCACGTGGGCACAAAAACTATGAAAAATAAAACAAAAACACTAACTGTGGCATAAATGAACAAAACTTACTGGGTAAAGAACTGTGACACGACATGAAGCAGAGTGATGAAATAGTGTGAGGACGCCAGGACGAACAACAGAAACAGACAGATTTAAATAGTGACGTGATCAGTGAAAACAGGTGCGTGACTCGAAACGTGAAACAGGTGCGTGACAAGACAGGTGAAAACTAATGGGAGACCATGGAAACCAAACCAAACAAGGAAGTGCAACCAGGAACTAAAAAGAGTCCAAAAAACAAACACATGGCCAAAACAAAAACATGAACAGACATGATGCATGACCAAAACAAAAACATGAACAGACATGACAGAACCCCCCCCTTACGGACAGATCCCAGATGTCCAAAAAACAGGATCAAGAGTCATGGGAGGGCGGGAGGGGGACATGGTGGTGGGTCGCCAGGCCAAGTGGCCCCGAATCATAGCATAGTCATGTGGCGGCGGCGAGTGGAACGCCGCCGCCACAGGCGAGGTGGGCGACCCGGGAAGGGCCACATGCGTGGCCGACGAAGAGGTGGGCGCACTTGGCGTGGCGGACGACCAGGTAGTGGCCATAACCGTGGCAGACGAGGAGGCAGGCGCGTCGTCGTCATTGCAGGCGTGGAAGCCGCAGATTACGCAGGTGCGGGTGCAGCAGACGAAGCAGGCGGCGAAGCTTGGCGTGGCACTTCAGGCGGCGAAGCTTGGTCTTGGCCGCTTGGAGGGTCTTGGCTGCTTGGAGGGTCTTGGTCTTGGCGAGGGTCTGGGTCTTGGTCTTGGCGAGGGTCTGGGTCCTGGTCTTGGCGAGGTTGGTCTTGGACTTGGTCTTGGTCTTGGACTTGGTCTTGGCATAGTTGGTCTTGGACTTGGTCTTGGCATGGTTGGTCTTGGTATGGTTGGTCTTGGACTTGGTCTTGGCATGGTTGGTCTTGGACTTGGTCTTGGTGTTGGCATGGTTGGTCTTGGTCTTGGTATGGTTGGTCTTGGACTTGGTGTTGGCATGGTTGGTCTTGGACTTGGTGTTGGCATGGCTGGTCTTGGCATGGGGGGTCTTGGACTTGGTCTTGGCATGGTGTGTCTTGGCATGGGGGGTCTTGGACTTGGTCTTGGCATGGTGTGTCTTGGTCTTGGCGTGGCGCTGCGACTGGCGGCACTTGGCGTCATGGAGCTGCGACTGGCGGCACTTGGCGTCGTGGAGCTGCGACTGGCGGCACTTGGCGTCGTGGAGCTGCGACTGGCGGCACTTGGCGTCGTGAAGCTGCGACTGGCGGCACTTGGCGTCGTGAAGCTGCGACTGGCGGCACTTGGCGTCGTGAAGCTGCGACTGGCGGCACTTGGCGTCGTGGAGCTGCGACTGGCGGCACTTGGCGTCGTGGAGCTGCGACTGGCGGCACTTGGCGGCGTGGAGCTGCGACTGGCGGCACTTGGCGGCGTGGAGCAGGTAGCGGAACTTGGTGTGGAGATACCACGGGTGGCGCTTGGCGTGGAGCTGCGACTGGTGGCGCTTGGCGTGGAGCTGCGACTGGTGGCCCTTGGCGTGGAGCTGCGACTGGTGGCGCTTGGCGTGGAGCTTGTCGTGGTGGAGCTTGGCGTGGTGCAGGTGGAGGTGGCCTAGCTGGAGGCTGTGGCTTGGCCGGTCGAAAGACTGGTGGTGGCGGCCGTGCTGGAGGCTGTGGCTTGGCGTGACGAAAGACTGGTGGTGGTGGTCGTGCTGGAGGCTGTGGCATGGCATGACGAAGAGCGACCCCACCTGAACAGTCCCCAGCCCTAGCCCCCCCCTCAAGGAGCGGATCCCAGACGCGCTCCCTGCGGTCTGGAACCGTCTTTTGGGGTGGGTGGAGGGAGGTCAGGAGGGGGGCAGAATTTTCCCCTTTAAATTGTCCCAAACGTATTTCCTTATCCCCCACCTGGGGTTGTGTGGGCGGAAAAAAGGAAACATTTTGTGACGGGGGCGGGGTTTGAGTCTTGGGGGGCGGGGCATGAAATCTGGGTGACTGTGATTGACTAGACCTGATGTTCAAGATCATGTTTTGGTAGTGCTTTATCTTGTTCTTTGAGTCTTTTGTTGGAGGTGAGTGATCAAAAGAAAAAGTATTGAAAAAAAAATCCTGGTCTGTGACATCATCAGGGCGAAGCCGGGCTGGCTGCTGCTTGCTTCCGCCCGGAGGGGGAGGGGCTTGTGGGAGCGGTGTGTCCTGCCAGCTCGCGGAAGTCTTTCCTCGTCCTTGGCGACGCTTCCGGGACGGGAACGACGCGCCGATCGGCACCAGCTTGCCCCCATTCCCCCACATCATCCCCCTGCGCTCCCTGGGGGAAAAGCGAAGCGTCTCGGTCTCCATGGCGCGCAGCACCTCCCAAGAAGCCTCATCCAAACTGTCCAACTTTCTTGCGGGAGAATTTTTCTGCTGGCGTCCTACTGTCATGACTTGATTCTTGGGGTTTGCTTCTCCGGAAGGCAAAGGAAAATTGGCGCGGGCAAGGCGTGAATTTAAATACATGATTTATTTTTTAACACTAATAAACTACAAAAAAAAAGGAAGCAAACAAATGGCGTGCACAAAGGCGGAAATACAAACTTGACTAAGAAACAAAAGACATGCACGTGGGCACAAAAACTATGAACAATAAAACAAAAACAATAACTGTGGCATAAATGAACAAAACTTTCTTGGTAAAGAACTGTGACACGACATGAAGCAGAGTGATGAAATAGTGTGAGGACGCCAGGACGAACAACAGAAACAGATAGATTTAAATAGTGACGTGATCAGTGAAAACAGGTGCGTGACTCGAAACGTGAAACAGGTGCGTGACAAGACAGGTGAAAACTAATGGGTGACCATGGAAACCAAACCAAACAAGGAAGTGCAACCAGGAACTAAAAAGAGTCCAAAAAACAAACACATGGCCAAAACAAAAACATGAACAGACATGACGCATGACCAAAACAAAAACATGAACAGACATGACAGGATGATACCACAAATTTAGGTATCGATCCGATACCAAGTAGTTAAAGGATCATACATTGGTCATATTCTAAGTCCTCATGTGTCCAGGGACATATTTCCTGAGTTTATAAACATAACATGAATTTTAAGAAAAGGAAAAAATATTTTGTAAAGATAAAAAATATCGATGTAATCATAGTAGTATCGACTAGATACACTCTTGTACTTGGTATCATTACAGTGGAGGTCAGGTGTAGATCCACCCATGGCATTTGTTTACATTGTGACGCCGCTGAGCTATTGTATCCTCCTACGGTGTGTAGTGAAGCATGTTTAGCTATTCCTCGTCCTGCAGGGATGATACTTGTAAGAAACTTACTTTATTGATTTAAAGTAGCTAAAAACACTGCCGATGGCAGATGGACGTTAGCTGCAAGCTAGCTAGCCAAGTCTTAAAGCACCTCTTCCTGAGGGTGTTTCAGTGTTATAGCTTCACTTTTATTCTTAGTTTTTAGGCCCAAATTTGTGTCCGTTCTCCCTTTTCTGTCTACACACTGTGTCTGCTTGTAAGTACTCTGTAAATGTGCACTGCCGAACATGCTCCTCTGCTCGTAAAACCAGCAATATCATGACATGAGGACAACGCGCCGCCATGTCTGTTAAAAAAAAGGGGGGGAAACCGGTACTTTTCAAACAGAGTATAGTACCGTTTTTGATTCATTAGTGTTAGTATAGATCAGTGGTTCTTAACCTGGGTTCCATCGAACCCTAGGGGTTCGGTGAGTCGGGCTCAGGGGTTCGGCGGAGGTCAAGACACACCCGACTCATCGTGTAAATACAAACTTCTCCCTATCGGCGTATTACGGATACGGCAACAGCTGACTGGTTTGCAGGTGTGTAATTTGTTGTGAATTTATGCACTGTGTTGGTTTTGTTGTTTGAACAAGGTGATGTTCATGCACGGTTCATTTTGTGCACCAGTAAAAAAAACATGGTAATACTTTAGTATGGGGAACATATTCACCATTAATTAGTTGCTTATTAACATGCAAATTAGTAACATATTGGCTCTTAACTAGTCATTATTAAGTACTTATTAATGCCTTATTCGACATGGCCTTATTATAACCCTAACCCTAACCAAATAACTCTAAATTAAGTCTTTGTTACTTAGAATATGTTCCCCTAGTGTCCAAATAACTCTAAATTCAGTCTTTGTTACTTAGAATAAGTTCCCCTAGTGTCCAAATAATTCTAAATTTAGTCTTTGTTACTCAGAATATGTTCCCCGAGTGTCCAAATAACTCTAAATTAAGTCTTTGTTACTTAGAATATGTTCCCGTAGTGTCCAAATAACTCTAAATTTAGTCTTTGTTACTTAGAATAAGTTCCCCTAGTGTCCAAATAATTCTAAATTTAGTCTTTGTTACTCAGAATATGTTCCCAGAGTGTCCAAATAACTCTAAATGTAGTCTTTGTTACTCAGAATATGTTCCCCTAGTGTCCAAATAACTCTAAATGAAGTCTTTGTTACTTAGAATATGTTCTCCTAGTGTTCAAATAACTCTAAATTAAGTCTTTGTTACTTAGAATATGTTCCCGTAGTGTCCAAATAACTCTAAATTTAGTCTTTATTACTTAGAATATAATCCCCTAGTGTCCAAATAACTCTAAATGTAGTCTTTGTTACTCAGAATATGTTCCCGTAGTGTCCAAATAACTCTAAATGTAGTCTTTGTTACTCAAAATATGTTCCCCTAGTGTCCAAATAACTCTAAATTTAGCCTTTGTTACTTAGAATATGTTCCCATAGTGTCCAAATAACTCTAAATTTAGTCTTTGTTACTTAGAATATGTTCCTCTAGTGTCCAAATAACTCTAAATTTAGTCTTTGTTACTCAGAATATGTTCCCCTAATTGCCAAAAAACTCTAAATTAAGTCTTTGTTACTTAGAATATGTTCCTCTAGTGTCCAAATAACTCTAAATGTAGTCTTTGTTACTCAGAATATGTTCCCCGAGTGTCCAAATAACTCTAAATGTAGTCTTTGTTACTCAGAATATGTTCCCCTAGTGTCCAAATAACTCTAAATGTAGTCTTTGTTACTCAGAATATGTTCCCGAGTGTCCAAAAAACTCTAACTGTAGTCTTTGTTCCTCAAAATATGTTCCCCTAGTGTCCAAATAACTCTAAATTAAGTCTTTGTTACTTAGAATATGTTCCCCTAGTGTCCAAATAACTCTAAATTAAGTCTTTGTTACTTAGAATATGTTCCCCTAGTGTCCGAATAACTCTAAATTGAGTCTTTATTACTTAGAACATGTTCCCCTATTGTCCAAATAACTCTAAATTTAGTCTTTATTACTTAGAATATGTTCCCCTAGTGTCCAAATAACTCTAAATGTAGTCTTTGTTACTCAGAATATGTTCCCCTAGTGTCCAAATAACTCTAAATGTAGTCTTTGTTACTCAAAATATGTTCCCCTAGTGTCCAAATAACTCTAAATTTAGCCTTTGTTACTTAGAATATGTTCCCATAGTGTCCAAATAACTCTAAATTTAGTCTTTGTTACTTAGAATATGTTCCCCTAGTGTCCAAATAACTCTAAATGTAGTCTTTGTTACTCAAAATATGTTCCCATAGTGTCCAAATAACTCTAAATTTAGCCTTTGTTACTTAGAATATGTTCCCATAGTGTCCAAATAACTCTAAATTTAGTCTTTGTTACTTAGAATATGTTCCCCTAGTGTCCAAATAACTCTAAATTTAGTCTTTGTTACTCAGAATATGTTCCCCTAGTGTCCAAAAAACTCTAAATTAAGTCTTTGTTACTTAGAATATGTTCCCCTAGTGTCCAAAAAACTCTAAATGTAGTCTTTGTTACTCAGAATATGTTCCCCGAGTGTCCAAATAACTCTAAATTTAGTCTTTATTACTTAGAATATGTTCCCCTAGTGTCCAAATAACTCTAAATGAAGTCTTTGTTACTCAGAATATGTTCCCCTAGTGTCCAAATAACTCTAAATGTAGTCGTTGTTACTCAAAATATGTTCCCCTAGTGTCCAAATAACTCTAAATTTAGCCTTTGTTACTTACAATATGTTCCCCTAGTGTCCAAATAACTCTAAATGTAGTCTTTGTTACTCAGAATATATTCCCCGAGTGTCCAAATAACTCTAAATGTAGTCTTTGTTACTTAGAATATGTTCCCCTAGTGTCCAAATAACTCTAAATGTAGACTTTGTTACTCAGAATATGTTCCCCTAGTGTCCAAAAAACTCTAAATTAAGTCTTTGTTACTTAGAATATGTTCCCCTAGTGTCCAAATAACTCTAAATGTAGTCTTTGTTACTCAGAATATGTTCCCCGAGTGTCCAAATAACTCTAAATTTAGTCTTTATTACTTAGAATATGTTCCCCGAGTGTCCAAATAACTCTAAATTAAGTCTTTGTTACTTAGAATATGTTCCCCTAGTGTCCAAATAACTCTAAATTTAGTCTTTGTTACTTAGAATAAGTTCCCCTAGTGTCCAAATAATTCTAAATTTAGTCTTTGTTACTCAGAATATGTTCCCAGAGTGTCCAAATAACTCTAAATGTAGTCTTTATTACTTAGAATATGTTCCCCTAGTGTCCAAATAACTCTAAATGTAGTCTTTGTTACTCAGAATATGTTCCCAGAGTGTCCAAATAACTCTAAATGTAGTCTTTGTTACTCAAAATATGTTCCCCTAGTGTCCAAATAACTCTAAATGAAGTCTTTGTTACTTAGAATATGTTCCCCTAGTGTCCAAATAACTCTAAATTTAGTCTTTATTACTTAGAATATGTTCCCCTAGTGTCCAAATAACTCTAAATGTAGTCTTTGTTACTCAGAATATGTTCCCCTAGTGTCCAAATAACTCTAAATGTAGTCTTTGTTACTCAAAATATGTTCCCCTAGTGTCCAAATAACTCTAAATTTAGCCTTTGTTACTTAGAATATAGTCCCATAGTGTCCAAATAACTCTAAATTTAGTCTTTGTTACTTAGAATATGTTCCCATAGTGTCCAAATAACTCTAAATTTAGTCTTTGTTACTTAGAATATGTTCCCCTAGTGTCCAAATAACTCTAAATGTAGTCTTTGTTACTCAAAATATGTTCCCATAGTGTCCAAATAACTCTAAATTTAGCCTTTGTTACTTAGAATATGTTCCCATAGTGTCCAAATAACTCTAAATTTAGTCTTTGTTACTTAGAATATGTTCCCCTAGTGTCCAAATAACTCTAAATTTAGTCTTTGTTACTCAGAATATGTTCCCCTAGTGTCCAAAAAACTCTAAATTAAGTCTTTGTTACTTAGAATATGTTCCCCTAGTGTCCAAAAAACTCTAAATGTAGTCTTTGTTACTCAGAATATGTTCCCCGAGTGTCCAAATAACTCTAAATTTAGTCTTTATTACTTAGAATATGTTCCCCTAGTGTCCAAATAACTCTAAATGAAGTCTTTGTTACTCAGAATATGTTCCCCTAGTGTCCAAATAACTCTAAATGTAGTCGTTGTTACTCAAAATATGTTCCCCTAGTGTCCAAATAACTCTAAATTTAGCCTTTGTTACTTACAATATGTTCCCCTAGTGTCCAAATAACTCTAAATGTAGTCTTTGTTACTCAGAATATATTCCCCGATTGTCCAAATAACTCTAAATGTAGTCTTTGTTACTTAGAATATGTTCCCCTAGTGTCCAAATAACTCTAAATGTAGACTTTGTTACTCAGAATATGTTCCCCTAGTGTCCAAAAAACTCTAAATTAAGTCTTTGTTACTTAGAATATGTTCCCCTAGTGTCCAAATAACTCTAAATGTAGTCTTTGTTACTCAGAATATGTTCCCCGAGTGTCCAAATAACTCTAAATTTAGTCTTTATTACTTAGAATATGTTCCCCGAGTGTCCAAATAACTCTAAATTAAGTCTTTGTTACTTAGAATATGTTCCCCTAGTGTCCAAATAACTCTAAATTTAGTCTTTGTTACTTAGAATAAGTTCCCCTAGTGTCCAAATAATTCTAAATTTAGTCTTTGTTACTCAGAATATGTTCCCACTGTGTCCAAATAACTCTAAATGTAGTCTTTATTACTTAGAATATGTTCCCCTAGTGTCCAAATAACTCTAAATGTAGTCTTTGTTACTCAGAATATGTTCCCAGAGTGTCCAAATAACTCTAAATGTAGTCTTTGTTACTCAAAATATGTTCCCCTAGTGTCCAAATAACTCTAAATGAAGTCTTTGTTATTTAGAATATGTTCCCCTAGTGTCCAAATAACTCTAAATTTAGTCTTTATTACTTAGAATATGTTCCCCTAGTGTCCAAATAACTCTAAATGTAGTCTTTGTTACTCAGAATATGTTCCCCTAGTGTCCAAATAACTCTAAATGTAGTCTTTGTTACTCAAAATATGTTCCCCTAGTGTCCAAATAACTCTAAATTTAGCCTTTGTTACTTAGAATATAGTCCCATAGTGTCCAAATAACTCTAAATTTAGTCTTTGTTACTTAGAATATGTTCCCCTAGTGTCCAAATAACTCTAAATTTAGTCTTTGTTACTCAGAATATGTTCCCCTAATTGCCAAAAAACTCTAAATTAAGTCTTTGTTACTTAGAATATGTTCCCCTAGTGTCCAAATAACTCTAAATGTAGTCTTTGTTACTCAGAATATGTTCCCCAAGTGTCCAAATAACTCTAAATGTAGTCTTTGTTACTCAGAATATGTTCCCCTAGTGTCCAAATAACTCTAAATGTAGTCTTTGTTACTCAGAATATGTTCCCAGAGTGTCCAAAAAACTCTAACTGTAGTCTTTGTTACTCAAAATATGTTCCCCTAGTGTCCAAATAACTCTAAATTAAGTCTTTGTTACTTAGAATATGTTCCCCGGCTGTCCAAATAACTCAAAATTTAGTCTTTATTACTTAGAATATGTTCCCCTAGTGTCCAAATAACTCTAAATGTAGTCTTTGTTACTCATAATATGTTCCCCTAGTGTCCAAATAACTCTAAATGAAGTCTTTGTTACTTAGAATATGTTCTCCTAGTGTTCAAATAACTCTAAATTAAGTCTTTGTTACTTAGAATATGTTCCCCTAGTGTCCAAATAACTCTAAATTTAGTCTTTATTACTTAGAATATGTTCCCCTAGTGTCCAAATAACTCTAAATGTAGTCTTTGTTACTTAGAATATGTTCCCATAGTGTCCAAATAACTCTAAATTTAGTCTTTGTTACTTAGAATATGTTCCTCTAGTGTCCAAATAACTCTAAATTTAGTCTTTGTTACTCAGAATATGTTCCCCTAATTGCCAAAAAACTCTAAATTAAGTCTTTGTTACTTAGAATATGTTCCTCTAGTGTCCAAATAACTCTAAATGTAGTCTTTGTTACTCAGAATATGTTCCCCGAGTGTCCAAATAACTCTAAATGTAGTCTTTGTTACTCAGAATATGTTCCCCTAGTGTCCAAATAACTCTAAATGTAGTCTTTGTTACTCAGAATATGTTCCAGAGTGTCCAAAAAACTCTAACTGTAGTCTTTGTTACTCAAAATATGTTCCCCTAGTGTCCAAATAACTCTAAATTAAGTCTTTGTTACTTAGAATATGTTCCCCTAGTGTCCAAATAACTCTAAATTAAGTCTTTGTTACTTAGAATATGTTCCCCTAGTGTCCGAATAACTCTAAATTGAGTCTTTATTACTTAGAACATGTTCCCCTATTGTCCAAATAACTCTAAATTTAGTCTTTATTACTTAGAATATGTTCCCCTAGTGTCCAAATAACTCTAAATGTAGTCTTTGTTACTCAGAATATGTTCCCCTAGTGTCCAAATAACTCTAAATGTAGTCTTTGTTACTCAAAATATGTTCCCCTAGTGTCCAAATAACTCTAAATTTAGCCTCTGTTACTTAGAATATGTTCCCATAGTGTCCAAATAACTCTAAATTTAGTCTTTGTTACTTAGAATATGTTCCCCTAGTGTCCAAATAACTCTAAATGTAGTCTTTGTTACTCAAAATATGTTCCCATAGTGTCCAAATAACTCTAAATTTAGCCTTTGTTACTTAGAATATGTTCCCATAGTGTCCAAATAACTCTACATTTAGTCTTTGTTACTTAGAATATGTTCCCCTAGTGTCCAAATAACTCTAAATTTAGTCTTTGTTACTCAGAATATGTTCCCCTAGTGTCCAAAAAACTCTAAATTAAGTCTTTGTTACTTAGAATATGTTCCCCTAGTGTCCAAAAAACTCTAAATGTAGTCTTTGTTACTCAGAATATGTTCCCCGAGTGTCCAAATAACTCTAAATTAAGTCTTTGTTACTTAGAATATGTTCCCCTAGTGTCCAAATAACTCTAAATTTAGTCTTTGTTGCTTAGAATAAGTTCCCCTAGTGTCCAAATAATTCTAAATTTAGTCTTTGTTACTCAGAATATGTTCCCAGAGTGTCCAAATAACTCTAAATGTAGTCTTTATTACTTAGAATATGTTCCCCTAGTGTCCAAATAACTCTAAATGTAGTCTTTGTTACTCAGAATATGTTCCCAGAGTGTCCAAATAACTCTAAATGTAGTCTTTGTTACTCAAAATATGTTCCCCTAGTGTCCAAATAACTCTAAATGAAGTCTTTGTTACTTAGAATATGTTCCCCTAGTGTCCAAATAACTCTAAATTTAGTCTTTATTACTTAGAATATGTTCCCCTAGTGTCCAAATAACTCTAAATGTAGTCTTTGTTACTCAGAATATGTTCCCCTAGTGTCCAAATAACTCTAAATGTAGTCTTTGTTACTCAAAATATGTTCCCCTAGTCTCCAAATAACTCTAAATTTAGCCTTTGTTACTTAGAATATAGTCCCATAGTGTCCAAATAACTCTAAATTTAGTCTTTGTTACTTAGAATATGTTCCCCTAGTGTCCAAATAACTCTAAATTTAGTCTTTGTTACTCAGAATATGTTCCCCTAATTGCCAAAAAACTCTAAATTAAGTCTTTGTTACTTAGAATATGTTCCCCTAGTGTCCAAATAACTCTAAATGTAGTCTTTGTTACTCAGAATATGTTCCCCGAGTGTCCAAATAACTCTAAATGTAGTCTTTGTTACTCAGAATATGTTCCCCTAGTGTCCAAATAACTCTAAATGTAGTCTTTGTTACTCAGAATATGTTCCCAGAGTGTCCAAAAAACTCTAACTGTAGTCTTTGTTACTCAAAATATGTTCCCCTAGTGTCCAAATAACTCTAAATTAAGTCTTTGTTACTTAGAATATGTTCCCCGGCTGTCCAAATAACTCAAAATTTAGTCTTTATTACTTAGAATATGTTCCCCTAGTGTCCAAATAACTCTAAATGTAGTCTTTGTTACTCATAATATGTTCCCCTAGTGTCCAAATAACTCTAAATGAAGTCTTTGTTACTTAGAATATGTTCTCCTAGTGTTCAAATAACTCTAAATTAAGTCTTTGTTACTTAGAATATGTTCCCCTAGTGTCCAAATAACTCTAAATTTAGTCTTTATTACTTAGAATATGTTCCCCTAGTGTCCAAATAACTCTAAATGTAGTCTTTGTTACTCAGAATATGTTCCCCTAGTGTCCAAATAACTCTAAATGTAGTCTTTGTTACTCAAAATATGTTCCCCTAGTGTCCAAATAACTCTAAATTTAGCCTTTGTTACTTAGAATATAGTCCCATAGTGTCCAAATAACTCTAAATTTAGTCTTTGTTACTTAGAATATGTTCCCCTAGTGTCCAAATAACTCTAAATGTAGTCTTTGTTACTCAGAATATGTTCCCCGAGTGTCCAAATAACTCTAAATGTAGTCTTTGTTACTTAGAATATGTTCCCCTAGTGTCCAAATAACTCTAAATTTAGTCTTTGTTACTCAGAATATGTTCCCCTAGTGTCCAAAAAACTCTAAATTAAGTCTTTGTTACTTAGAATATGTTCCCCTAGTGTCCAAATAACTCTAAATGTAGTCTTTGTTACTCAAAATATGTTCCCCTAGTGTCCAAATAACTCTAAATTTAGCCTTTGTTACTTAGAATATGTTCCCCTAGTGTCCAAATAACTCTAAATTTAGTCTTTGTTACTCAGAATATGTTCCCCGAGTGTCCAAATAACTCTAAATGTAGTCTTTGTTACTCAGAATATGTTCCCCTAATGTCCAAATAACTCTAAATTTAGCCTTTGTTACTTAGAATATGTTCCCCTAGTGTCCAAATAACTCTAAATTTAGTCTTTGTTACTCAGAATATGTTCCCCGAGTGTCCAAATAACTTTAAATGTAGTCTTTGTTACTCAGAATATGTTCCCCTAATGTCCAAATAACTCTAAATTTAGCCTTTGTTACTTAGAATATGTTCCCATAGTGTCCAAATAACTCTAAATTTAGTCTTTGTTACTTAGAATATGTTCCCCTAGTGTCAAAATAACTCTTAAATTTAGTATTTGTTACTCAGAATATGTTCCCCTAGTGTCCAAAAAACTCTAAATTAAGTCTTTGTTACTCAGAATATGTTCCCCTAGTGTCCAAATAACTCTAAATGTAGTCTTTGTTACTCAGAATATGTTCCCCTAGTGTCCAAATAACTCTAAATTTAGTCTTTGTTACTCAGAATAGGTTCCCCTAGTGTCCAAATAACTCTAAATTAAGTCTTTGTTACTTAGAATATGTTCCCCTAGTGTCCAAATAACTCTAAATGTAGTCTTTGTTACTCAGAATATGTTCCCCTAGTGTCCAAATAACTCTAAATTAAGTCTTTGTTACTTAGAATATGTCCCCTAGTGTCCAAATAACTCTAAATTAAGTCTTTGTTACTTAGAATATGTTCCCCTAGTGTCCAAATAACTCTAAATTAAGTCTTTGTTACTCAGAATATGTTCCCCTAGTGTCCAAATAACTCTAAATTTAGTCTTTGTTACTCAGAATATGTTCCCCTAGTGTCCAAAAAACTCTAAATTAAGTCTTTGTTACTTAGAATATGTTCCCCTAGTGTCCAAATAACTCTAAATGTAGTCTTTGTTACTCAAAATATGTTCCCCTAGTGTCCAAATAACTCTAAATTTAGCCTTTGTTACTTAGAATATGTTCCCCTAGTGTCCAAATAACTCTAAATTTAGTCTTTGTTACTTAGAATATGTTCCCCTAGTGTCCAAATAACTCTAAATTTAGTCTTTGTTACTTAGAATATGTTCCCCTAGTGTCCAAATAACTCTAAATTTAGCCTTTATTACTTAGAATATGTTCCCATAGTGTCCAAATAACTCTAAAATTAGCCTTTGTTACTTAGAATATGTTCCCCTAGTGTCCAAATAACTCTAAATTTAGTCTTTGTTACTCAGAATATGTTCCCCGAGTGTCCAAATAACTCTAAATGTAGTCTTTGTTACTCAGAATATGTTCCCCTAGTGTCCAAATAACTCTAAATGTAGTCTTTGTTACTCAGAATATGTTCCCTGAGTGTCCAAATAACTCTAAATGTAGTCTTTGTTACTCAAAATATGTTCCCCTAGTGTCCAAATAACTCTAAATTTAGCCTTTGTTACTTAGAATATGTTCCCATAGTGTCCAAATAACTCTAAATTTAGTCTTTGTTAGTTAGAATATGTTCCCCTAGTGTCAAAATAACTCTAAATTTAGTATTTGTTACTCAGAATATGTTCCCCTAGTGTCCAAATAACTCTAAATTAAGTCTTTGTTACTCAGAATATGTTCCCCTAGTGTCCAAATAACTCTAAATGTAGTCTTTGTTACTCAGAATATGTTCCCCTAGTGTCCAAATAACTCTAAATTTAGTCTTTGTTACTCAGAATATGTTCCCCTAGTGTCCAAATAACTCTAAATTAAGTCTTTGTTACTTAGAATATGTTCCCCTAGTGTCCAAATAACTCTAAATATAGTCTTTGTTACTCAGAATATGTTCCCCTAGTGTCCAAATAACTCTAAATTAAGTCTTTGTTACTCAGAATATGTTCCCCTAGTGTCCAAATAACTCTAAATTAAGTCTTTGTTACTTAGAATATGTTCCCCTAGTGTCCAAATAACTCTAAATTAAGTCTTTGTTACTCAGAATATGTTCCCCTTGTGTCCAAATAACTGTAAATTAAGTCTTTGTTACTAAGAATAAATTCCCCATACTAAAGTGTTACCAAAAACATATAACCTTGTCTTGAATTTGAAAAAAACCAAAAACAATTATTTTTCACTAAAGAAGGGTTCAGTGAATGCGCATATGAAACTGGTGGGGTTCGGTACCTCCAACAAGGTTAAGAACCACTGGTATAGATACTATACTAGTACCGGTACACCGTACAAGCCTACTATATATACTGTATATGTATACATCAGTGAGGGAAGTAATGCCTTTATAGTTAGTTTTTTTTTTACTTTCAATGTATATGCTGTAATTAATGTTAATATAGCAGTGTTTCCCATAAACTGCCAAGATACCTGTGGCGGTGGGGGCGTGGCTATGGGCGTGGTCACCATGACATCATCGAGTAGTTTGCATAATTTACTACAATGATACGATTTTCTCTAAAAAGGCTCAAAAAATGTATACTTACTAATTAATAATAACAGTTTTGTTTTAAATGTCCGTCCATCCATTTTACAATATAATTACAACACTTAATGTACATATTTATATACAGATTTGAACAATAAGTTATTCACTGAAATATATTTATTAATTGTGGTTCTTACAAAAAATATATCTTATAAAATATAAAAGCTAAAATGTCTCATAAAGCTCTGCCCCTTTAATTAGTGCATACTAAATAATTTAACTTTAGCCTACTACTACAACCATATTATTTACCAGCAACATAAAGTGAAACAGAGGCAGAGGTGTCCTGCCACAGTCAGTAACAAATAAGCAGAAAACAGTAGTGGTGGTAGATAGACACAGAGCTTCATCAAACATCTGATCCACTGAACAAAGAGCTCCAAAAATCTTGAACTTTAGACTTCTATCAGTTTTACTCCCTACACTTAACCATGTGTTTCCTACTGCCTGCAGACTTTGCACCCTTTGTTATATACACATGTTGTGTTTCTAATATAAATACATTTAATAAAGTCAAATACAAATAAGGCAACAAGAGAAGTATCCTACACTTCTCTTTTGTAAAGTAAATCTGAACAGCCGATATGGGCATCTACATCAACTATATGATTTGCCTGAGAAGCTGGACAGGACAAAAAAATAATAATAATAATAATAATTTTTCTTTTTATTTGTGGCGGCTGTAATTCTTTCGTGGCAGGCCGCCACAAATAAATGAATGTGTGGGAAACACTGAACATGTTGACAAGTAGAAATGGTTAGTATTTGAATTCACTAATGAGAATGTAAATAATAATGCTGAGAACTATACAGTTTGTAAAGCTGTACAATTTTATGTGGCACAAATATTGATATCAGAACAAAGTAGGGCTGCAGCTATCGATTATTTTAGTAATAGAGAACACACAAAAACCTCTTCAAATCTGCAAAATGAGGTCAAAAGAAGGGAATAATTAGTCAAAAGTTTGGGGATAACCATTTTCATCTAGTTGTATTTGTTATAATATCTAAAATGTGGAGTTTTATAGTGGGACTTAGATGACTTGTAATCAAACATTTGCTTCTCATTTCATTTTGCAAAACATTCCATCAGAGTTTAAAATAAAATCATTCCCATTGCAATATTTCCTCTCATAATGTCACCATTTTATTGCAACGGTATTCAGAAGTTTTTCCTCATAAACGTACGTATTTACAGTATGTGTGTACTTAAGCTTTCTTGCATACTATTGTGACTTTCAACTAAAAGTTTTTGAAGCAGTAATGTACTTTTCCTCACTGCAATATTTCAGGGTAACCAGATCCTCAGTAGTCTGTCTGTGGAGGAGTACAAAAGTACTCTGAAGATGATCGAGATGGCCATTCTCTCCACTGACCTCGCCCTGTACTTCAAGTACGTAACAAGTGCACAAAACCACATACACACCATCATAGTAACATTAGTCACATTTTCTTTAGATATGAAAAGATTCTCACTCCATTTATTCCGCATTTTTCTTTTTCTTTAAAAATGACAGGAACAAACTGTCAAACCAAGATTTGTACAAAACCCAAAACCAGTGAAGTTGGCACGTTGTGTAAATGGTAAATAAAAACAGAATACAATGATTTGCAAATCCTTTTCAACCTATATTCAATTGAATAGACTGCAAAGACAATATACTTAATGTTCGAACCGGAAATCTTTGTTATGTTTTGCAAATATTAGCTCATTTGGAATTGGATGCCTGCAACATGTTTCAAAAAAGTGGCAAAAAAGACTGAGAAAGTTGAGGAATGCTCATCAAACACTTATTTGGAACATCCCACAGGTGAACAGGCTAATTGGGAACAGGTGGGTGCCATGATTGGGTATAAAAGCAGCTTCCGTGAAATGCTCAGTCATTCACAAACGAGGATGGGGCGAGGGTCACCACTTTGTCAACAAATGCGTGAGCAAATTGTTGAACAGTTTAAGAAAAAACTTTCTCAACCAGCTATTGCAAGGAATTCAGGGATTTCACCATCTACGCTCCGTAATATCATCAAAAGGTTCAGAGAATCTGGAGAAATCACTGCATGTAAGCGGCAATGCCCAAAACCAACACTGAATGCCCGTGACCTTCGATCCCTCAGGCGGTACTGCATTAAAAAGCAACATCCGTGTGTAAAGGATATCTCCACATAGGCTTAGGAACACTTCAGAAAACTACTGTCAGTAACTACAGTTTGTCACTACATCTGTAAGTGCAAGTTAAGACTCTACTATGCAAAGCCAAAAAGTCATTTATCAACAACACCCAGAAACGCCTCCGGCTTCGCTGTGCCCGAGCTCATCTAAGAAGGACTGATACAAAGTGGAAAAGTGTTCTGTGGTCTGACAAGTCCACATTTCAAATTGTTTTTGGAAACTGTGGACGTCGTGTCCTCCGGACCGAGAAGAAAAGAACCATCTAGGTGTTCTAGGTGCAAAGTTGAAAAGCCAGCATCTGTGATGGTATGGGGGTGTATTAGTGCCCAAAGCATGGGTAACTTACACATCTGTGAAGGCACCATTAATGCTGAAAGGTACATACAGGTTTTAGAGCAACATATGTTGCCATCCAAGCAACATGATCATGGACGCCCCTGCTTATTTCAGCAAGACAATGCCAAGCCACGTGTTACATCAGCGTGGCTTCATAGTAAAAGAGTGCGGGTACTAGACTGGCCTGCCTGTAGTCCAGACCTGTCTCCCATTGAAAATGTGTGGCGCATTATGAAGCCTAAAATAGCACAACGGAGACCCCCGGACTGTTGAACAACTTAAGCTGTACATCAAGCAAGAATGGGAAAGAATTCCACCTGAGAAGCTTCAAAAATGTGTCTCCTCAGTTCCCAAACGTTTACTGAGTGTTGTTAAAAGGAAAGGCCATGTAACACAGTGGTGAACATGCCCTTTCCCAACTACTTTGGCATGTGTTGCAGCCATGAAATTCTAAGTTAATTATTATTTGCAACAAAAAAAAAAAAGTTTCTCAGTTGGAACATTAAATATCTTGTCTTTGCAGTCTATTCAATTGAATATAAGTTGAAAAGGATTTGCAAATCATTGTATTCTGTTTTTATTTAGTATTTACATAACGTGCCAACTTCACTGGTTTTGCGTTTTGTAAGAGGTGTATTTGTTGGTCTGGGAATTATTTTCTTATAGAAGCAGTGATACTGAGCTTTTAAATGTGTGGAAGAAGGAAAGGGGAAAAAAAAGTGGACTACATCCAAATTGCATTGTATGTTTTGCACTTGTTTTAATCCAAATATGTTTAAAAATAACTGCACACGGAAGGGCAGAGCCAAAACATATGTATCATGTTAGCTGCAGACTCTTGACAGCGATCACATGACACAGATATTACGTCATACTTTAATGAGTGCCATGCATTAGCTTGCATTGAATAGGGTAATGTCTGGCACCAATAAGAGGACTCCTTAAGATCTCTTTCCAGTGATCCTCGGCTAGAATCACTCTTTAATCCTCCTCCCAAAGGGACTTAATTAAGTTCAAAGAATGGGAGCATTAAAAAAAAAGTGGTTATAAATATTTGTCGTTGATCCTTCTCAAGTTGGAAGTGGCGTTAAAAAAAACAAAACGGTAAATCTGGAAACCTCGGGAAAGTATTACGAACAAAACTGCGGATCTGAAGATGTCTTTTAAAAAAAAAAAAGTTGCTTAGGGAATGAAAATCTGTTCCAAAGTTGGTGAAAAGAGGCGAGGGCGTATGTCATGTCATGTTGCTCTCCTGACCTGACCGCCCTATAAAAGAAGGAGGGCAATAGGAGCAGGAGTGGAAGTAGAATAAAACAAGTGATTTAATTAGAGTAAACTTTTTTTAATAAAATGTTTAAAATGTTAATTTATAACTGTTTCCATACATATACAAACAAATCTTATATACATTTTTCTAATGCGCGTTTTCTTTTCTTTCTTCTCTGTTGTGCAACAACAATTTTATTTGCATACATTAGGGGCAACGTTCCCTCTAAGGTGCGCACCTGCGCAATTGCGTACTGCTCAAGCGTCCTCTGCGCACAGCAATTATATGCCGCGCACCAAATCAAATCCCATCTGAATTCTAAACAAAATAAACACATTTATTCTGTGTAATTTTGCAATGCAACTCTGAGTGACAGTGACAACAAGCGGCCCTAACGGTGTTCGTCAACACCGTTCAATTATTGTAACGTCTATCGAGATGCTTCGAGGACAGGAATTATATTGATCACTTTATTGAGCAAAACTGTTTATATTCGGCCATAACCACACCAGAAACATGAGTAAAACACTTCTATCTCGAAAAACTAGTCATTTTCTGCCGTACAAACCAGGCCAAAACCAACTTGTCATCTGTCACCAACACGCATACCACTAAGCCACTGGTGCATTTATGGCCACACAAAAAGTTGGACAACTCAAACACCACACAAAGCTACACTATGACTCCTCAGTCATACGTGTGCTTATTCTACTGTCATTTATTATTAATGTTAATTTATTGATATTAATCATGGAATGCTGTTACTAGAGAAAGTTACAGGAATGCACACTTCATCCTATGCTTACATTTCATTGTGCAACATGAGGATGTTTAAGGGGAACTAAATGTGATCTCTGAAAGGGGTACAAATGATTTCCAAAGCAGGACCCCCACCCAGACATACTGTACAATACTAATCCATAGCTTATGAAAAACAAGATTTCTTTTATTTTCATTACAAGTGGGCCAAATCACTAATATTACTAAATAATCTCATGAAAATGACTCCTCTCATTTGAGTGTTATTATAAAAGATTGGTTTGAGACAGGTGTGCTGCTGGTATTGCCACGTGTGATGTTGCTCACATGTGCTCCACTGACTGCTAAGGGAGTTTTTGTGTTTGCTCACACACATGAACAATTAGAGGGAACATTGATTAGGGGTTTCAAACATACGGCCCAAGGACCGGATCAGGCCCACGGTTCGGTTCTATCCGGCCCGCGGGATGAGTTTGCTAAGTATAAAAATTAACCTGAAATTTTTGACTGAAAGAAACTGCTGTTCTAAATGTGTCCACTGGATGTCGCAATAACAATTCTTTGTATTTTTGTAGATGATGCTACAGATGTACAAAATAAACCACATGGTTAGTACATCAGTCGAGGAAAGTGATCAAACTACATAAATAACATCCTGTAATTTGATTTTGATATCTTTTTTTTATCTTGATAGATTGAAAATTAATCTCAGGATTCTAAGAACGTCATATTGAGTAAAAAACTAATTTGTGTGTTTGCAAACCTTACAAAAGCATATGTGTCAGGTTCAAACATTGATGACATCTATTAAACAAGACAAGAGGCAAAGAATTAAACAGAGACAGAATTCAATTTGGACTCAATTGAGGAGAGTCGCCCGTACACTGTACCCTTGCACAGTATCTCAGCACGCTCTGGCAAAAGATTGTACTCCTCCTTCTTTATTTGACTTTCTCCGACCACATGACCACAGCTGCTTCCAGAGGGAAGTGGGTCGTAAACAGCGTTGCCTTTGGTTACCGAACAGTTCAAAAGAAGAGGTCGTAAAACAGTTCAAAAAGGAGTTTCAAGAGGTTGCCTGGAGGGGAGTCTGGTCCTGCTTCCTCTCCGCTTTGAAGTCCTTGGGTTAGAACAATATCTTTCTGTTGATTACCATCCATGAAAGAAAACAGAACACCTTCATTTTGCTTCCCCCTACACAGTGGAGTTTTACGAGCCTTACTCTTGGTAGGTTCCAAAGACAGCTTTTGTCTTCTCACCAGACACTCAATGTAACACAAAGTTTTTGTGATAACTTACAAACAATTATTCGAACAATATGTTTCTAGTAAAACTCACAAATATACATTATTTAAGGCACAGGTGTCAAACCCAAGGCCCGGGGGCCAAATCTGGCCCGCCACATTATTTTATGTGGCCCGCGAAAGCCCGGAAATAATATGCGTTAATAAAATGCTTAATCTTTTCTTACTAAACATGTGTTGTTCTTTCACGTTTGACATTAAAAATCATATACTGCATGCAATTGCATATCTTTTAAAATTCAATATTATCAAAATCAAAATATCATATTGTCATGTATTCCAAAAATATTTTTTGTTCAAATAAATCAATCAATCAATGTTTATCAATCAATATAGCCCTAAATCACAAGTGTCTCAATAAAGATAAATACTGTACTTAAATATCTGCTTGACTTATGATTTCAAAACAAATTATCAATCAAATTGTATACTGTAAAATTGACAATAGGTTTTACGGTTAAATTCCGCCGACTGAGTTTTTTACCGTAAAATCAACTTTGGTACTGTTTTTTCCATATACAGTAAGACACTAAAACATTAAATAACAAACAACAAAACACATTAAAACAACAAGATTTTACGGTAAAAAAAACCCACCAAAACTGGCAGCTCTGTTGCTTGAATTTTACCGCTAAAACATTGGTATTGTTTTTCCATTCCATTCCATTTATTTCATTTTTTTATATGCTGTAAAAAACCCACTGCTTTTACTGTAAAATTCGGGTGACTGAGCTGCCGGTTTTTAAAGTAAAATGAAACATTTTTTTTTGCAGCTTATGTAAAAAAACAGTATATACATGTATATACATATACAGTATTACTCATTGTTAAAAGCGGCCCTCTGAGGGCAACCACAACTGCGATGTGGCCCTCAATGAAAACGAGTTTGACACACCTGATTTAAGGCATTATTAGACATATTGCATGTTTTGTTTAGGAGTTTTGTTTAAAGGCCTACTGAAATGAAATGTTCTTATTTAAACGGGGATAGCAGGTCCATTCTATGTGTCATACTTGATCATTTCGCGATATTGCCATATTTTTGCTGAAAGGATTTAGTATAGAACATCGACGATAAAGTTCGCAACTTTTGGTCGCTGATAAAAAAGCCTTGCCTGTACCGGAAGTAGCGTGACGTCACAGGTTGAAAGGCTCCTCACATTTTCCCATTGTTTACAATGCAGCGAGAGCGATTCGGACCGAGAAAGTGACGATTACCCCATTAATTTGAGCGAGGATGAAAGATTTGTGGATGAGGAAAGTGAGAGTGAAGGATTAGAGTGCAGCGCAGGACGCCAGGTTGTATATTTTTTTGCTCTAACCGTAACTTAGGTACAAGGGCTCATTGGATTCCACACTTTCTCCTTTTTCTATTGTGGATCACGGATTTGTATTTTAAACCACCTCGGATACTATATCCTCTTGAAAATGAGAGTCGAGAACGCGAAATGGACATTCACAGTGACTTTTATCTCCACGACAATACATTGGTGAAGCACTTTAGCTACGGAGCTAACGTGATAGCATCGTGCTTAACTGCGGACAGAAACAGAAGAAACATGCCCCTGACTGGAAGGATAGACCGAAGTTCAACAATACTACTATTACTTCTACTCTCAGGAGACACTGAACTAAACCCTGGACCTGTAACCACACGGTTAATGCCTGGCGAAGCCTAGCAATGCTGTTGCTAACGACACCATTGAAGCTAACTTAGCTACGGGACCTCGACAGAGCTATGCTAAAAACATTAGCTCTCCACCTACACCAGCCAGCCCTCATCTGCTCATCACGACCCGTGCTCACCCGCGTTCCAGCGATCGGCGGCGCAACGAAGGACTTTACCCGATCATCGGTGCGGTCGGCGGCTAGCGTCGGATAGCGCGTCTGCTATCCAACTCAAAGTCCTCCTGGTTGTGTTGCTGTAGCTAGCCGCTAATACACCGATCCCACCTACAGCTTTCTTCTTTGCAGTCTCCATTGTTCATTAAACAAATTGCAAAAGATTCACCAACACAGATGTCCAGAATACTGTGGAATTTTGCGATGAAAACAGAGCTGTTTGAATTGGGACACAATGGTGTCCCAATACTTCCGTTCAATCCGTGATGTCACGCGCAAACGTCATCATACCGAGACGTTTTCAGCCGGATATTTCCCGGGAAATTTAAAATTGCACTTTATAAGTTAACCCGGCCGTATTGGCATGTGTTGCAATGTTAAGATTTCATCATTGATATATAAACTATCAGACTGCGTGGTCGGTAGTAGTGGCTTTCAGTAGGCCTTTAAGTAACTGTCATATTGAGTATGACAGTTATACTCCAACATTACCACATCATTTATTCAGAAAATATAAATAACGACAAATAAAGTGTATATATTATTAACCGCCACAGGTAATTGTAAAAAAACAACAACAACATTATGATTTGTACATGTTCAGAATGTGCTTGTTCTATTTTTAAACAAAGAAAACGATCTTAAAGGCCTACTGAAATGAATTTTTTTTATTTAAACGGGGATAGCAGATCTATTCTATGTGTCATACTTGATCATTTCGCGATATTGCCATATTTTTGCTGAAAGGATTTAGTATAGAACAACGACGATAAAGATAGCAACTTTTGGTATCTGATAAAAAAAAGGCTTGCCCCTACCGGAAGTAGCGTGACGTAGTCAGTTGAACATATACGCAAAGTTCCCTATTGTTTACAATGATGGCCGCATGAAGTGAGAGAGATTCGGACCGAGAAAGCGACAATTTCCCCATTAATTTGAGCGAGGATGAAAGATTTGTGGATGAGTAAAGTGCAAGTGAAGGACTAGTGGGGAGTTGAAGCTATTCAGATAGGGAAGATGCTGTGAGAGCCGGGGGTGACCTGATATTCAGCTGGGAATGACTACAACAGTAAATAAACACAAGACATATATATACTCTATTAGCCACAACACAACCAGGCTTATATTTAATATGCCACAAATTAATCCTGCATAAAAACACCTGCGTGTTTGTTATGCTAGCTCCTAGCTCCTCTGCTAGCTCCTAGCTCCATAGAACACGCCAATACAATTCAAACACCTGATCAACACACACAATTACTCAGCCCAAAAGACCGTTTACCTAACCCAAGGTTCATAAAGCTTATATATTTTTAAAAAGTTACGTACGTGACGCGCACATACGGTCAAGTTATCGAATGTTTAGCAGCCAAGGCTGCATACTCACGGTACCTGATATTCAGCTGGGAATGACTACAACAGTAAATAAACACAAGACATATATATACTCTATTAGCCACAACACAACCAGGCTTATATTTAATATGCCACAAATTAATCCTGCATAATAACACCTGCGTGTTTGTTATGCTAGCTCCTAGCTCCTCTGCTAGCTCCTAGCTCCATAGAACACGCCAATACAATTCAAACACCTGATCAACACACACAATCACTCAGCCCAAAAGACCGTTCACCTAACCCAAGGTTCATAAAGCTTATATATTTTTAAAAAGTTACATACGTGACGCGCACGTACGGTACGGTACGTGTTATGCTAGCTCCTAGCTCCTCTGCTAGCTCCTAGCTCCATAGAACACGCCAATACAATTCAAACACATGATCAACACACACAATCACTCAGCCCAAAAGACCGTTCACCTAACCCAAGGTTCATAAAGCTTATATATTTTAAAAAAGTTACGTACATACGCAAAAAAAAGCCAAAGCTGCATACTCACAGTAGCACGTCTGCGTCTTTGTCATCCAAATCAAAGTAATCCTGGTAAGAGTCTGTGTTGTCCCAGTTCCCTACAGGCGTCTGTGTATCCAAATCAAAAGTCCTCCTGGTTAGAGTCTCTGTTATCCGAGTTCTTCCATCTTGACTGCATCTTTCGGGAATGTAAACAAAGAAGCGCCGGCTGTGTACTGTTGTGGCTGACTACGTTCGAAAAATACGTCCATTTCGCACCGACAACTTTCTTCTTTGCTTGCTTGGCTTCCTTCTCCATAATGCAATGAACATGATTGAAACAGATTCACGAACACAGATGTCCAGAATACTGTGGAATTATGAAATGAAAACAGAGCTTTTTCATATCGGCTTCAATGTGGAAGGCATACCCGTGTTCGCCGGGCTACGTCACACGCATACGTCATCCTCAGAGGCGTTTCGAACCGGAAGTTTAGCGGCAAATTTAAAATGTCACTTTATAAGTTAACCCGGCCGTATTGGCATGTGTTATAATGTTAAGATTTCATCATTGATATATAAACTATCAGACTGCGTGGTCGGTAGTAGTGGCTTTCAGTAGGCCTTTAAGTTGTCTTTATTCTTAAATTATCGTGCCGTGATTTTACCAGTCCGGCCCACTTGGGAGTAGATTTTTCTCCGTGTGACACCCCTGGCATACAGTATATGAGCAACTTTATGTTGGGGTTGTGTGGTGCAGATCCAAGATGCAGAGGCGCAAGTCAGCAAACAGTTGATCTTCGTCTTTAAAGTGGAGGTCGAAGCATACCTCAGTGTCCAACCAAAAGCGGTGGTGGCAAAAACTAGCACACCGTGGAAAAAGGTAGAAAACTAACACAACAAACTAGCAAAATGAATAGACTATAACTGTATTCTTTCATCAGTAAACCACAAAGACATCACTGGTCTGAACACACATCCCCTCAAGGAAGCTTTTAAAACCATAAAAACTTAAAAAATGGGAAAAGGCAGAAACCTTGGGAAGGGGCCGCAGATGTGGGGACCCCCTCCTGGGTGACTGGATGCAAAATGGGTACAGTTATTGCCAATTATTCATGATAATGTGAGAGTCCAGTCCATTGGGGGCAGGCAGATGGTCCCAAGAGGTCTCTATTCAGGTCATAGAGTAGTGGTCCACACTGGGTCATGCCTTCTTCCAGACTGGTATCTCTCCAGGGATCATCCTTAGCCATCTGGGGCCGTATTTATCAAGCGTCTTAGATTGCCATTTTACACTTAAGTCCTGAGAATTTGCGAAATTTAGTCCTACTCTCAAACTTAAGAATAAAAGCTATTTATCAACTTTCTTAAGTCTAAGAATCACTCCTACTCTCCACAATATTTAAGAGACCTTCAGAGGTGTCCTAAGTGGTTAGGAGTTGCCAGCGGGGGATGGCACTGAGGCGAGAGAGACGTGCGCGAACGTTCAGGGAGCGGAAGATGTCCTGGCTTTGTTTGATGACGAGCAGCTGATCAAACGGTATCGTTTAGACAAAGCGGGTATTATTTTTGTCACAGATTTAATAAGGGCCGTCATCTCATCAGCAACATATATCTAGAGCCACCCACACCAGTTTCAAATGAGTTGCCTAATTAATGAATTGGAAAGAAAAGGAAACGTTTATTTTTGATTCATTGCCAATATTGTTTGTTTTGTATTATTTTGTAGTTTATTGTCAAAATATACACTCCCCATTGTCCACTTAAATATTTCTAAGATATTTCTTTATTCTTAGACAAGGGATTCCCTTCCGTGATTGGTCATTTCTATGGACACAGAAATGACGTCACCTGAAATTCCGTTTACGGCACATAGTAATTTCGTAATTCAGCTCTGAGTGTGACACTTAAGATTCAGTCCTACACGTCGCTGAAAGTGTGAGTAAGACGCTTGATAACTAACTTTTAAGTGCAGCTTTCAGCGAAGAATTTCTTTACTCATAAGTCAACTCTTAGCAGACTTCTTAGGAGTAATTCTAAAAAGCTTGATAAATACGGCCCCTGGTCACCGCTCCTCGCAGAAGAGGGGTGCCACAAAGAGAAGCGGCAGGTCAACTGGTCTAAAACAGAGTCTTTTTTAAAAGCTAGGGTATATAAATGAGTTTTAAGCTGGGACCTAAATGCTTCTCCCGAGGTGGCATCTCTAACTGTTGCCGGTAGGGAAGCCCAAAAAACGCTCTAGAGCTTGCAGACTTTTTGTGGGCACTGGGAGTCACTAATAAAGCTAGAATTTTTGGAACATAGGTGTCAGGACGGAACGTAGGGTACAATACAATCAGCAAGATAGGATGGAGCTTGACCGTTTAGTATTTTATACGTAGGTAATAGAACCTTAAAGTTGCATCTTAGGTGCACAGGAAGCCAGTGCAGGTGAGCCAGTGTAGCATAAATTTTAAGGTGGTATTATTAAATAAGTGTGTAATTGTTTGGTTGTCAAATCTATGAGTGGTGTTATTGGATAAGTGTATATTTGTGCTGTCAAATGTTAAGGTGGTATTGTTAAATAGGTGTATAATTGTTTTGTTGTCAAATGTTAAGGTGGTATTATTGAATAGGTGTATAATTGTTTTGTTGTCAAATGTTAAGGTGGTATTATTGAATAGGGGTATAATTGTTTTGTTGTCAAATGTTAATGTGGTATTATTGAATAGGTGTATAATTGTTTTGTTGTCAAATGTTAAGGTGGTATTATTGAATAGGGGTATAATTGTGTTGTTCTCAAATGTTAAGGTGGTATTATTGGATTAGTGTATAATTGTGTTGTTAAATGTTAAGGTGCTATTTTTAAATAGGGGTATAATTGTTTTGTTGTCAAATGTTAAGATGGTATTATTAAATAGGTGTATAATTGTTTTGTTTTCAAATGTTAAGGTGGTATTATTGGATCACTGTATAATTGTGTTGTTAAATGTTAAGGTGGTATTATTGAATAGGTGTATAATTGCTTTGTTATCAAATGTTACGATGGTATTATTAAATAAGTGTATAAATGTTTGGTGGTCAAATCTTAAGGTGGTATTGTTAAATAAGTGTATGTTTTTTTTTTTAAATGTTAAGGTGGTATTATTAAATAGGGGTATAATTCTTTTGTTGTCAAATGTTAAGATGGTATTGTTAAATAAGCGTATGTGTTTGTTTTTTTTAAATGTTAAGGTGGTATTATTAAATAGGGGTATAATTGTTTTGTTGTCAAATGTTAAGGTGGTATTATTAAATAGGGGTATAATTCTTTTGTTGTCAAATGTTAAGATGGTATTGTTAAATAAGCGTATGTGTTTTTTTTTTTTTAAATGTTAAGGTGGTATTATTAAATAGGGGTATAATTGTTTTGTTGTCAAATGTTAAGGTGGTATTATTGGATCAGTGTATAATTGTGTTCTTAAATGTTAAGGTGGTATTATTGAATAGGTGTATAATTGTTTTGTTATCAAATGTTAAGATGGTATTATTAAAGAAGTGTATGTTTTTTTTTTAAATGTTAAGGTGATATTACTAAATAGGTGTATAAATGTTTGGTTGTCAAATGTTAAGGTGGTTTTATTAAATAGGTGTATGATTGTTTTGTTGTCAAATGTTAAGGTGGTTATTATTAAATAGGTGTATAATTGTTTGGTTGTAAATCTTAAGGTGGTATTATTGAATAAGTGTATAATTGTGTTGGTAAATGTTAAGGTGGTATTTTTAAATAAGTGTATAATTGTTTTGTTTTCAAATGTTAAGGTGTGGTATCATTGAATAGGTGTATACATGTTTGGTTGTCAAATGTTAAGGGGGTATTATTAAATACGTGTGTAATTGTTTGGTTGTTAAATCTTAAAGTGGTATTATTGTATAAGCGTATAATTGTGTTGTTAAATGTTAAGGTGGTATTATTAAACAGGTGTGTAATAGTTTTGTTGTCAAATGTTACGATGGTATTATTAAATAAGTGTATAAATGTTTGGTTGTCAAATGTTAAGGTGGTATTATTAAATAAGTGTTTAATTGTTTGGTTGTCAAATGTTAAGGTGGTATTATTAAATAAGTGTTTAATTGTTTGGTTGTCAAATGTTAAGGTGGTATTATTAAATAGGTGTCTAGCAGGACCGTTAATCAGCATTTTCGTTTTCTGAGCGTTAAAGGGGAACTACACTTTTTTAGGGGAATTTTGCCTATCGTTCACAATCATTGTGAAAGACATGACGGCCGATGTATTTTTTTTTTGAATGCATTCTAAATATTAAATACAAGCGAACAAAAGTCCGCTCAGAATGGAGCTGATGGGAGCCATTCTATTCTGCTAATTAAAAAAGACATCCAAACACCTCCATTAAGGTTTTATATACATGTAAGTATATATGTCAACATTTATTATTGACATATTTTGATCATTTTAAGCATACGTGGTACATTAATTTCAGAAATGCATCACATTTGCTTTTTTTTTCTCTTCATCAATGATTTTGAGAACCAACAAACTTAATAAAACATCACTTACTGTACAAGGTCTGCTGTCATTAGGATGCCGACTGCCAGGATGTTCATATATTCCCATTTAGATAAAGAATGTCTCATAATCCTCACGAAGAAACGGAGCGCTATTCGTGTCGTCCTCGCCATTCCCGGGTCTAAATTGGCTGTCAAAGTGTCACCAAGTCGTCTGATTATATTCTCATCCTTCTACTTTCCAGGTGAGATGCACGATTTATGATCTATAATAAACTTGTGGGAAGCGAGGAATACAGCAGACCACTCGATGACTTAAAGATTGGCACACAGGAAGTGATCACGGCGCTGCTATAAATAGTCAGTCTGCGTTAGCGCTTATAATAACAATACCACTAATACTTGTTCATATTCAAGTCACCGAATGTAAATGGAGTATTGTTGGCACTTTTTGAATGGTTATTTATTGGATTTTATGGGCGGGATAAAGGACCTCTGCTGCGCTGTAAGTGGACTTTTATTCACGTTTATTTAAAATTCAGAATGCCTTAAAGGCCTACTGAAATGCGATTTTCTTATTTAAATGGGGATAGCAGGTCCATTCTATGTGTCATACTTGATCATTTCGCGATATTGCCATATTTTTGCTGAAAGGATTTAGTAGAGAACATCGACGATAAAGTTTGCAACTTTGGTCGCTGATGAAAAAAGCCTTGCCTGTACCGGAAGTAGCGTGACGTCACAGGTTGTGGAGCTCCTCACATCTGCACATTGTTTACAATCAAGGCCACCAGCAGCGAGAGCGATTCGGACCGAGAAAGCGACAATTTCCCCATTAATTTGAGCGAGAAAGAAAGATTTGTGGATGAGGAAAGTGAGAGTGAAGGACTAGAGGGCAGTGGAAGCGATTCAGATAGGGAAGATGTTGTGAGAGGCGGGTGGGACCTGATATTCAGCTGGGAATGACTAAAACAGTAAATAAACACAAGACATATATATACTCTATTAGCCACAACACAACCAGGCTTATATTTAATATGCCACATAACAAACACCTCCCCCCTCCCGTCCATATAACCCGCCAATACAAATCAAACACCCGCACAACACACTCAATCCTACAGCCCAAAGTACCGTTCACCTCCGCAAAGTTCATACAGCACATATTTTCCCCAAAGTTACGTACGTGACATGCACATAGCGGCACGCACGTACGGGCAAGCGATCAAATGTTTGGAAGCCGCAGCTGCGTACTTACGGTACTGCGTCTGCGTATCCAACTCAAAGTCCTCCTGGTAAGAGTCTCTGTTGTCCCAGTTCTCTACAGGCCAATGGTAAAGCTTGACTGTCATCTTTCAGGAATGTATACAATGAAACACCGGCTACGTGTTTGTGTTGCTGCAGCCGGCTGCTAATACACCGCTTCCCACCTACAGCTTTCTTCTTTGCTGTCTTCATTGTTCATTAAACAAATTGCAAAAGATTCACCAACACAGATGTCCAGAATACTGTGGAATTTTGCGATGAAAACAGACGACTTAATACCTGGCCACAATGGTGTCCCAAAATATCCGCTACAATCCGTGACGTCATGCGCAAACATCATCATACCGAGATGTTTTCAGCAGAATATTACGCGGGAAATTAAAAATTGCACTTTACTTATCTAACCCGGCCGTTTTGGCATGTGTTGCAATGTTAACATTTCATCATTGATATATAAACTATCAGACTGCGTGGTCGGTAGTAGTGGGTTTCAGTAGGCCTTTAATGATTGTGAACGAAAAAAAGTGCAGTTTCCCTTTAAGATGCAGGAAGTTGCCATTGTTTTAGATCATTACTTGTAAAAAAGGAAACTACATAGAAATTAGACTCAGGGTAAGTTCTGAGATATAACCAAACTAAAGTCTAGTCTACGCAATGAAGAGAACAAAATACAAATTCCGAACTTCCTAGTTATTCTGAACAGGAGAAAACAAATGGAAAAAAGAAAGCACTTTGAAAAATATCGTGGCCATATTCGGGGGGGAGATGGGCACTGCTCTACCTTTTTCTAACATCTGTGTCTGCTTTGTGCAGTGCATCTGCAAAGTATTCACACTTCTTCCACATTTTATTTTACAGCCTTATTCCAAAATGGAATACATTAATTTTTGTCCATACAATACCACATAATGACAATGTAAAAAGATGTTCACATGTACATAAGTATTCACAACCTTTACTCAATACTTTGTTGATGTACCTTTAGCAGCAATGACAGCCTCAAGTCTTTTTGAGTACGATACCACAAGCTTGGCACACATATCTTTGGGCCCTTTCTCTCCTTCCTCTTTGCACCACCTCTCTCTCGAGCTCCATCGGGTTGGATGGGAAGCGTTGGTTTTCATCCAGGATGTCTCTGTACATTGCTGCATTCATTTTAGTCTAGTCAGGGAGGTGACCAAGAACCCAATGGTCACTCTGTCCGAGCTACAGCATTCCTCTGTGGAGAGAGGAGAACTATCCGGAAGGACAACCATCTCTGCAGCAAACCACCAATCAGGCATGTTTGGTAGAGTGGCCAGACGGAAGACATTTCTTAGTAAAAAAGTTTGCCAAAATACACCTGAAAGACTCTCAGACCATGGAAAACAAAATTCCCTGGTCTGATGAGACAAAGATTGAAGTATTTGGCCTGAATGCCAGGCTGTATGTTTGGAGGAAACCAGGCCAATAGCATCTCTACAGTGAAGCATGGTGGTGGCAGGATTTCAGCTTCTTCTTCTTCTTTCGTATGAGACAGCAAGGCGCTGTCGCTCAGCCGCTGCAGCCAGCTCACTGTGTCAGGGCTCAGATTAACTGGGTCCAGGTCATTGGGTGGGGGAAAGGTGGGGCACTCGTGGACGGTCTGTTCCTCGGCTCCGCATAGGCAGGCTGCTGATGGGCGCAGACCCCAGCGGTGCATGTTGGCGTTGAATCGGCCAACACCCGTCCGTGTCTGGTTTAGTGTTGGCTAGTTCTTGTGGGGAAGGTCAGCGCCTGGTGGTAGGCTTGTATTTGGGTTGACTGAGAGTTGAGGAGATCTGGGGGTCTCCTGCCAGCTGGTTCTTCATGCTTCAATTGTGTTTAATTTGGGTCCACCAAGAGTTGCTGGGACGGTGGAACAGGGGTTAGTGCACGTGACTCACAATACGACGGTCCTGGGTTCATTCCTGGGCTCGGGATCTTTCTGTGTGGAGTTTGCATGTTCTCCCCGTGACTGCGTGTGTTCCCTCCGGGTACTCCGGCTTCCTCCCACCTCCAAAGACATGCACCTGGGGATAGGTTGATTGGCAACACTAAATTGGCCCTAGTGTGTGAATGTGAGTGTGAATGTTGTCTGTCTATCTGTGTTGGCCCTGCGATGAGGTGGCGACTTGTCCAGGGTGTACCCTGCCTTCCGCCCGAATGCAGCTGAGATAGGCTCCAGCACCCCCCACGACCCTGAAAGGGACAGGCGGTAGAGGATGGATGGATGGAAGATTTGCTGGGTGGCAGGAGAACGGGTGCCGGGAGGGGAGGCATTGGCGACCAAAGTCTTGGGAGTCTGCTACAAGTTTGTGCATGAGATGGGTTGGATCCTTACTCGCAAGTCTGTAGCATAGGGCGGCTGGTGCGATGCCAGACAGTACCGGGAGGAACTCTGTTGGGGTGGGTTTCAGGCAGCCGGTGACAATCCTCATGGTCTCGTTGAGGGTGATGTGGAGTTTCTTGCTTTGGGTATGGATTTCAGTGGCAGGAACTGGGAGACCAGTCAGGATAGAGGAAAAGTTGAATGCAGCAACGTACAGAAACATCCTGGATGAAACCGACACTTCCCATCCAACCCGATGGAGCTTGAGAGGTGGTGCAAAGAGGAATGAGAGAAAGGGCCCAAAGATAGGTGTACCAAGCTTGTGGCATTGTACTCAAAAAGCCTTGAGGCTGCCATTGCTGCTAAAGGTGCATCAAGAAAGTATTGAGCAAAGGCTGTGAATACTTTAAACATGTGTTTTCCATCCATCCACCTTCTTCGGCTTATCTGAGGTCGGGTCGCGGGGGAGCAGCCTAAGCAGGGAAGCCCAGACTTCCCTCTCCCCAGCCACTTCGTCCAGCTCTTTCTGGGGGATCCCGAGGCGTTCCCAGGCCAGCCGGGAGACATAGTCTTCCCAACGTGTCCTGGGTCTTCCCCGTGGCCTCCTACCGGTCGGACGTGCCCGCAACACCTCCCTAGGGAGGCGTTTGGGTGGCATCCTGAGCAGATGCCCGAAACACCTCATCTGGCTGTTCTCGATGTGGAAGAGCAGCGGCTTTACTTTGAGTTCCTCCCGGATGGCAGAGCTTCTCATCCTATCTCTAAGGGAGAGCCCCGCCACCCGGCGGAGGAAACTCATTTCGGCTGCTTGTAACCCTGATCTTGTCCTTTCGGTCATCACCCAAAGCTCATGACCATAGGTGAGGATGGGAACATAGATCGACCGGTAAATTGAGAGCTTTGCCTTCCGGCTCAGCTCCTTCTTCACCACAACGGATCGATACTCATGAACAAGACTCCGAGGCACTTGAACCGGAGATGGCACTCCACCCTTTTCCGGGCGAGAACCATGGACCAGAGTCCATGGTTCTCAAAATGAGGTGCTGATTCCCATGTGTTATATTATTTTTAATACATTTGCAAATGTGGAGGGGGCGTGGCCTGCGGGCTTGCAGCGGAACGGGGTGTGCCAGGACCGGCCTCGAAGTCAGCGACTTCCCAGGTGGGCCTTATTAGCAAAATTTAAAAAAAAGTTTTTCTCCATGGATATCAAATCCTATGCAATGTTTTTCAAACGATGACCTATTCACATTTGCACTCGCTGGATCAGGAGCGTGCTCATGTCATATTTTGCTGCTCTGACAGGAGGCGCCAGGAGTTCTTTGAGTTGACAAAAAGCAGACAGTTTGTGTGGGAGGATGAACATCACAGAGATTTATTGAGGTAGGAAGGAATCCTCTCCAAATGTATGATGCAACCTTACAAGATGTCATGATGATGTCACCACTTTTAGGTCCATGCTGATGACTGCTTGTGACATCTCGGCCATTACCAAGCCATGGCCCGTACAGAAAAAGGTAACGTCTAATCTTATTCTCTTTTGGTAATCACTAAATTACAATTTTATGTCTTAAAAGCTTTTTCTCAAAACACTTTTTTCTTTTAATATGGTGATTTAACTCTATTGTAGTAATTTCCCCAACTTATTTGTTGTGAACTAATTCACGTAAAGGTTTTACAAAACCCAAAACCAGTGAAGTTGGCTCGTTGTGTAAATGGTAAATAAAAACAGAATACAATGATTTGCAAATCCTTTCTAACTTATATTCAATTGAATAGACTGCAAAGACAAGATACTTAACGTTGGAACTGAGAAACTTTTTTTTTTTTTTGCAAATAATCATTAACTTAGAATTTAATGGCAGCAACACATTGCAAATAATTTGGCACGGGGGCATTTTTACCACTGTGTTACATGGCCTTTCCTTTTAACAACACTCAGTAAACGTTTGGGAACTGAGGAGACACATTTTTGAAGCTTCTCAGGTGGAATTCTTTCCCATTCTTGCTTGATGTACAGCTTAAGTTGTTCAACAGTCCGGGGGTCTCCGTTGTGGTATTTTAGGCTTCATAATGTGCCACACATTTTTAATGGGAGACAGGTCTGGACTACAGGCAGGCCAGTCTAGTACCCGCACTCTTTTACTATGAAGCCACGTTGATGTAACACCTGGCTTGGCATTGTCTTGCTGAAATAAGCAGGGGCGTCCATGGTAACGTTGCTTGGATGGCAACATTTTTTGCTCCAAAACCTGTATGTACCTTTCAGCATTAATGGCGCCTTCACAGATGTGTAAGTTACCCATGTCTTGGGCACTAATACACCCCCATACCATCACAGATGCTGTTTTTTCAACTTTGCGCCTATAACAATCCGGATGGTTCTTTTCCTCTTTGGTCCGGAGGACACGACGTCCACAGTTTCCAAAAACTATTTGAAATGTGGACTCGTCAGACCACAGAACACTTTTCCACTTTGTATCAGTTCATCTTAGATGAGCTCAGCCCAGCAAAGCCGACGGCGTTTCTGGGTGTTGTTGATAAATGACTTTTTCGCTTTGCATAGTAGTTTTAACTTGCATTTAGCGACCAACTGTAGTTACTGACAGTGGGTTTCTGAAGTGTTCCTGAGCCCATGTGGTGATATCCTTTACACACTGATGTCGCTTTTTGATGCAGTACCGCCTGAGGGACCGATGGTCACCCAATTGGCATTCAATGTTGGTTTTCGGCCTTTCTCCAGATTCTCTGAACCTTTTGATGATATTACAGCCTGAGGGATGGAAGGTCACGGGCTTAGCTGCTTACGTGCAGTGATTTCTCCAGATTCTCTGAACCCTTTGATGATATTACGGACCGTAGATGGTGAAATCCCTAAATTCCTTGCAATAGCTGGTTGAGAAATGTTTTTCTTAAACTGTTCAACAATTTGCTCACGCATTTTTTGACAAAGTGGTGACCCTCGCCCCATCCTTGTTTGTGAATGACTGAGCATTTCATGGAATCTACTTTTATACCTAATCATGGCACCCACCTGTTCCCAATTTGCCTGTTCACCTGTGGGATATTCCAAATAAGTGTTTGATGAGCATTCCTCAACTTTATCAGTATTTATTGCCACCTTTCCCAACTTCTTTGTCACATGTTGCTGGCATCAAATTCTAAAGTTAATGATTATTTGCAACAAAAAAAAAAGTTTATCAGTTTGAACTTTAAATATGTTGTCTTTGTAGCATATTCAACTGAATATGGGTTGAAAATGATTTGCAAATCATTGTATTCCGTTTGTATTTATATCTAACACAATTTCCCAACTCATATGGAAACAGGGTTTATACCTATACACATATAGATGTATAGATATATACGACTTGTCCAGGATGTACCCCGCTTTCCGCCCGAATGCAGCTGCGATAGGCTCCAGCACCCTCCACAACCCCAAAAGGGACAAGCGGTAGAAAATTGATGAATGGCTATACATACATATACATTTGTGATCAAAAGTTTACATACACTTGTAAAGAACATAATGCCATGGCTGTCTTGAGTTTCCAATAATTTCTACAACAATTATTTTTTTGTGATAGAGTGATTGGAGCACATACTTGTTGGTCACAAAAAACATTCATGAAGTTTGGTTCTTTTATGAATTTATTTTTGGGTCTACTGAAAATGTGAGCAAATCTGCTTGGTCAAAAGTATACATACAGCAATGTTAATATTTGCTTACATGTCCCTTGGCAAGTTTCACTGCAATAAGGCGCTTTTTGGTAGCCATCCACAAGCATTGAAGCTTGCCAGAAACTATCACTAAAAAATAAGAGTTGTAGAGATTATTGGAAACTCAAGACAGCCATGACATTATGTTCTTTACAAGTGTATGTAAACTTTTGATCGCGACTGTATATACACTACCGTTCAAAAAATTTGGGGTCACATTGAAATGTCCTTGTTTTTGAAGAAAAAGCACTGTACTTTTCAATGAAGATAACTTTAAACTAGTCTTAACTTTAAAGAAATACACTCTATACATTGCTAATGTGGTAAATGACTATTCTAGCTGCAAATGTCTGGTTTTTGGTGCAATATCTACATAGGTGTATAGAGGCCCATTTCCAGCAACTATCACTCCAGTGTTCTAATGGTACAATGTGTTTGCTCATTGGCTCAGAAGGCTAATTGGTGATTAAAAAACCCTTGTGCAATTATGTTCACACATCTGAAAACAGTTTAGCTCGTTACAGAAGCTACAAAACTGACCTTCCTTTGAGCAGATTGAGTTTCTGGAGCATCACATTTGTGGGGTCAATTAAACGCTCAAAATGGCCAGAAAAAGAGAACTTTCATCTGAAACTCGACAGTCTATTCTTGTTCTTAGAAATGAAGGCTATTCCACAAAATTGTTTGGGTGACCCCAAACTTTTGAACGGTAGTGTACATACACATACAGTATATACATATATATACATACATGCTATGCTTGTATTGTGTCAGTCATGTATTTTGATGATTTCTCTCTTCATTTCAATGACTATCATCCACTTCTTCTCAGCACTGTACTTCATGCTCACTTTCTTACGACCCGTGATTGGAAAAATAACCTTTGTCGGTCTAATTGGGGTGTCGAAAAAAAAAAATCGAATGAATCGCGGTTCTTATTTGTAACGATTCTTAAACGATTGAAAATCAATCAAAAATGTATTAAAAAAATTAAATAGACTACATTCGCTACACCCACTCGCGGTGGGGAGGTGTCTGAAGCTGGCTTGTAACCCAGATTTGCAACCTAACGCACAAAAAAATAGACGGGTGGTATCTGAAAAGATCCATAACCTGGGGCACTCGTGCTGTAAGCCCAAAGTACCGCCGGGTTATTAAGTGAAGTATACTTATATAGCGCTTTTCTCTAGTGACTCAAAGCACTTTACACAGGGAAAAGCCAGAGGACATGACAGCCTAAAATAGCCTAGCGTGGCATTGGACACGTCTAGTGTGTAATGTGATGTCCCCTGGTGGTCTTAGTTAGCTTGTTGAAGTGCAAGCTTAGTGGAAAACAATATTGCTCTCACTCTGCTGACCCATCATGTCATGGCCTCCTCATTAAACATCATCAACACAACAAGCAACAGCTGTGGCCTTGTCCTCACTTGCCCCATACCACTTTCTCCCTACAAAGACTTTTAGAAGACACAGTGTTTCCTCTCTAATTCAAACTAAAACACAATATATATAAATATATATATATATAAATATATATATATATATATTTGTAAAATAAGACCCCAAAAAGGGACAAGTGGTAGAAAATGGATGGATGGATATTTTTACATGAAACGTGTAAACTTATGACTTCCCATCATCATCAATCAAAATGTGTGTACATAGCCCTCAATCACAAGTGTCTGGAAGGGCTTTACGACCTCACAAGAGTTCAGGTTATCCATCCATTTTCTTCCGCTTAGCCGAGGTCGGGTCGCGGGGGCAACAGCCTAAGCGGGGAAGCCCAGACTTCCCTCTCCCCAGCCACTTCGTCCAGCTCTTCCCGGGGGATCCCGAGGCGTTCCCAGGCCAGCCGGGAGACATAGTCTTCGCAACGTATCCTGGGTCTTCCCTGTGGCCTCCTACCGGTCGGATGTGCCCGAAACACCTCCCTAGGGGGGCGTTCGGGTGGTGTCCTGACCAGATGCCCGAACCACCTCAACTGGCTCCTCTCTACTTTCAGCTCCTCTAGGATGGCAGAGCTTCTCACCCTATCTCTAAAGGGAGAGCCTTGTCCTTTCGGTCATAACCCAAAGCTCATGACCATAGGTGAGGATGGGAACGTAGCTCGACCGGTAAATTGAGAGCTTTGCCTTCTGGCTCAGCTCCTTCTTCACCACAACGGATCGATACACCGTCCGCATTACTGAAGACGCCGCACCGATCTCGTGAACAAGACTCCGAGGTACTTGAACTCCTCCACACAACCCGGAGTTGGCACGAAGGGTTCGGGTTAGGGTTCCCCTAATCAAGGAAAAACTCAAAAGACGGGGAAAAAAACGAGAAACCTTGAGAAGGGACTGCGGATGTAGAGACCCCACTTACAAGGTGATCGGCTCCAATGGATGTGGAGTGGGTATAATGATTGAATTCATAGAACATGTGGGAGTCCAGTCCATCGGGAAACCGGCAGATGGTCATGAAGGGATCTTCTTCCGGGCTGAGTCAGGTCAGCCTGTCACACGCTGCCTACGAGAACCAAAGGAGCGACACCAGCGATCATCATTCGCTTCACCAACAGAAAGAACAAAATCGCGATCCTAAAACAGGGTCGCAAATTAAAAGGAACGGAGGTGTACATTAACGAACATCTCACCAAAAGGAATGGTGAGATCGCCAGGCGCGCACGAATCCTGAGGAAGCAAAGCAAAATTCAGTCTACATGGACTGCCAGCTGTAAAGTGTTTATCAAGCTGAATGGTACCACCCTAGAAGAGGAGAAAGTCATGGTCATCAACAACATCAGTGATTTGGACAAATTCGATATCTGAGGAACTATCTGCGGCGAGGTAGGACCCCTGTGTCTACTCATGGACACTTTTCACACACACATAATGACTGTCACTCATTGTTTCCCATTTTATTCGTTAGTTTTTTGCTGCAGTTGCAGATGTCATGCCTATGTACTAGTTGGGCGGTGTTATATATGTCTACCTGTACAGCTTTTTATGCCTCAAAGCAGGCCTACACTACTGTGTTTCAGGGTCAATTGTAAAAAGCAATATAAGTCATCAATCGCTCTCTCTCTTCATTATGGTTTCATACAACCTTAAACTACCCGGCAAAGGCCTACTGATAGCTCACTTGAATATCTGTAGCTTAAGAAATAAAATCCCAGATTTATGTATGATAATGAACACATTATGGCAATATCTGAAACCCATCTTGACTCCTCTTTTGAGGATGTTGAATCAGCTGTAGACGGATACACAATTTTTAGGAATGATAGAACAAGATATGGTGGAGGTGTAGCTGTGTATGTGCAGAGTCACATTCCTGTGAAAGTAAGACATGATTTAATGTTGGCTGATATTGAGGCCCTGTGGATCCAGGTTCACCTGCCACAGACCAAACCCATACTGGTTGGGTGCTGCTATAGACCACCTAGTGCCGATATAAAATACCTGGATTTAATATGCAAGATGTTGGATAAATCTAGTGATGAGAACAGAGAGATATATTTTACTGGGGACACAAACACTGATTGGTCCGCTATGTGCCCGCTGAAAAAGAAACTTATTGCTGTAACTAATGCCTGTAACCTCACACAGACCATTACACTACCAACCAGATCAACTATAAATAGAAATGGGCTAAAGTCATCCAAATGCATTGACCACCTATTCACTAATGTTCCTGATAAATGCACTAAAACAGTATCAATAGCTCTTGGCTTTACGGACCACAACTTAATTGCAATAAGGAGGAAGACCAAGCTCTCCAAAGCTCCTAGTGTAACAATACATAAAAGGTCTTATAAATATTTTAATGAAGTAAAATTTATAGATGATGTGAAACATGTTAACTGGGAAACTGTGTGTCTTGAGGAGGATCCTGAAGCGGCTTTGAGCACATTCATGAAGTTATTTTTGCAGATTGCAGATAAGCATGCTCCTGTCAGGAAAACAACTGTCAAGGCAAATGGCGCCCCCTGGTTAGGGAATGAGCTCAAAGCACTTATGAAGCAACGTAACCAGGCTAAAAAGTTGGCGGACTCTTCTGGTCTACTTTCTGATGCGATGATCTATCGTAAATTAAGAAAACGTGTATCTAAAATAAATAGAGGTAATAAAAAGGTATATTATCAGACAAATATCTATGACTTTAGACATGATGGTAAACAATTGTGGAAAATTTTAAATCAAATAATGGGAATATCAGCATCATGTAAAACAAATTCGTATATAGAAGTTGATGGAGCTTACCTGACTAAGCCAATGGAAATTGCTACATATTTTAATAATTACTTCACAAACAAGGTGGAAAATCTGAGAGTGAATATGACGCCTTCTGATGGCTCCTCCTCATGCACATTAATTGAAAATCATATAATGAAGGGTAAAAACTGCAGGTTCAATTTTGTACCAGTTAGTAGTTCTGATATTGAGAAATTGTTGTTATCACTGCCATCTGATAAACCTGCTGGGACGGACATGTTAGATGGCAAATTGTTAAGAATTGCGGCATGCCATGTATCAACTCCGATTTGTCATATATTTAATAAATCATTAAGATATGGAGTCTGTCCTGGGGATGGAAGGAGGCCAAGGTCATCCCTCTACCCAAGGACAAAAATAAAGATTTTACTGGTAAAAACAGTAGACCAATAAGCATACTTCCTGTTCTTAGTAAATTGATGGAAAAAGTTGTTTTCAAACAAATTCAAGATTACTTTACCTACAACAAACTGATGTCGTGTTCCCAGCATGCTTATAGGCAAGGTCACTCAACATCTACTGCTTTAGCTCAGCTGACTGATGACTGGCTGTCACAAATGGATGTCAAGAAGATGGTTGGTACTGTCCTGATTGACTTTAGTGCAGCATTCGATGTCATAGATCACAACATAATCAAAGTCAAAGTCAAAGTCAAAGTCAAAGTCAGCTTTATTGTCAAACAACTGTTTGTACAGGACATACAGGTGGACGAAATTGCGTTCCTCTCACATCCACGGTGTCTATAAATATAAAGTGTAAAATAAAAATAAAAAAGACAACAATTTAAACAGTCGCATGAGGGGGGGGGAAAAATATACAGGGGAAGAAGATATTACCAGAATATCTATAATATCTATCTAAGTATTCAGATGGGAGTGCAAAGTGCAATGTAAACAGTGTAAACAGTTAAAACAGTTAGCAGCATTTTGAGTCCGGAGTAAAGTGGCTAAGTGATAGATGGTGTGTGTGTGTGTGTGTGTGTGTGTGTGTGTGTGTGTGTGTGTGTGGGTGAGTGGGGGGGGGGGGTGGGGTGTAGTGTCTCAGTTCACAGTTCAGTTCAGATCAGATTGCAGGGCAGAGTGAGAAGGGGGGGGGGGGGGGCCGGGAGAGAGTTCAGCTTCCTGACAGCCTGATGGATGAAGCTGTCTCTCAGCCTACAGCTTCGAGCTCGGAGGCTTCTCAGTCGTCTGCCGGATGGCAGCAGTCTGAAGAAGCCGTGTGAGGGGTGTGTGATGTCGCCTGCCACGCGGAGTGCTTTGCGTGACAGGCGTGTGTTGTAAATGTCCTGGAGGGAGGGGAGGGGGGCACCGACGATCTTCTCAGCTGCCCTAACTGTGCGCTGCAGCGTCCTGCGGCAGGACGCCGTGCAGCCTCCGTACCACACAGTTATGCAGCTGGTCAGGATGCTCTCGATGACGCCCCGGTAGAAGGAGTGCATGATGGAGGCTGAGGCTTTTGCTCTTCGCAGTTTGCGGAGGAAGTAGAGGCGCTGTTGAGCCCTCTTGGCCAGTGATGCAGTGTTGGTTTTCCAGGAGAGGTCATCTGTGATGTGCACACCCAGGAATTTGGTGCTGCTCACTCTCTCCACCACCACACCGTTGATGGTCAGAGGAGGGTGCTGGGTGTGCGCTCTCCTGAAGTCCACAACAATCTCCCTTGTTTTCTCTACATTGAGAGAGAGATTGTTGTCACCGCACCATGTGGCCAGTTGGCTCACCTCGTCTCTGTAGCTGGTCTCATCGTTATTGTGGATGAGACCTACCACAGTTGTGTCGTCCGCAAACTTGACGAAGAGGTTGGTGCTGTGCTTCGGCGTGCAGTCGTGGGTCAGCAGGGTGAAGAGAAGGGGGCTCAGCACACATCCTTGAGGGGCCCCTGTGTTCATGATGATGGTGCTGGATGTGTACCTGCCGACCCGGACTGCCTGTGGTCTCCCAGTCAGGAAGTCCAGCAGCCAGTTGCACAGCGACGTGTTCAGCCCCAGCCGGTCCAGTTTGTGAATCAGCTGCTGTGGGATGATGGTGTTAAATGCTGAACTGAAGTCTATGAACAGCATCCTGGCGTAGGAGTCTTTAGTGTCCAGGTGGGTGAGAGCTGAGTGGAGGGCTGTGGAGATTGCATCATCGGTCGATCTGTTGGCCCGATATGCAAACTGGTAGGGGTCCAGGGTGGGGGGGAGGATGGACTTGATGTGCTGCAAGACTAGCCGTTCGAAGCACTTCGTGATGATGGGCGTCAGTGCAACGGGACGGTAATCGTTGTAGCTGGATGGGGAAGCCTTCTTGGGAACCGGGATGATGGTGGAGGCTTTGAGGCACGTGGGAACAGCAGCTTGGCTCAGGGAGGTGTTGAAGATGTCCGTGAAGACATCTGTGAGCTCCGCTGCACAGTCTCTCAGCACACGACCAGGTATGTTGTCCGGGCCTCCAGCTTTGCGTGCGTTGACTCTGGAGAGGGAACGCCTCACGCTGGCCGAAGACAGGGACAGCACCTGGTCATCCGGAGGGGGTGGAGTCTTCCGTGCAGGCGTGCTGTTTTGTGCCTCAAAGCGTCCAAAGAACTCGTTCAGGCTGTTCAGCAGAGCGGTGTCACTGTCACAGGTCTGTGGTCGGGGTTTATAGTCCGTGATGGTCTGGATCCCCCGCCACAGGCTCCTGGTGTCTCTGCTGTCACTGAAGCGGTGGGCTATCCTGCTGCCGTACTGCCTCTTAGCATCTCTGATGCCACGGTTCAGGTTGGCCCTGGCTGTTCTCAGGCCAGCCTCATCTCCTGCTCTGAAGGCAGCGTTCCGGGCTCTCAGCAACCTATGGACTTCCCCCGTCAGCCATGGTTTCTGATTTTCCCGTACCGTGATGGTCCTGGTCTCTGTGACATCATCGATGCATTTAGTGATGTATGCAGTGACAGTCTCTGTATATTCCTGTATGTCGATGTGGTGGTTGTAGGTGGCTGCCTGCTTAAAAATGACCCAGTCTGTGGTGTCAAAACAGTCCTGCAGAGCAGAGGAGGCATCCACTGGCCACACCCTCACTTGCTTCTGAACTGGTCTGGTGACTTTAGCCCTCGGCCTGTATGCTGGCATTAGCATGACAGTGAGGTGGTCAGAAGCACCCAGGTGGGGGAGGGGTGACGCCTTGTAAGCTCCTCTCTGAGTGGTGAAGACCATGTCCAGTGTGTTTTTACCTCTTGTAGGAAAGTCAATGTGTTGATGTAGCTGTGGACACACTGACTTGAGGTTAGCCTGGTTGAAATCACCAGCCACGATGAGGAAGCCGTCTGGATGGGCTGTCTGGTGTTCGGTGATGGCACAGTTCAGTTCAGATAGTGCCCTGTCTCTGTCCTTGTTGTTAGAGCAGGGGGGAATATAAACAGCAGCTAGTAGAATGGCTGCAAACTCCCTCGGTAGGTGGAAAGGCCGACACTTTAAAAACATGAACTCCACCAGGGCTGAGCAGTGCTTCTGTGTAACAACAGTGTCCTTACACCATGCATCACTGATGTAAACACAGACCCCGCCACCGCGGGTCTTACCTCCTGCAGTGAGGGCCCTGTCTGCCCGATAGCATGTTAGCTGGTCGAGCTGGATGGCGGAGTCCGGGATGCCGTCGTGGAGCCACGTTTCGGTGAACACAAAAGCACAACACTCTCTCACCGTCTTCTGTGTGGATCGGATGAGCTGTATGTGGTCCCGTTTGTTGTCCAGGGAGCGTACGTTGGCTAGGAGGATGGATGGAATAGCCGGCTTGTTTGGGCTAGCCGCTAGCCTGGCTCGGATACCTCCGCGCTTGCCGCGCTTCCGCCTTCTCGCACACCGCTTGCGGCGCCTCCTCTGCGGGCACGGAGCAGCTGTGGGGGTCGGTGTTGTGGTGGGCCGCCGGAGTAATCCGAGGCTTCGTAGCACCTCGACGTCCGCCGGGTTTAAGTCCTTAACTCCGGTGCTGCCTATGGTGAGCAGTCCCTCACGGCTGTATGTTTGCCGTGGGGCAGATAAACGCGACGAACACTTACACACACGAGACGAAAAAACACACGTAAAACAAGAAAACACCGCATTATCAGGAGAGAGAGTGGTCGCTGCATGTACACGCGCCGCCATTTTGTATATGTATCACCTTGTATAATGATCTCCAAACTGAGAATATATGGTTTTAATAGTATGTCACTTTCTTGGATGTTGAGCTATCTATCAGGAAGATCAAGTGTGTTTTAATGGTAGCCTATCTGAACGCAAGTACAATTACTGCGGCGTGCCTCAAGGAAGCTGCTTAGGTCCTTTACTTTTTATTATTTTTACTAATGATCTTCCCTGTGTTACAACAAACACCAATATGGTTATGTATGCAGATGACACAACTCTATACAGTACTGCCTCTACCTTAAATGACCTACAAAATAACTTAAATCAGGACCTGGAGAGAGTGTCACTCTGGGTAAATGATAGTAAACTTGTTGTGAATATTGACAAAACAAAAAACATTCTTTTTGGATCCAGGCATATGCTTGTTGATGACCCACAGCTTCATATTTCAATGTCAGACATACCTATTAAGCAGGTCAAAAAAGCAAAACTGCTTGGTGTGCTATTAGACAGTCAACTGTCATGGTCCGATCATATTGATGGTATTTCAATGAAAATGGGAAGAGGTCTAGCCATGGTCAGGAAGTGCTCCACCTTCTTGACATCCTCAACAATGGCTCAAGTGATACAGTCCTTGGTTTTCTGTCATCTTCATTACTGTCCTATAATATGGTCCGCTACAACTAAGTCTGACCTGAACAAACTGCAATTTGTACAGAACAGAGCGGCTAGACTGGTACTTAAATGTTCTTTGCGCACTAATATTTCATATATGCATTCACGCCTGTCCTGGTTGTCTGTTGAACAAAAGATGCATTGTAGTCTCCTAATGTTCTTTCGAACTATCATTTTAGATCAATCACCAGATTACTTTTACAAACAGTTTTTAAAATCAACTAACACACATATTCATGACACTAGGAATGCCAGCAATGGCTATTTGACACTTCCTGCTCCCAGGACCAATTTCCTCAAACATACAGTCATGTATAGATGTACATCATTCTGGAATGGGTTGCCACCTCACATTAATCTCTCACAAAGTAAATTGTCATTCAAGACAGCTTTAAAGATACACCTTTTGCAGCTGCCCACATGACGTGAATTTTAATACTGGTTTTAACTAGCTTTTTATCTTATGTTGTATTTTTCCATTGTACAATGTCTGGTAATGCATGTATTCTTTGTATTTAAATTTTGTATGCTCCTATATGGACCCCAGGAAGACTAGCAGTCGCCTTGGTGTCAGCTAATGGGGATCCATTCAATAAACAACAACAATAGAGACGTCCACAGTTGTGCATGGAAGAGTGGTCCGTGTCGGGTCTCAATTCTCTGGTCAGTTAAAATGATGGAAGTGTCTATAATTAGCCCTACTATCAAAATGACTATGTGTCGCAGGCTGAAGCAAATCTTTGTTGACAGAAATGTTGAAATGGAATATTTATTCTACACATTTTTACAACATTAGAAACCATTAGTAAATCAGAGGCTACTCAGAAGGTGAGATATTTCCTGGAAATGACTGGCTTTTAATGGCCAAAGGTATAGATGTGTGTGTCCAATAGATTTATTACAATCTTTGGCAAGCTAGGTAACGTTTGCTGTGGTCTGGAACAACATGGCACACAAACAACTATCTGAAATGCAGCCAATATTGCATACATATATTGTGTCATGAGACATGCCAATATAAATTATATACACAGAGGGCATAAGTAAAGGAAATTAAATGAGCTCAACTATACCTACAAACGAGGCATAATGATGCAATATGTACATACAGCTAGCCTAAATAGCATGTTAGCATCGATTAGCGCGCAGTCATGCAGTGACCAAATATGCCTGATCAGCACTCCACACAAGTCAATAACGTCAACAAAGCTCACCTTTGTGCATTCATGCACAGTATAAAACATTTGGTGGACAAAACGAGACAAAGAAGGAGTGGAACATTTGTCATGTAAACAAACTATTGCGTCACAGTCCACACTATGGTGAGTTCAAGAACCGCCGAAATTAGTAGGACAAAACGATGTTCACCAAATGCTGTCATCAGTGAAGCATACACACAAACATATTAAACAGTGGGCTGTCTAACAATTGGGAAGGTTTGTGTCATGTTTGTCCTCAAACAAAACATTTTTCCCCCATCTTTTTCCATTTTCAATCCTTTTTTAAAAATGCTCCAGGGAGCCACTCGGGCGGCACTAAAGAGGTTGCTGACCCCGGTACTATATGGTTCTCAAAATGTTTCCATCAAATGATCAACTTTTTCCTGAACTACAATATCTTGTCGGAGGTGACCTTCATGTCATGACCTGTCAACTTCTACTGTCCAAAGACTTCTGGCCTGACTTTAGGATAATCGCTACTTTTTCCATCCCATGCAGATCGCGGAGCTTGTGGCGACCGAGTTCTTCGAACAAGGCGATAAAGAGAGACAAGAGCTGAACATTGAGCCCAGCGTAAGTACATTCTAAAAAAAAAAAAATATTTTCTCTTGAATTTTATTATTCGAAGAGGAAGCAAAAAATGCAATAATTAAACATTTGTTATTCGAAAATACAATTACTTTTTCTTGTTGACTTACAAATTAAATGTCTACAATGACAATATTACAAATTATTTCCCCTTTTTTGTTGTTAACAACAGCAGGGCATTTTTCAACATCCAACTTTCTCTGGAGATTGATGTTTCAACAATTCTCTCATTTTTTCCACATAAAATGTGTTGTAATATTCCAACTTTCTTCTTTTATGCCAGTGTTTCTTAAACTGTAATACTTGTAGTATTACCGTACTTATGAGTGCGTGAACGATACATAAACATCCAGCTAAATTGTTAGCATTGCTCAAATGAATCCACATTCTGACCAGGAAATATGACGACATTCATTTAATTATTGGGTTTACCGTTAATACTACATAGGTAATGACCAATGTCAGGATTCAAAAGTAGAATAAGCTCTTTATTCGGAGCAAGTGGCGGTCAACAACTAGCTCGACACATACAGATCAGTAAATAAATATGTATTCACTGATGAAATTTGGAATGCATGGAAATATACCGGGATGGAATTAATCAACAATGATAATTGCTTATTATTTTTATTGGATAGTAGTCTATTTATTTCAATTCTTAGTTTTATCTTTATTACTTCTTGTGTAATTTATTTTTATCCCATATTTGTTCCCACTACCGCATCTTAAATTGGAGTCCTTAATCTCATTATATGCAAATGTAATGACAATAAAGTCCATTCTATTCTATTCTATAATGCACGGCCCCACGGTGCAAGGATCTGCACCTGATTCCTGAAAGCTAAAAAAATGCCAGTTCTGGCATGGCCACAATACTCACTGGGCATGTTACATGTTGAGAATGTTTTATGCTATAAAATTTCGGACTTCAAAAAAAGACAATTTGAAAGTGAAAAATCAAGTTTTGATGTTAAATTTTGTATATTAATAAAACATATTCAGGTTGAATATTAGGACTCATTCTGGTTCATAGTTTGAATAAATTACTGTAATAATTTTCATTTTGAGGATGGGTCTGGTATCGCTCCGGTGGCGGCTCCTCTTTATTAACCAACGGTAACACAAAACGGTGAGAATATTGAACAGAAAAGCAAACAACAACAAACTGTCGCTGCTCACTGCTTAAGCTAACTTTTTTTTTTTTTTTCCAAATACCTTTATTTATAAAGTTCAACATTTACCAACAAACATATGAACAAGGACAATTAAAACAGGTACAAACAGCACCAGGGGGTTGTTAATTCAATGAAGTAATTATAGTAGAATGTAAAATATATATATGTGTAGTAATGTTATAGGTAGAGTTGTCCTGATAACAATATTTTGGTACCGGTACCAAAATGTATTTTGATAAATTTATAAATAAAGGGGACCAGAAAAAATTGCATTATTGGCTTTATTTGAACAAAAAATCTCAGGGTACATTAAACATGTTTCTTATTGCAAGTTTGTACCTAAATAAAATAGTGAACATACTAGACAACTTGTCTTTTAGTAGTAAGCAAGCAAACAAAGGCTCTTAATTTAGCTAACATATGCAGTAACATACTGTGTCATTTTCCATTCTATTATTTTGTCAAAATTATTAAGGACAAGTGGTAGAACATTAATTATTAATCTACTTGTTCTGCTCACTTTCTCTTTTAACATGTTCTATCTACACTTCAATAATCACTTATTCTCCTGTTTGATACTTTACATTGGTTTTGGATGATACCACAAATTTGGGTATCGATCCGATACCAAGTAGTTACAGGATCATACATTGGTCATATTCAAAGTCCTCATGTGTCCAGAGACGTATTTCCTGAGTTTATAAACGTAATATAATTTTTTTTTTAAACAAAAAATATCAATGTAATCATAGTAGTATCAACTAGATACGCTCCTGTACTCGGTATCATTACAGTGGATGTCAGGTGTACGTCCACCAATGGCGTTTGTTTACATTGGGACGCCGGTGAGCTACGGTGTGTAGTGAAGCATGTTTAGCTATTCCTCATCCTGCAGGGATGATACTTGTAAGAAACATACTTTATTTGTCGCCATGGAGACCAGGATTAGTGATTTAGAAGTACCTAAAACACTGCAGACTGCGGATGGATGTTAGCTGCTAGCTAGCTAGCCATGTCTTAAAGCACCTCTTCCTGAGGGTGTTTCAGTGTTATAGCTTCACCTTTATCTTTAGTTTTTAATCCAAAATGTGTCAATTCTCCCATTTCTGTCTACACACTGTGTCTACTTGTAAGTACTCTGTCATTGTGCGCTGCCGAACATGCTCGTAAACCCAGCAATGACACGACGTAACGACCGGGGGACAGGTGGGAGTTCGACCGGTACTTTTTAGAGGCGGTATAGTACCAAATATGATTCATTAGTATCACGGTACTATACTCAAACCGGTATACCGTACAACCCTAGTTATAGGCTCACACATGTTCTGCAAATAGTTTAAAAGGTGCCATATGTAGTAATGTGGCCAGAAATGGTACTGCAATCACGGTCAAAATTGTGTAGTCCCCTCCCACTCTCCATGACTGAGGTTGCCAGATACGCAGCCGAATCAGAATCCTACTCCAAGTAACTTCAAATGGCAATGGACGACTCCTACGCTGTAGGTTTCTCTTGTTTATGCTTCTTGCAAGATAGTTTACTCAGTAAGTATTAGAGATGTCCGATAATATCGGCCTGCCGATATTATCGGCCGATAAATGCTTTAAAATGTAATATCGGAAATTATCGGTATCGGTTTCAAAAAGTAAAATTTATGACTTTTTAAAACGCCGCTGTACGGAGTGGTACACGGACGTAGGGAGAAGTACAGAGTGGTTGCGTCCCCCAGTCATACTTGCCAACCCTCCCGATTTTCCCGGGAGACCCCCCAAATTTCAGTGCCCCTCCCGAAAATCTCCCGGGTCAACCATTCTCCCGATTTCCACCCAGACAACAATATTGGGGGCGTGTCTTAAAGACACTGCCTTTGCGTGCCGGCCCAGTCACATAATATCTACGGCTTTTCACACACACAAGTAAATGCAATGCATACTTGGTCAACAGCCATACAGGTCACACTGAGGGTGTCCGTATAAACAACTTTAACACTGTTACAAATATGCGCCACACTGTGAACCCACACCAAACAAGAATGACAAACACATTTCGGGAGAACATCCGCACCGTAACACAACATAAACACAACAGAACAAATACCCAGAACCCCTTGCAGCACTAATCTTTTCCGGGACGCTACAATATACACCCCCCGCTACCCTCTACCCCGCCCCCCTCAACCTCCTCATGCTCTCTCAGGGAGAGCCTGTCCCAAATTCCAAGCTGCTGTTTTGAGGCATGTTAAAAAAACGATGCACTTTGTGACTTCAATAATAAATATGGCAGTGCCATGTTGGCATTTTTTTCCATAACTTGAGTTGATTTATTTTGGAAAACCTTGTTACATTGTTTAATGCATCCAGCGGGGCATCACAACAAATTAGGCATAATAATGTGTTAATTCCATGACTGTTTATATCGGTAATTAAGAGTTGGACAATATCGGAATATCGGCAAAAAAGCCATTATCGGACATCTCTAGTAATTATGCCACATTTTACTGATGTCCATTAGCCAAATGTATTTGTAAAGTTACACAGCAATATTTTAGTCGGGAGTCGAGACACATTTTTGGCATTACCCTGCTAAAATGTCTAGTTTGATCGCACGGACCACCATCCATATATATATAATATAATATATAGCATAGGCCTGCTTTGATGGCAAGCCAAGGCCAACAGTAAAATTACCGCCACATTTCATTCAGCATAACCCCATGTTGCATCCAACCTGACGCACTGCATTCTCTTCCGTGTACGCACATCACCATCTTTCAGTGCAGAGTGCCCTTCTATGAACTACCCCACGTTACGCATACCGGTAAATCACCCACCATGTCAATACACAAAGTGGACAATCTTTACATGTAATGCATTATATTGTGCCAAGCAAATACCACCTCATGCACATACAGTACCAGAAACCGCAATCAGCCGTGCTAATGTTGGAACCCATTTCCTCAGCGTATCAGCATATTGAGAAGGAAATAGGCACTGACACTACCCATATCCACATTTGTCAAAAATATATTTTGCCCTGTCAGTTGGATGACACATGGACATTCAGACTAATGGGCATACACTACCGTTCAAAAGTTTGGGATCACCCAAACAATTTTGTGGAATAGCCTTCATTTCTAAGAACAAGAATAGACTGTCGAGTTTCAGATAAAAGTTCTCTTTTTCTGGCCATTTTGAGCGTTTAATTGACCCCACAAATGTGATGCTCCAGAAACTCAATCTGCTCAAAGGAAGGTCAGTTTTGTAGCTTCTGTAACGAGCTAAACTGTTTTCAGATGTGTGAACATGATTGCACAAGGGTTTTCTAATCATCAATTAGCCTTCTGAGCCAATGAGCAAACACATTGTACCATTAGAACACTGGAGTGATAGTTGCTGGAAATGGGCCTCTATACACCTATGTAGATATTGCACCAAAAACCAGATATTTGCAGCTAGAATAGTCATTTACCACATTAGCAATGTATAGAGTGTATTTCTTTAAAGTTAAGACTAGTTTAAAGTTATCTTCATTGAAAAGTACAGTGCTTTTCCTTAAAAAATAAGGACATTTCAATGTGACCCCAAACTTTTGAACGGTAGTGTATATTTCCCCTGTTAGCCTGTATGTCTTTGTGTCATTGACCGGGCTAGCATGCTAAGCATTACACTAGGAGCTAAGCACCATCACACTAAGCAGTCGTTGCAGGAACATACTAGCTTTGTTAGACAAGATCATAGACTGTATTGGACAATATAGTTTACATACCAAATGTCCATTTCCATTTATTACAAGTAAAAAGAAAACGTAAACATTACCTCCCTGCTTGGCACTCAGCATCAAGGGTTGGAATTGGGGGTTAAATCACCAAAAATGATTCCCAGGCACGGCCACCGCTGCTGCTCACTTCTCCTCTCACCTCCCAGGGGGTGATCAAGGGGGATGGGTCAAATGCAGAGAATCATTTCGCCACACCTAGTGTGTGTGTGACAATCATTGGTACTTTAACTTTAAAAGCCTGACTCCCCTATCAAGGAGGAAAGATCTTCTCCGCCTTCAATCGTCTCCATCTTTCAAAGGTATATCCTCGATACAAATCTTCGTTTTCTTCCTGGCTTTGTCATGAATAAGTTGAGAATGGTAACGAGGCCTTTTAGATTTACTTAGGTCTGACATGTTTAGTAACTTTACCAGTGGCAGTAGCTCGACGAAGAGGGCGGTGTGCAACTGGCAACCTGTATGTAACACACTCAGACTTTCTAATTGGTCAAACGGTGGAGGGCGGGGCATCGAAATGAAAACAATAACAAGATTTCGGGGCTGTAAATCTAATTTTGAAATGAGCATATCCAGGCTGAACTACCGTTATCAGTTATGGAGGTATTGGAAAAGAACATGATTTATTAATGCCTTTTCACATATCAGCGCCATTTAATGATGACTTGACATGAAATTATTACATATGGCTCCTTTAAATTTGGAGCATAGCATTATACTTAAGCTAAGTTCAGTTCAGCTGAAACCCTCACTGACGTCACATGTCGCTTAGCAACAGACAATGCCTTTTAAAAGCAATATGCACACACTGCTCTCCTAAACTTCTCTCAAATTAGTATGACCAATATCTAAAGTTTTAAAGAAAATACTCCTCTAGTAATTAATTACATTTATTAAAGAGTAATTCCATTAGTAATAAATTAAGTAACTAACTATAATTAAATGTAATGTGGTGTTGCGTTAAAACTAAACATTTTGCACGTTTTTGTTTAAAATACATGTTGCGATTCGGTCTAAAACAACCGGGATATCAGTTTTGGTCCGTATCGCACAGACTTCTCTGGACTGAAGGCCAGAACTTCACTAGTTTAGTTGACGGTGGAATGCGATAATTGAGCTTCATAGCTATCAATCACAGCTGCATGCGCACAGGAAATCTTTTCATGTTAGAAATGATTTGGGGAAAAAAGGATGATATTGATACTGGTGAGTCACAGACTTCTTTGAACTGTGGATGTGGACTAAAGTTGTTTGTGTTTAAACTATTTTCTAATCAACGTTCAATTTTAGGACCAAATGAATCGGGAAAAACGAGACAAGATTCCCAGCATGCAAGTTTCCTTCATTGATGCCATCTGCATTCAGTTATATGAGGTAATTGGTGTGTTAACCCTTTAAATGCTTGTTCAACACCAGTCTTGTGGTGGAAAAGTTGGCCAAGAACGCTGTGGTGTGCATGCCAGGATTGCAACATGCCAGGTTAAGACTTTGCCTTGAAACTACATAACTCTCTATCTTGCCTTTACGACTAACAATTGTCTTAATGTTGCAACATTATAGTGCAAGATATCACTTTTATGTACAATCAATCCACAATTGCTGTATTGTGATCTTATATACAGTATCACACGAGTAGAATAAGTTGTAAGAGTAAGTTGTCTTAACAGTTTTTCATAGAAATTATGATTGCGTATTTTTTTTTTCATGCAATAAACCCTACAATATAAAAAATATTGCTAACTTTAAAAACCGTATCTTTACAGACATTGACCGTGATGTCGGAGTATTGTTCTCCTTTGTTGGAGGGTTGCCAGATGAACCGCCAGCACTGGAAGAGTTTGGCTGAAGAGTGTGATCAAGATGACCACAACACTGTGGTTTGATCTTTGACAACAGTACAGGCCAAAAGTTTGGACACACCTTCTCCTCATTCAATGCGTTTTCTTAATTTTCATGACTATTTACATTGTAGATTGTCAAGTTATGTACTTAACAAAAAATGTGAAATAACTAAAAAGATGTTTTATATTCTAGTTTCTTCAAAATAGCCACCCTTTGCGCTAATTACTGCTTTGCACACTCTTGGCATTCTCTCGATGAGCTTCAAGCACACCTGTGAAGGCAAAACCATTTCAGGTGACTACGGTACCTCTTGAAGCTCATCGAGAAAATGCAGAGAGTGTGCGAAACAGCAATCATAGCAAAGGGTGGCTATTTAGAAGAAACTACAACATAAAACATGTTTTCAGTTATTTCACTTTTTTTTTGTTAAGTACATAACTCCACATGTGTTCATTCATAGTTTTGATGCCTTCAGTGACAATCTACAATGTAAATAGTCATGAAAATAAAGAAAACACATTGAATGAGGAGAAGGTGTGTCCAAACTTTTGGCCTGTACTGTGTATACTCACATACAGTATGTAGACACACACATATAAAGTACATATACATACATATAAACACACACTCACATATATATTTATATATATATACACACATATATAAACTTTTTTTAACTTTATTTACTAAAATGTGGCTAACATAGTGTAAAAAAAACAACCTTACCTGGTAAGTCACAGCTTCATTCGAGCCAAGAAGTTTTTCCTCCTATAACCACAACTAGGGGTGGGACTCACAGAGTAACATGCAGCACAATTGTGATATTTTGACAATATTATTACAATTTTGACCATTTTACAAAATCGCAATTGCGTGTAATTTTATAGCCATTTTTCTTTGTAAACCCATGACGTAATGTAGCCTACTTACCGGTACATTTATACAAGACTATGACTATGTTTTACTTTGTCTAGTACAATCACGTTTCGTGGTAAAACCTATGACTCTTATTTAATTTTCTCAATCTCTTGTAAAACTGAAAGTTTTTTGTTATTACATTGATTTTCTTTCCTGTGTAAGAAATGTTCTTTCAAAACTTTTTTTTACACATTTATTTTCCACTTTACCACTTCATTCTCTTAAAATAGTTTTCAGTATTATTACAACTATTGAGGGTTTTTTGTGTGAAGGTACAGTATTATTATTTTTTTTATACTGATATATAATCGTAATATAACTTTTGGTACAATTGAATTGTCTTTAAAAGACTATCTCATGACATTCTGCCATTTTTCTTAAAATCATAAAGGGGATCTGCACTTTTTTGGAAGTGTGTCTATCATTCACAATCCTTACGTGAGACTCTTTTTTTAATGCATTCTAACTTGAAAATGAACGCTAGCAAAAGAAACGGATTTCGATGTTCCGCCCTCTGAAAAACATGCAAAAATCTCTATCAACACTGTAAGTATATATGAAATGTAGTAACAGGCGAAAATTAGCGTGTTTTCGTGTCTTTCTCACGATCTCCGGGTCTACGATCAGGGTGTGAGACCCTTTGAGGGGAGGAAAAAAAGAGGAAATCCGAGGGGGAAAAAGGAACATTTCTATCAGCATGAAGCGCTGCCAAGCAAACCCTGAAAAAACTACATTTTCTGCAATTCTGCTATCCAGGTGAGAAGTAGTTCCTCGGCATTAGCCCTTCTAATAACAATATGGCTAACACTTGGTTAATACGATCACGACATGTAAATGGAGTATTGTTAGTGGGGTTTTATGGGCACAATAGTTTACTTCCATTATCTGCATTGTACTTGCCGTATATTACAAAAGAGAAAAATGTGTGTGTTCTTGTCTCACATTGGGATTGTGAATAGAGATGTCCGATAATATCGGACTGCCGATATTATCGGCCGATAAATGCTTTGAAATGTAATATCGGAAATTATCGGTATTGGTTTCAAAAAGTATAATTTATGACTTTTTAAAACGCCGCTGTACGGAGTGGTACACGGATGTAGGGAGAAGTACAGAGCGCCAATAAACCTTAAAGGCACTGCCTTTGCGTGCCGGCCCAATCACATAATATCTACGGCTTTTCACACACACAAGTGAATGCAAGGCATACTTGGTCAACAGCCATACAGGTCACACTGAGGGTTGCCGTATAAACAACTTTAACACTGTTACAAATATGCGCCACACTGTGAACCCACACCAAACAAGTGAATGCAAGGCATATTTGGTCAACAGCCATACAGGTCACACTGAGGGTTGCCGTATAAACAACTTTAACACTGTTACAAATATGCGCCACACTGTGAACCCACACCAAACAAGAATGACAAACACATTTCGGGAGAACATCCGCACCGTAACACAACATAAACACAACAGAACAAATACCCAGAACCCCTTGCAGCACTAACTCTTCCGGGACGCTACAATATACACCCCCCGCTACCCCAACCCCGCCCCCCAAACCTCCTCAGGGAGAGCATGTCACAAATTCCAAGCTGCTGTTTTGAGGCATGTTAAAAAAAATAATGCACTTTGTGACTTCAATAATAAATATGGCAGCGCCATGTTGGCATTTTTTTTCATAACTTGAGTTGATTTATTTTGGAAAACCTTGTTACATTGTTTAATGCATCCAGCGGGGCATCACAACAAAATTAGGCATAATAATGTGTTAATTCCACGACTGTATATATCGGTATCGGTTGATAGCGGAATCGGTAATTAAGAGTTGGACAATATCGGAATATCGGCAAAAAAGCCATTATCGGACATTTCTAATTGTGAATGATAAGCACAATTCCCCCCCAAAAAGGTGCAGTTCCCTTTGAAGACTTAATTCTGAAAAATAAATAAAAATTCTTTAAACAGTTTTAATCAACCCAAAAACTGAAGAACGGAAACTACGACTATAATTTTGTCCCACCCCATAAAGTACTTTATAACTTATATACCAGCCAGTGCCTTATTTGAAAAAAATTAGGATGTTTGTTGCATTGACCTGGTTGCCATGGTGACCATACTACTACTACTCCTACTACTACCACTACATGTCAAAAACTTTTAACATCGTGAAAAAGGGTAAATGTTTTTGTCAATTATTATTATTATTACATATTACCGGTACACAGAGTGGACTTCAAGCAAGGTGAATTGTGTGCACCTCAAACTTGCAAGAAATAAAAGCTTAAAATATTTTAAACCTTGTAAAACATACTCGTAATGTATTGTTTCACTTTCTGAAATAAGTGACAAAAAACATTTCATGAACTTTTGGAGCTGCGCAGTCTGTAATATTGTTTAGTTGCTGCACATGTTACTTCGAGTCATTGGTCAGTTTTTGTAACGCTTGGTGAACAAAACCTAAATATATCCATTACACAAGCTATTTTTGGGTTTTTTCAACTGCACCGAGTGGCTTTGATTTAATAGCAAACTGACTTTTAGGGAACAGATCATGAACTCAAGTATTTAAAAAGATGCAGATTATATTTAAATACTGCAGTATAGTCAAACACATTTGTTCCACTAATTGTCTTACATATTTATTAATAGCATATTTATTAGATTTTTTTAATCTAACACTGAAGGAGATTTTTTTTGCAGTTTTTTTAGACTTTCTATTCTCATAAAATGACAGGAAAAAAACAAGTTTTCTACTGCATTGTCTTGAAAATAGTCAAATAAAAATCATTTTATACAGCAGAAGATGGTCACTTTATTAAAAATACAGAGTAGTTTTTGCAAGTTGATTTATATCTGTGCTCACCGATCGCAAAACTGTTTTTTTTAGGGTTTCCCAAACTTTTTCAGCTCTTGACCCCACGAAAACTAAAGAAACCCCTTTTTAAAATCAGAGCGCAGAGAAACTTGTCATTCAATGTTCTACAAACAAAACAAAACAGCATTTGTGTGACATAATTGCACGATATTGCAATGACCGTACAATATATTGGAAAACATTTTACGACGTGTCAGCTAATCTTTTAGAGGAGGGAAACGCAGTTACTATCAAGAAGATATAGCCATGTTTTGTGGTAGATGTCGCCATCTGTCAAAGGTGGGAAACCCCTGTTTTATATATACATATATACACATATGAACAGTCAGGCGTTACAAAAACCTTGTGTGACATTGCCACCCCCCCTCACTGTTCAAATAAACATGAAATATGAAAATCAAACATTTTTTTTCCACATCTTTTCTTGGTAAATTCCAAATCTGCACCATGTCTGGTGGCAATTGTTGACGTCCCTAAAGACGAGTCTGTGGATGTCGTGGGTCATGTGACGTAACGTAAGAGTCAGTATGAACGAGTGTGTTTGTTTACAAGGAGTCGGTCTTCTTGTAAGCCACCATACTGGTCACCTTGTGGATTGACGTGGTGAATGAGCGCAGACGCACCTCCTCTGATTGGCTGATGATGTGCGGGCTGGACTCCTCCCACTTCTCCGGAATCTCCAGGTCTTTGTCGGTGTAGACCAGGAGGTTGAAGCCACCTGTGGGTATTGAAGAAACTCCTGCTTTTTATTAAGTTTTTATTGCACGACAGGCAGCATAAATATGCCGGTTGTTTATATCCCACCGCTGAAACTACAACGTTTTTGACTCGGGGGCACAATGAGTTAAAAGAATGTGGCTAGTGGCAGGGTTTTATCTATTAGTATACAAACCCCGTTTCCATATGAGTTGGGAAATTGTGTTAGATGTAAATATAAACGGAATACAATGATTTGCAAATCATTTTCAACCCATATTCAGTTGAATATGCTACAAAGACAACATATTTGATGTTCAAACAGATAAACATTTTTTTTTGCAAATAATCATTAACTTTAGAATTTGATGCCAGCAACACGTGATAAAGAAGTTGGGAAAGGTGGCAATAAATACTGATAAAGTTCAGGAATGCTCATCAAACACTTATTTGGAACATCCCACAGGTGAACTGGCAAATTGAACAGGTGGGTGCCATGATTGGGTATAAAAGTAGATTCCATGAAATGCTCAGTCATTCACAAACAAGGATGGGGCGAGGGTCACCACTTTGTCAACAAATGCGTGAACAAATTGTTGAACAGTTTAAGAAAAACATTTCTCAACCAGCTATTGCAAGGAATTTAGGGATTTCACAATCTACGCTCCGTAATATCATCAAAGGGTTCAGAGAATCTGGAGAAATCACTGCACGTAAGCAGCTAAGCCCGTGACCTTCGATCCCTCAGGCTGTACTGCATCAACAAGCGACATCAGTGTGTAAAGGATATCACCACATGGGCTCAGGAACACTTCAGAAACCCACTGTCAGTAACTACAGTTGGTCGCTACATCTGTAAGTGCAAGTTAAAACTCTCCTATGCAAGGCGAAAATCCGTTTATCAACAACACCCAGAAACGCCGTCGGCTTCTCTGGGCCTGAGCTCATCTAAGATGGACTGATACAAAGTGGAAAAGTGTTCTGTGGTCTGACGAGTCCACATTTCAAATTGTTTTTGGAAACTGTGGACGTCGTGTCCTCCGGACCAGCATCTGTGATGGTGTGGGGGTGTATTAGTGCCCAAGACATGGGTAACTTACACATCTGTGAAGGCGCCATTAATGCTGAAAGGTACATACAGGTTTTGGAGCAACATATGTTGCCATCCAAGCAACGTTACCATGGACGCCCCTGCTTATTTCAGCAAGACAATGCCAAGCCGCGTGTTACATCAACGTGGCTTCATAGTAAAAGAGTGCGGGTACTAGACTGGCCTGCCTGTAGTCCAGACCTGTCTCCCATTGAAAATGTGTGGCGCATTATGAAGCCTAAAATACCACAACGGAGACCCCCGGACTGTTGAACAACTTAAGCTGTACATCAAGCAAGAATGGGAAAGAATTCCACCTGAGAAGCTTCAAAAATGTTTCTCCTCAGTTCCCAAACGTTTACTGAGTGTTGTTAAAAGGAAAGGCCATGTAACACAGTGGTGAACATGCCCTTTCCCAACTACTTTGGCACGTGTTGCAGCCATGAAATTCTAAGTTAAGTATTATTTGCAAAAAAATAAATAAAGTTTATCAGTTTGAACATCAAATATCTTGTCTTTGTAGTGCATTAAATTGAATATGGGTTGAAAAGGATTTGCAAATCATTGTAGTCGGTTTATATTTACATCTAACACAATTTCCCAACTCATATGGAAACGGGGTTTGTATTAGTATATATCCAAACACTTAATAAAGTCGAATACATATAAGGCAACAAGAGAAGGATAGGCTCCAGCCATCACTGCGACTCCGAGAGGGACAAGCGGTAGAAAATTGATGGTATCCCATAAAGTAAATCTGTAGAGCTGATATAAGGTTACTTACATGGTGTCTCCAGCAGCGGCAGGAACGTTACCGTGGCAGTTATCTGTCTGAGTACTGAGCGGATGTCATTCTGGATCGCCTTAATGGACTTCTCCCGGGGGGCACTGGAAAACGACAAGTTTAAATGCAGGGTCATAAATCACCATTGAAAATCACTTATGGCGGTACCGTATTTTCCGGACCATAGGGCGCACCGGATTATAAGGTGCACTGCCGATGAGCGGGTCTACTCGGGTCTATTTTGCGCATTAAAGGGGTCATATTAAGGGTGTAACGGTACGTGTACCGTATTTTCCGCACCATAAGCCGCACCTAAAAACCACAATTTTTCTCAAAATCTGACAGTGCGGCTAATAACCCGGTGCGCCTTATATATGGATTAATATTAATATTTATTTTCATAAAGTTTAGGTCTCGCAACTACGGTAAACAGCCGCCATCTTTTTTCCCCGTAAAAGAGGAAGCGCTTCTTCTTCTATTGTAAGCAACCGCCAAGGTGAGCATCCGCCCCCGTAGAAGAAGAAGCGCGCGGATATTACGTTTCATTTCATTTGTGTGTTTCTGTAAAAACCACAAAATGTCTCCTACTAAGAGACACGCGTACAAGGTTCCACTGACTTTTGATATTCATGTGAACCGCACTGTGGATACAACGGGAACACGTACGGTGAATATTCGCACCACAGGGAATGAGAAGTCGTCCTACTGTGGTTCTAGCTTGCCATGGTAACGGCCAGAAACTTCCACCCACGGTGATATTCAAAAGGAAGACCTTGCCAAAAGAGAACTTTCCAGCCGGCGTCATCATAAAAGCTAACTCGAAGGGATGGATGGATGAAGAAAAAATGAGCGAAGAGACCGGGTGACTTTTTTCACGCAGCTCCGTCCCTGTTGATCTATGATCATAGATGGTGTCAAAAAACAAGTGAAGCACACCGAAGAAGAATAATTCGAGGGATTTGTGGATGAGTAATAACTTCAGAAAGTGAGCTTTAAATGTTTATTTTGTGTGTTGTGTGACACTAACGTATGAGCAACGTTGAGTTATTGATGTTGCTATTGCTCTGCACTATTTTTGTGATTGCACATTTGCACATTACATTTTGGGAGTGAACAGAGTTGTTAGAACGCTGGTTTGTGATATATTATTAAAGTTTGACTGACCTATCTGACTGTTTTTTTGACATTCCCTTTAGCGTAGCGTAGGTGCGGCTAATAACACAGGGCGGCTAATAGGTAAACAAAGTTTTGAAATATGCCATTCATTGAAGGTGCGGCTTACAACACGGGGCGGCTTATGGTGCGGAAAATACGGTACTTGTATTGAACCACTTCGGTACGGGGGATTCGGTTCGGTTCGGAGGTGTACCGAACGAGTTTCCACACGAACATATTAAGTAGCGCACTGCACGTTGTGTAAACAATGCACAACATAACGGTGTAATGCAGGTGTCAAATACATACTTTTGCGGAGACTATTAGGATCTTTCCATTACTCTTTGTCACGTGACTAAGGAGAGTGCGCAGCTCTCCCTAGTCACGTGACCGCCGCGGTCCAATCAGCTGTGCTTATAAGCCGGTAGCAGGAAGTGGCCAGTAGACAGGACGTGATGGGAGACAGATTGTATTTCTGCTCGAGGTAGGTTTTTTATCTCGTTTTCACCCGAAATATTGTGCTGACGGGATTCTAAACTAAATGCCTATTTGTTAACTTTATACAGCCGACTACCAGCGCCGGATTTTTTGTTAATAAGCTGTGTGTGACTGTAGAAGCGAAGTTGGTGAGTCCATGTTTATGAAAATATATTAGTCTTTCTTCCATTGTTTCATTACAACAGTCTTTGTGGCATATTTCTCAATCGTCCATATACAAGGTCTATGACTTGAACCAATGATAACTATTGTGTATTGAATGTACTTTTGAATGTGTTTGATAATAAGCACATTTAGTGCACTGACCGAATTGTATAGGTCATATTTATGCTGCTAATGGTTATTTTAGCACTTTAATGCATATTTTGATTCTGACATGTATGTTGATTTATATTGTACAATATTGAGGAAAAAAATAGAACCTGTTCTGAATACTTTATAATGCAATTAGTGTTATTTAATGAATATATTTGATTTGTGTACACATTAAATTTAAAAGGATGGTCCTGGTTCTTACACAGGCCAGGCTTCTCTTTACGATGGCGAGCTAAGGAAAAAAAGCATCTAGTCCAAGGACCGTTCTTGGGAGATTCCAGCCAGGAACCCCACCACCTGTTCTGTCTGGGCTGGTAGGAGGCTCTCGAGCCAACCCTCTACACATTTTCACCCTTAACCGCAGCACATGGACTGTACTGCTTTACGCTCCAAAACCTTTCTCCAAGAACTGTATTATCTGAGCTGGGATTTAAACAAGATCCAGAGACACTAAATAATTGAATTGGAACACACACAGAGCTATTTCTATTTTTGGACAGGATTATTATAGTGTTCCCAACGTTAAAAGAATAAAGCCATTGTTTACAAATTTGGTAAATAAATAACCAAAACATTTACAGCATATTTTGTTGTTTTCTTACTGTACCGAAAATGAACCGAACCGTGACCTCTAAACCGAGGTACGTACCGAACCGAAATTTTTGTGTACCGTTACACCAGCGTTTCTCAAAGTGTGGGGAATAGAGACATGACAGGTGGGGCGCGAGGAACGGGAGGAAATTTCACTTTTATTTTTTTTAATTTTTTATTATTATATTCTTAGATTTTTTTTTTTACTATGCTTTCATTTTCTATACACACTGGAAATCACTTTGTGATTCTGTCTGTGAAATCCGCTATATAGATAAATGTAAATTACTTATTTTTCCTGTATGCTTTACATTTCTAGGTAGGAGCGAAAGTTTGACAGACAGCAACAGTAACTAATGGGGGCGGGGCTAAGCGGAAGCTTTGTGAATGGCGAGTCACTGTGCGAGGATTTGCTGTTTTGCAAATACATAAAAAATAGAGCCACTGCTGATGAGCTGTTCAAGATAATAGACAGTTTCCTCAAAGAACACGACCTTAAATGGGAAAACTGTGTGGGCTTTTGCTCTGATGGCGCGCATGGCAAAGTCAAGAAACGGGCTGCAGGCTCTAATAAAGTGGGTTGCGCCAAATGCGCATTGAACACAATGTGTCATTCACCGGGAAACACTCGCGTCAAGGCAGCTCAGCCCCGAATTCAATGAGGTTTTAACAGTGGCAGTGTCAAGCCTGCAGCCCGATTTGAAAAGCTGTGCAGTGTAAAACAGGCTCATTGCAGCCACTAATGCTGGAGTACTGTAAAACTCATGTTCACTTGCCCTGTCCTCCTTTTTTTGGCAAAGATTGCAAAGTGGCACATTTATTTTCATTTATTATTGAACTTGATGCAAGTTATTAGATTTATTATTGGACTTGATGCAAGTTATAACACTTTTATTTGTTTTATTATTGAACTTGATGCAAGTTATAACACTTTTTTTGATTTATTATTGAACTTGATGCAAGTTATAACACTTTTGTTTTATTTATTATTGAACTTGATGCAAGTTATAACACTTTTGTTTTATTTATTATTGAACTTGATGCAAGTTATAACACTTTTGTTTTATTTATTATTGAACTTGATGCAAGTTATTTGATTTATTATTGAACTTGATGCAAGTTATAACACTTTTATTTGATGTATTATTGAACTTGATGCAAGTTATAACACTTTTTTTGATTTATTATTGAACTTGATGCAAGTTATAACACTTTTTTTGATTTATTATTGAACTTGATGCAAGTTATAACACTTTTGTTTTATTTATTATTGAATTGATGCAAGTTATTTTATTTGATATTGAACTTGATGCAAGTTATACCACAGCTGCACAGTTATTTTATTTATTATTGAACTTGATTTTATTTTATGTTATTGAGTTTGATTGTATAAAACTTGATGTTACTTGATGTTCGATAAATTTGAAAATGTTAAGCTTGGCATTAGCGTTCTGTTGGGGCGATGGGGGCAGAGAGGGCTTGAAAACTCTCCCTTGTCCAAAGTGGGGGGTGACAAAAAAAGTTTGAGAACCACTGCGTTAAACCCTTAGGTCATATTTTTTTCTTTTCTTCTAAATGTAAAACACTTCCTTGTGGTCTACATAACATGTAATGGTGGTCCTGTGGTCAAAATGTTGCATAGATTATGTTTTACAGACCATCTTCTAGCCGCTTTCTGTTTCTGTTTCTCCCCGTCATCTTGATTTAAGTAAAGTCTGAATGTCATTAAAACACTTAGCTCCCTCTTTTGACACTTCTTCCACTCCCGTCCTTGCACGCTACACCGCTACAACAAAGATGACGGGGAGAAGACGCTGCCGAAGGTGAGCCACGTAAATAAGGCCGCCCACAAAACGGCGCATCCGGAAGCGACTGTCAGAAAGCGGCTTGAAGATGATCTGTAAAACATAATCTATGCAACATTTTGACCACAGGACCACCATTACATGTTATGTAGACCCCAAGGAAGTGTTTTCCATTTAGAAAAAAAAAAAAAATTAAATGACTCCTTTAATACGCCCTATAATCCGGTGCGCCTTTTATAGGAAAAAAGATAAAAAATAGACCATTCATCGGCAGTGCGCCTTATAATCCGGTGCGCCCTATCGTCCGGAAAGTACGGTCATTTCATCTTGTTGACACAAATTGATTAAGACATGCTGATTATGGAGGCCCAAAATGTAAAAATTATGTACAGGCATATCCTGGGCAGCTATATGTGGGCCTGTGTAAATATCATCAGCTGATACAAGGGCCGGAAAAGCAGGGGAGTGGTTGTTGTGACTAGGGATGATGTTTGATAAGGAATTATCGAGTTCGAGCCTATTATCGAATCCTCTTATCGAACCGATTCCTTATCGATTCTCTTATCGAGTCCAGATAGGTTGTTGTATATGGAGAAAAACACACAATATTTGGTTTAACAAAAGCTCACTTTTATTATATAATAAAAAAATAAAATCTAATAAATAAATAAATATTGACTGTTACCCACCTAAAAAAATAAAATAAAATAAATAAATATTGACTGTTGTTACCCAAAGTATATTAAGTGGGATTTTTCAGAGAAACAAATACATACAGTAACACAAAAACAACCTGTCTCTGTGATCACTATAGGTGTATAAATAATAATATAGTGTTAAATAAAATCAGTCCCTTGGGCACAAAACTGAAAATAATACAGCTCTCCAAAAAGTGCACTTCTGCTGCTATTTGACATAACTGTTTGTTATGATGCTTTGACATTTTTGCACTTTATTTCTTTATTGATAGAAAATTCTATGAAGAGAAAAGTTCTTTGCAAATGTGGTTACAATGCTAAAAAATGAAAAGTTAAAGCTAAAAAAAGAAATACACTTTATTGAGTTAACATTATTTCTTTATAGGGGGGAAAAATGTTATGAGCGAGAGAATATAACAACTACACTACCCAGCATGCAACGGGAGTTACGAGCATGCGCGGTAGCCCCGAAAAGTGTTGCATGTTGCCACGCTGTGAAAGTAAACGTCAAGAACTCAGCCAACACGCCTCGTCTGCATTATTTATAATTAGACAGACAACACATCTACAGTGTGATTTCGTTTTGTTTACAAGGAAAGAAAAACAAAAGTTAAAAAAGGGAGATATGTTGTATATATATGTATGTGCTGCGGTTGTTTTAAGAACGTTGCGACAGCTGCCGTAAAGGAGGTGCGTTGTTAGCCTGGTTGCTATGTTTCCGGTTGGTCGTAAAAGTGTTCGTCATGTGTTTTACCCTGCTAAAATCTCTCAGTAAAGTTATTCGATGGATGATAGCTTTTGTTTTGAACTTTATTACACCTTGGAGCACTTTTTCCCGTCCATTGTTTTCCTGCTTTCGGTATCTGCGCCTAATGATTGAGCTATGTGACGTCAATTCTTGTGATGTCCCACGGAGCATTTCTGGTCGGGACGGGATTCGAATAAAGAATCAACTCTTTTCCTTTACTATAGTGGTCTCGATAACGGGTACCGGTTCTCAAAAAGGGATTTGAGTCCGAGGACTCGGTTCTTTTCTTATCAAACAACCGGGAAAACCGGTTTCGAGTATCATCCCTAGTTGTGACACGCTCGCCAGGGATGTTACTGTTGTGTTGTTGCTGGCTGCAAATAATAAAGTGGTTTATGAAGACTAAACTATCGTCAGTATTGCCGCTCAGCACCTGTTATTACTGGCAGGACCCACTTCATTAAAGACAGAATAAACTCTTTGTGGTTTGCTTTAGTACAACTTCCCTTACCACGTGATTACACATAGATTGGCAAGATCTTGTAAAAGTCTGCGTTAGAGATGCGCGGTTTGCGGACACAAAAACCTTCCCCCCCCATTTACTTCCGGGGCTGCGTCCAATAAAATCACAAAGTTGCCGGGGGTCCTTAACCGGCACGCGACTGTCCTGTTTCGCGCCTGTACAAAAAAAAAACAATAATCAATTTCTTCAGATTCCAGCAGCCGAAATGCTATCGATCGCTGTCAATGACGTAAGAGGAAACATGACCACGGAAGTAAATGGGGGGGGGGGAGGTTTTTGTAGGGGGAACAAATTTGGCGTGACACAGCACACCACAACACAACAGGAGAAGAAGAAAAAAATAAAAAGTTGGCAACGCCGGCAGCAAACGTGGTACGCAACAAACTAAAAAAGGGAATAATAAAGACCAGGTAAAAAAAATAACAATAATAGTCAACACTTTCTTAATGGAAATGACAATAATATTATAATAATGATAAATAATATTATCACGCATTAATATCTCTTAGCTTCTAATGCGTGGCCAAGAGATATGTCTCTGCTGCATTGGATCAGTCTCCTTTCTTTAAAAGGCAAAAGCTTTCTAACCTCACTAATGCCTTGCATAGTCTATATTAGATATATAACAACGGGTGGGTGGCGAGCGGTTGTGGTTTTGATAAAATGTTAGTTCGGGTGGATGGCGGGTGGATGACGACTTTTGTGATGCGGTTGCGGATGAAATAATTGCCTATCCGCGCATCTCTAGTCTGCGCGCTGCACGACGGAGCCGCAACAGAACGGCGGTGGGGATTGCCAGACGGGGAACTACAGAAGCTTGACATTTTCTGAATGCCAATCTCATCCTTAGCCTCCGTTAATGTGCAACTATGCATTGTTTCTAGGAGCAGCTAATTGACGATTGATTCAGCATAGATTGATGGGCTGCTTCCGATGTATCAAAATTAGAGATGTCCGATTATATTGGCCTGCCGATGTTATCGGCCGATAAATGCTTTAAAATGTAATATCGGTATCGTTTTTTTTATTATCAGTATCGTTTTTTTAATTAAATCAACATAAAAAACACAAGATACACTTACAATTAATGCACCAACCCAAAAAAACTCCCTCCCCATTTACACTCATTCACACAAAAGGGTTGTTTATTTCTGTTATTAATATTCTGGTTCCTACATTATATATCAATATATATCAATACAGTCTGCAAGGGATACAGTCCGTAAGCACACATGATTGTGCGTGCTGCTGGTCCACTAATAGTACTAACCTTTAACAGTTCATTTTACTCATTTTCATTAATTACTAGTTTCTATGTAACTGTTTTTATATTGTTTTACTTTCTTTTTTATTCAAGAAAATGTTTTTAATTTATTTATCATATTTTAAAAAAATGACCTTATCTTCACCATACCTGGTTGTCCAAATTAGGCATAATAATGTGTTAATTTCACGACTGTATATATCGGTATCGGTTGATATCGGTATCTGTAATTAAAGAGTTGGACAATATAGGAATATCGGATATCGGCAAAAAGCCATTATCGGACATCCTTAATCAAAATGTATTTGATGGCATTCACCTGCACTCCTTCGCTGACTTGTCGCACTCTATGTCGAACTGCCACCTTTCCAGCACCTCGTTGGTTTCCAGACAAGTGATCACCAACACCAGCTTCTGTACGGTGCAGTCCAGTAGCCATGCTGTAACGATAGTAAACAACATATCATTCTGTCTTGACTTATATGCACTGTTGGGACTAACGCTTTACAAAGTAACGCGTTACTGTAACGCCGTTAGTTTTGGCGGTAACCAGTAATCTAATGCGTTATTTTTTATATTCAGTAACTCAGTTACCGTTACTACATGATGCGTTACTGCGTTATTTTACGTTACTTTTTGTGACAGCGTGGCGAAGTTGGTAGAGTGGCCGTGCCAGCAATCGGAGGGTTGCTGGTTACTGGGGTTCAATCCCCGCCTTCTGCCATCCTAGTCACGTCTGTTGTGTCCTTGGGCAAGACACTTCACCCTTTGTCCCTGATGGGTGCTGGTTAGCGCCTTGCATGGCAGCTCCCTCCATCAGTGTGTGAATGTGTGTGTGAATGGGTGAATGTGGAAATACTGTCAAAGCGCTTTGAGTACCTTGAAGGTAGAAAAGCGCTATACAAGTACAACCCATTTATCATTTATTTATATGTAGTATCGGCTAGAAACAAGATCTGAGTGTGTTTTGTGGCAGCGCTGCAGTGTCGTTCTTCTGAATCTCTTGTGTCACACGGAGGAGGCGCGCTGTGTGTGTGTCTGAGTGTGGGAAGGGAGGGAGGGGAGTACTGCGCGCAGTAGCATTCGTGAGGGAGGGGCGGAGACAGAGAGAGCGAGAGAGTTGTTAACGCGCATGCGTCGCCAGGCTCAGCTTTTTATCGATAGATTTATCAGATTTAATTTTGTATTATCTATTGCAGGGGTGTCAAAAGTGTGCCCCGGAGGCCATTTGCGGCCCACAGCACATTCTAAAAATACTATTAAAATAAACAAAAACATAACAAGAGTGAAATGAAAAAGCTTAAAGGTGAAATGTAATTTAGAAAAAGTTGCAATGTTGACTAATAAAACAAAGCTGTTTTTTTTTATTTCAAACTGTCATTGCTCAAAACATAATATTGAATCAAAATCAATGTTATTATGAATTATAGATCACACACTCTGTCAATTCTCTTATATAATCTTTCATTCTAGACTTCTAGAGTGTTTGATTATCACATCACTCTAAATGTATAGAATATAAAGTTCACAAACATAAGAGGGATCCTAGTGGGCCAGGCCAATATTTCCTTATCTCTAAACTAAAACTGGGGAAATGTGTAGAGTGTTCTGGGCTTCTGACATGATTTTATTTCAGAATTCCTTAAGAGAAAAAACGCCTGGTTAGGCTTTGGTATGTAAAAAAAAAGTTAAAGTACGGTACTTATTTGGTTTACAGCTATGTTGTTATTATGCTGTTTGTTAGCTGCAACATAACATGCATAAGTATTTAAAAAAGTTTTGTCAATTTGTTCTGGCCTGAAATAAGTTGGCCCTTTGAAACATATCTTTGTCTTTGTGTGTTGTATGTAGACCACATTGCTTAGCAGAGTTCAGTGATGCAAATGCATGTCAAGTTGATCAACAGATTGTATTATTCTCCAGTGTAATAACAGTACTGAAATGAAGGCTAAAAGGGCATTAATGGGAGCTTTAAAAAAAGAAGAAGAAAAAAATAAGTAACTAGTTACTTTTCACAGTAATGCATTACTTTTTGGTGTAAGTAACTGAGTTAGTAACTGAGTTACTTTTGGGTAAAAGTAACTAGTAACTGTAACTAGTTACTGGTTTTCAGTAACTAACCCAACACTGTTTATATGACGCCATCCGTTTATATTTACATCTAACACAATTTCCCAACTCATATGGAAACAGGGTTTGTATCTATAATCTATATATCATATATCTCTATATATATATATGCCCTGTGATGAGGTGGCGACTTGTCCAGGGTGTACCCCGCCTACCGCAGTTGAGATAGGCTCCAGCGACCCCCCGAGACCCCAAAAAGGGACAAGCGGTAGAAAATGGATGGATGGATGGATATATATATATATATATATACACATGGGGCGTGGGGCGGTATAGCTCGGTTGGTAGAGTGGCCGTGCCATCAACCTGAGGGTTGCAGGTTCGATTCCCGCTTCCGCCATCCTAGTCACTGCCGTTGTGTCCTTGGGCAAGACACTTTACCCACCTGCTCTCAGTGCCACCCACACTGGTTTAAATGTAACTTAGATATTGGGTTTTCACTATGTAAAGCGCTTTGAGTCACTAGAGAAAAGCGCTATATAAATACAATTCACTTCACTTCACATACATACATACAGTACAGGCCAAAAGTTGGGACACACCGTCTTATTCAATGCGTTTTCTTGAAGGCATAAAAACTATGAATGAACACATGTGGAGTTATGTACTTAACAAAAAAAGGTGAAATAACTGAAAACATTATATATATATACACACACACACACACACACATATATTATACATATATTTATATTTACATGTATTTTTTATTTATTTTACACCATGCTGTCATTCACATTTAGCTCCAACATATTCTTTCTGTACTGTTTTTGTGATCAATGTGAGGGGCAGGGGATGTGCACACGCCCCTGTATGTGTAAATAAAAATACCAATCTTGAATGTATATCTATATAGAATAAGTTACTAGTCGTTAATAACCGACAAGCATTGAGCAGATGACTGAAAACTCACCTTTCAGCTGAGACACCACGCTGTTGAGATAGTCCTTCAGCTTGGGATCGTCGGTGACTTGGAGGTTCATGTCGTACTGGCTGACTCTGGTGAAGGACTCTGGAGGGTAGATGCCCCGCTGGTACAAGATGCTGTTGATGCCAAAAGCTGCAGAACAACCACTGCGATTGTTACAATTAATTAAGTTACATGTAATATAGCTAAACCATACAAGCAGCCAGCCATTTTGTCTTTACTTAGGTCAGTCATTTGTCTTTCTTCACGGTTTAATGTTACATGCAGGCCCGGTAAGTTAAACAAAATAATTGTATGGCCTCGTGTTTATTTGTTCTTTTCTTCTTTCTTTAGTTTATTTCGAACATGAACACACTTACAGCAGAATACATCACACAATTCCATATAATTTCTCTATACATCATGTCCGAAAAGGAGTAAGAAGAAGCAAAGCTTATTTAATCCTACCCCTTTCCCACTTCAGAGTGTTTACAAATACATACCGTATTTTTCGGACTATAAGTCGCTCAGGAGTATAAGTCGCACCGGCCGAAAATGCATAATAAAGAAGGAAAAAAACATATATAAGTCGCACTGGAGTATAAGTCACATTTTTGGGGGAAATTTATTTGATAAAACCCAACACCAAGAATAGACATTTGAAAGGCAATTTAAAATAAATAAAGAATAGTGAACAACAGGCTGAATAAGTGTACGTTATATGACGCATAAATAACCAGCTGAGAACGTGCCTGGTATGTTAACGTAACATATTATGGTAAGAGTCATTCAAGTAACTATAACATATAGAACATGCTATACGTTCACTCCTAATCGCTAAATCCCATGAAATCTTATACGTCTAGTCTCTTACGTGAATGAAGTAAATAATATTATTTGATATTTTACGGTAATGTGTTAATAATTTCACACATTGAGTCGCACCCCCGGCCAAACTATGAAAAAAAACTGCGACTTATAGTCCGAAAAATACGGTACGTTCATTTACTGACTTCTTTTTATGGCACAATGACATCAGTGAATGATTAATACAGCCGTTCTTGTAATATATAATTAAGTCAGTCATGATAAACATACTGAGATGAAGAATATCCCATTTTCAATAAGGTTGAAGGTGTTTTGCTTTATTCTTCTTCTTTGTACTTTGTAAGCATTATTAATTTGAACAACCTCTTAAACTGGATCATATCTGTACATTGTTTAACTTCTTTTCTTAATCCATTCCATAATTTAATTCCACATACTGATATGCTAAAGGTTTTTAGTATTGTACGTGCGTACAAATGTTTTAAATTACATTTTCCTCTAAGCTTATATTTCTCCTCTTTAGTTGAGAATAATTGTTGTACATTCTTGGGTAGCAGGTTGTAATTTGCTTTGTACATCATTTTTAGCTGTTTGCAATTTTACCAAATCATTGAACTTCAATATTTTTGACTCAATAAATAAAGGGTTTGTATGTTCTCTATATCCAACATTATGTATTATTCTGACTGGTCTTTTTTGTAACACAGTTACAACACATTTGTAGTTGTTTCCCCATATTTCTGCACAATAACTCAGATATGGAAACACTACACTGCAAAAAGTCAATGTTCAAAAACAAGAAAAAATAACACAAAAATGAGGGGTATTTTACTTGAACTAAGCAAAATTATCTGCCAATAGAACAAGAAAATGTGGCTTGTCAAGACTTTCCAAAACAAGTAAAATTAGCTAACCTCAATGAAGCAAAAAATACCTTAAAATAAGTATATTCTCACTAATAACAAGTGCACTTTTCTTGGTAGAAAAAAAGAGAGACCTTTTTGCTCAATATGTTGAAAAATATTCTTCAATTAAGTAAATGCTAGTGCCATTATCTTAACATCATGATATGCGCTCGGCATTACATTTCTTGAAACCAGCAAACTTATACTAAAAACTAATTTATTGTTCTTAATGGAAAGGCAACAAGGCAAACGCTTGTTACTCTCGGGGTCTCCTAGCCACTCAGGCAAATCGTATGGTTTAAAAAATGCGTTTTTCCATCGACAACATGACATCATCGCGCCAAGTGCGTGCTCTTTCAGTCAATTAGCGTGCATATACACAGCCCTGCCCCCGGCCAAATTTTATTAAATTGTAATTTTGAGGAATTTACCTGAATGTGCATTAACTATTTCTGTTCAAAATTGTTAGAAATGTCACATGTTAAATGTTTAAATATTAACTGTCAGTTTACTGTACTGTGCCAACTGTACTACTATATGAGTACATCCTTTCTATTGTTTCATTGAAAATAAAACAGCAAAGTCCATTTGGCTGTCATCTCTTTTAATTATGAGACACAATTGTGTCAAAGTCATGTTTTTATTTTTTTCATGCTTGAAATAAGAAATGATTACTTTAAAAAAGTAGTTTTATACTTGTGAGTGTTGATGACACAGCTTTGCATCAGTTTCTATTCTCGTTTCAAGCATGTTTCACTCAATATAGGCCATCAAATCTCAGCAACAAGCTGTAATATCTTACTGAGATCATTTAGGACCAAAACACTTAAAACAAGTACAACACTAACATAAAATCTGCTTAGTGAGAATAATTATCTTATTAGACAGAAAATAAGCAAATATCACCCTTATTTGAGATATTTAATCTTACTTACATTTTAGTTTTTGCTGTGTAGCGAGCAGTAGAGAATATGAAGTGATTTTTGGTGTAGAACATGTTTTGCTTTATTCATTATTGAAATGTTTCTTGGCACTTTATGTTTTATATTTTATATATGAGATTTCCAATTCATTTCATCATTTATTACTACTCCCAAAAATCGAGTTTCTTTTACCCTTTCGATATCTACTCCGTCTGTTTGTATTCGTGTATAATGCTCTTTTCTACTGTTACTAAATAGCATTATTTTAGTTTTCTAACCAAGGAGAAAAACAAAAATAACACATAATTATCACTACTGCTACATAGAAGTATGCTAACTTAGCAACATTTTTTTACACGAGTTACGGCGTACATTCAGTTTAAATACTTACAAAAGAAGTCAGCCACAACCTCGACACTTCCTTTAAGAGTAATTCCTTTCAACGTGCTAGTCATTGTTTGAGTATCTTGTAGTATTCTGCCAACAGAAAAAGTTATAGTATATTTAGATTTGTTTTCTGGCGACGAGGGAAGTAACCGCCGTTCCGTTTGAAAATGACTTTAGCGCATGCGCAAAAGGGCAGTCTTCTTCTTCTCTTGTATTTTACGGTGGTTTGCAAACTGAGTTAATGCGTTACTGCCACCCTAAGGATATGAATGGTATTTTACTAATAACTTACAATCTATTTTAAATAATATTTCATACATATATTTCCAGAAATTCAACATACACACACATATCCAGATATAACAAATAAAAATAAATTACAACCAATTTACACTACACACTCTTTTAATGCGATTTTCACCTCTTTTTTTTGTCCTGTCCAGCTACTCAGGCAAATCATATTGTTGATGCCCATATTTGATGTACATATTTACTTTACAAAAGAGAAGTGGCGGATACTTCTCTTGTTGCTTTATTTGTATTTGACCTTATTAAATGGATTTATATTAATATTTGGAGCAGCCGGATCGGAGCAGGAGGGGATAGAAAGAGAGAAAAAAGGAAGACAACAACAATAACAACAACAACATAACACCATCAGCAAAGACGACATGTACAAATATGATAGTAAAAGTGATAGCAAAGAAGTAGTCAGTGAAGTAAATAATAATAACACAGAAATGACAATGAGCATTATTACACTAAAAATGGAGCAACACAAATACCAATAGAAAAATCACTATTGATAATGAATAATAACAATAATTACCTCTATTATCAACAATACAATTGTTTCAAATGCAAAAATACATATTTGTAATGATAACTTGAAATACAAAAGAAAGCAGATAATTGGAGGGTAAGAAAGACAATCGAACTGTATAAACCTTGTAGATTGTTATAGACTTAGACTTACACTTAGACTTCCTTTTATTGTCATTCAAATTTGAACTTTACAGTACAGATAAGAACAAAATTGTCATGATCCGTGGTCCGGATCATGTTTTGGTTAGTTTTGTTCTGTTAGTTTTGAACTTCCGTAGTTCCTGTTGTGTGCACTCCTGGGTTTATTTTGGTCACCATGGGAATTAATTGGGTTCACCTGCCTCTAGTCAGTGGTCCCACGCTCAGCTACTGTCGACCACTAATTAGAGAGCTATTTATTCACCTTGCTCGCCACGCTCAGTCTGGCGACATTGTTTGGTGTATGCACCTGTCAACGTAAGTTTTCCTTGTCCATAGTCTATGCTAAGTGTTAGTTTAGCTTTGAGTGTGATCAGGCACGTTGTTCTGTCGGCTCGCTTTCTGTTTTTGTACTCCTTTGATTTCTTGAGGAATAAATCATGTTTTTACCTGCACGCCTTGTCCGGAGTAGTCCGTCTGCATTCCTGGGAGAACTTGGTGCTGCTTACGATCTCCACTGCTGTGCTGTTGATGAAGAGTGGAGTGTGGCTGGACAAATGTGGAAATGTGTATTTCCACATTTGATTTTTTGTTGTTTGCTATTTTCTCCCCACATATTAAGCACACAGGTGAACCAACCTCGTCAACAGTAAACGCAAATGAAACTGTCCATGTAGCATTAAATGTTTTATTTTCATCAGAAATGTTTCTCTTTTTGATTTGTCTATTGCTAATTTACTGGGGGTTGACCACTAAAAACAATCCAATTGCTTGGCAGCAAAAGATGACGCATCGGGGGTGTTACGTACATTTCGATAGACAAAATATTGCAAGATCACAAACTCTAAAACGGCAACATTAAAATAGACTAACTAAATAAAATAAAATACATGAAAATTAAATAGCCATTATTTATTTACATGTTTTAAAAGCCAAAGGGAGCCAGGCTGGAGGCATGAAAGAGCCGCATGCGGCTCCAGAGCCGTGGGTTGCAGACCCCTGCCCTAAGGGAACAACTTAGGGCAACTTGTGTTTATATGCGTGACTGTATGTATGCATATATGCTTGTATATGTACAGTATGCATATATGTATGTTTATACAGTGAAGGTATATGTACAGTACGTGTATATGTATATTTGTGCAGTGAATGTGCGTGTGTATGTATGTACCGTGAGTGTGTATGTATGTACTGTATGTATGTACTGTATGTATGTACTGTATTTGTGTATGTATGTGAGAGTGTAGGTACATATGTATGTGGGTAAGTACCAATGTGTGCGCGTCTGTATTAATGAATGAATATACGTATGTGTGTACATGTGTATGTATAATTGTGTGTATGTGAGTATGTATGTGCATTTGTATGTACAAGATATTTGTCTTCCAGTGTGTGCGGGAGGCAAAGTACAGCCCCAGCCGCCCAGAGACCCCAACCAAAAACAGCAGGGAACATGGGACCACCCGCCCCACGCAGCCAGGCCGGCCAGTGACAGAAGCCCCAGGGCCAGCAGCAGGCCATAAACTGACGCCCCTGGCAGAGGACAAGGCACGGGAGAAGCAGGGGACAGCGATTCCCCAAGCCAGCGAGAGACCACACCCCACACGGGCAAAAAAGGCGTGATGCCCTGCCCTGGGGGGCTAGAGACTCCCTGCAGCTGGACGGGAAGACTGCCTCCGCCCCACGAGCCCAATTCCACCCGCCCCGAGAGCACGACGGGGCCGGCCTCATCCAGGTCGGCCGTCGCAGGATCGCCCAGCACAGGGCCACAGGAACCACCCACCTCACCTGCAAGGACCCAACGATGGAGATGGAACATCCAGCAACTGCCCTGATGAATCCTACCCCTGAGGGAAGACAAAAACATTTAATAAATAAAAAAGATCACAGACACGCTGACACACAAGGTCACTACCCCAGCAACTGGCCGTCTTGTAACGCACCGAGCTGCCACAATAGACGCAGGGACTAGACCAGGGGTCTCAAACACGCGGCCCGCGGGCCGCAATTGGCCCGCGAGACATTATTTTGCGACCCCCACCTTAATATGAAAGTTTAATGTTAGTGCGGCCCGCAAGTTTTATTTGAATTGCGCTTGACAGCGTTGTGTGCGGAGCTGAAGGAATCTACCAATCACGGTGTGGTATATGGCTCTCGAGGGCCGAACTTAGACGTCACTTGCGTGATTCAAGCAGAGAAACGTTTTCTTGCACGCGCTCTTCCTCCCTCCCTCCCTCGCTCGCTCTCCCGCCTGCTCGCTCTCCCGCCTGCTCGCTCTCTCTCTAAACAGTCCGGGCCGGGGAGACGAGCGGTCCGGTAGCTTCCGAAGCACTCCGCTGAAGGACCGAGCGACAATACAAAACTGTGGGGCACTGGACCCCAGCGCTGATACTCCGACAGAGAGTCGCTGGGCGAATCGGACGTGTAACACGTTAGTCGTGATTTTAGCCCGTTCGGAGCTAATTGTGCTATTGTAACTGTAAACTCCACGGCGAGCCCCTCTCCAGCTCAGCTATGCGAGAGGAAGCGCTGCCAGGTGTCTAGCAGCAAGAAGTAGGCAAGAGAAGCCATGTTCTACTTCACAGATTTATTTATTGTTACTTCTCACATAGTGAGCGTGTTGTCTGTTTAATTGTAATAAATGCAGACGAGGCGTGTTGGCTGAGTTCTCAACGTTTACTCACATAGCGTGCTCATAACCACATTCTAGCTGACGACATGGTGACATACAATCTTCACCGGGGCTATCGCGCATGCTCGTCACTACTGTTGCATGCTGGGTAGTGTAGTTCTTATATTCCCTAGCTCATAACATCACAGTAAGTATGTGTATACATTGTTGCTGACTGGAGAAATTAAATTATTATTATTATTATTACTTATGACTGATTTATTTACTTCATTCTCATTTTGTTCATTGATATTTTGATTTGATTTTGTGTTGAAAATAAAAATAAAGACATTTAAAAAATTTTTTTTTAAGAAATCTTTTCCTCACCCAGACTCTGCATCCAATGGCCCCCAGGTAAATTGAGTTTGAGACCCCTGGACTAGACCCAGCAGGCCCCAACCAAGATGGGCATCAGGAAGGGGTAGACAATGGGACCCAGGGGTCCCAGACACGCGACCCGGTTGCAGTAGCCTGAGGCGCTGACCCCCGCCGGACAAGCAGGCCCAGAGAGTGTCCCCCCACCCAAAAAAGTACATATATTTATATACACACATACACACACACATATATATGCATATATACACATATACATACACATACACACACATGCATACATACACATATACAAACCCCGTTTCCATATGAGTTGGGAAGTTGTGTTAGATGTAAATATAAACGGAATACAATGATTTGCAAATCCCTTTCAACCCATATTCAACTGAATGCAGTACAAAGACAAGATATTTGATGTTCAAACTCATAAACTTTATTTTTTTTTGCAAATAATAATTCACTTAGAATTTCATGGCTGCAACACGTGCCAAAGTAGTTGGGAAAGGGCATGTTCACCACTGTGTTACATGGCCTTTCCTTTTAACAACACTCAGTAAACGTTTGGGAACTGAGAAGACACATTTTTTAAGCTTCTCAGGTGGAATTCTTTCCCATTCTTGCTTGATGTACAGCTTAAGTTGTTCAACAGTCCGGGGGTCTCCTTTGTGGTATTTTAGGCTTCATAATGTGCCACACATTTCCAATGGGAGACAGGTCTGGACTACAGGCAGGCCAGTCTAGTACCCGCACTCTTTTACTATGAAGCCACAATGATGTAACACATGGCTTGGCGTTGTCTTGCTGAAATAAGCAGGGGCGTCCATAGTACCGTTGCTTGGATGGCAACATTTGTTGCTCCAAAACCTGTATGTACCTTTCAGCATTAATGGCGCCTTCACAGATGTGTAAGTTACCCATGTCTTGGGCACTAATACACCCCCATACCATCACAGATGCTGGCTTTTCAACTTTGCGCCTAGAACAATCCGGATGGTTCTTTTCCTCTTTGGTCCGGAGGACACGACGTCCACAGTTTCCAGAAACAATTTGAAATGTGGACTCGTCAGACCACAGAACACTTTTCTACTTTGTATCAGTCCATCTTAGATGAGCTCAGGCCCAGCGAAGCCGACGGCGTTTCTGGGTGTTGTTGATAAACGGTTTTCGCCTTGCATAGGAGAGTTTTAACTTGCACTTACAGATGTAACGACCAACTGTAGTTGCTGACAGTGGGTTTCTGAAGTGTTCCTGAGCCCATGTGGTGATATCCTTTACACACTGATGTCGCTTGTTGATGCAGTACAGCCTGAGGGATCGAAGGTCACGGGCTTAGCTGCTTACGTGCAGTGATTTCTCCAGATTCTCTGAACCCTTTGATGATATTACGGACCGTAGATGGTGAAATCCCTAAATTCCTTGCAATAGCTGGTTGAGAAAGGTTTTTCTTAAACTGTTCAAGAATTTGCTCACGTATTTGTTGACAAAGTGGTGACCCTCGCCCCATCCTTGTTTGTGAATGACTGAGCATTTCATGGAATCTACTTTTATACCCAATCATGGCACCCACCTGTTCCCAATTTGCCTGTTCACCTGTGGGATGTTCCAAATAAGTGTTTGATGAGCATTCCTCAACTTTATCAGTATTTATTGCCACCTTTCCCAACTTCTTTGTCACGTGTTGCTGGCATTAAATTCTAAAGTTGATGATTATTTGCAAAAAAAAAAAAGTTTATCAGTTTGAACATCAAATATGTTGTCTTTGTAGCATATTCAACTGAATATGGGTTGAAAATGATTTACCAATCATTGTATTCCGTTTATGTTTACAACTAACACAATTTCCCAACTCATATGGAAACGGGGTTTGTACATCCATCTATAAATACACAAATACGTACACACACATATATATATATCACAATAATTACAACATACATACACACACACATATACACGCACACACATATATAAACCAACAAATCCATACACAGGCCGGGCAGCGATCCAGCCCTGGCACCCACTGTCCATTGAGAACCAGCCGATCAGTTAACCACCCCCTCAACCCCCTCACAGGTCCGGCCGCGCACTCCCTTACTCCCGAGGGACAACCCCCGACAAGCCCGCACCCAGACGACGGTACGACACCGGGCGTGAAGGACGCCGCGGCAGAGCGCGAGGGCAGACCTGGGCCGACACCCGACAAGCCAACCAACACGACAACAAACGACAACGAAGCCGGCAAGTTCGCCAGCCCCGACAACCACCACATGCACACGCTGTCACAAGTCACAACATCCAGCCTCACATGCAGTCTCTGTGGCCAACACTGTGCTGCACCACCATTGACACCCTTGCTGTACACTTGCCTTATTCATGGCCTCCCCCACACCCTCCACATGACTGCTCCCCTTCCCAGTAAACTGCTGTATGTTCATATTTCTGGCATTTGTAACATGGCAGGGGTGGTGGTACAAACATCGTTACTTTTAACCTCAAGTACCCTATAAATACAAATGTAGGCACAATTTCATCTTGAGATTCCACGAACACAGACAAGCTTTCCACTCCCCCCACCTCATGCTATTAATATCCTCATTTGAATTACTTTATAATCTCCTTCATATTGTCTAAATCCTCACTTACTGGAAATCATACATTACTTTTGTCAGATTCCTAGATCTCACCTTTCTCCCTGCGGAAATGCTCAACACTTTTAATGCCTTTTCTCTTTGCCCCTCACTCTTACTATCATCAAGTCTGCATTGCTGTCCACATTAGCCCTCTTTACATCGCCTATGTTTCCACAGAGGAACCCAATAACTGCACTTGACCCTACTGCCCTAAACTCCTGACCTTCTTTGAATGTTAGAACTACTTTGACTTCTTCCTCCCCATCGATTTTCTTTCGCACCACTCTCTCTCTTTCTCACTTACGCTGCTTGATGAGGTACTCCAAACCTCTTCCTGCCAAAACATGCCTCATCCAACTCACGGCAATCCTTCATACTTTCCTCACTTCTACCCGAATCCCTTTTCGACCCTGCCATTAGTCATGCACCACCTCCTCCTTCTCTCTTCTTCTTCTCTGGTGTAATGCCGGTTGCCAAGCAACCTTCTGGTGTGCATTACCGTCACCCTTTGATATGAAGTGTGTACCGAGGTGGAACCATCCATCTTCAACCGCTTATCCGGAATCGGGTCGCGGGGACAACAGCTCCAGCAGAGACCCCCAGACTTCCCTCTCCAGAGCAACATTAGCGACTTCATCCTGGGGAATCCCGAAGCGTTCCCAGGCCAGAGAGGAGACGTAATCCCCCCATCTGGTCCTTGGCCTGCCACGGGGTCTCCTCCCAGTGGGACGTGCAATGAGGACCTCCCCACGAGATGCCCGAAACACCTAAGCTGGCTCCTTTCCAAGCGAAGGAGCAGCGGCTCTACCCCGAGTCTCTCTCGGGTGACTGAACTTCTCACCCTATCTCTAAGAGAGATGCCAGCCACCCTTCTGAGGAAACTCATTTCGGTCGCTTGTATCCGCAATCTTATTCTTTCGGTCATTACCCACACTTCATGACCATAGGTGAGAGTAGGAATGTAGATAGCTCGGTAGACCGAGAGCTTTGCCCTCTGGCTCAGCTCTCGAGGGGGAACCCTACTCTTTATTGTTTTATTTAACCCTGTCTTTTTAAACATGTATATAATGCTTTGTATCAGAATCAGAATCAAAATTAGAAATACTTTAATAATCCCAGGGGGGAATTACGATTTTCAGCACAATCCCATTCAAGATCAGACAAACATTACAGAGACAGAACAGGATCGCTGAAGGGTCTGCCAACCGGCACCCCTTACAAAAAAGATGAGAAACAGGTAAACGCTTGGGGGTGGGGGTGAGAAGAAAAAACGTTTAGTCTACGCCTGGGCCCCTGAAGAGGGGGTCCAGACTGAGGACAAGGGGAAAAAAAACTCATAACCAAAGCACACATAAGCATGTGTGTAAGAGGGAAACATCAAAGAACGCGAAGGACATTAAAGACATTAAAGGAGCAGAGCTGATGCAACCAGCAATTTCTACATACAGCTAAAAAAGTAAAACAACACGGTGTTCCACGCCATCGTCTGCTGGGGTGGGGGGAGCATGGCCTCAGGAGCAGGAGCAAAGCAACCAAGAAAGCCGACTCCACCCTCAGTCGCCGACTAACTCTCGGCCAGTGTCCAGTCTGCATGGATGAGCGAGGATGCGTCTAAGGAGACCGAGGTGTCCGATACCTGCTCATTCAGCCAAGACACTGTGAAGCTTGTCCGTGCCTGTCTCTTGTCCGTCCCTGTCTCTTCATCCGCATCTCCAATCTCTCCAAATGGACTCTGAAGTGGCAGAGACCCAGCAGCTGGTCCGCACGGCCAAAAGGCTCCCGGGAGGCAGATCCAGAGGTTCACAAAAAAGCACAGCAGAAGTCACGAGAGTGCCACCCATTGTTGCACAGTCCCAAAGGGTCCCGAACCAACCTATCCTACGTGTTCTGAGTGCAATCCTAAAATATCGAACCTAACCTTCTCCTAACTTATTTCCCAGTATTTGCCTTTCTCTATTGTATTTCCCACAACGTATTAAAACATGTCCTACACTTTCTACCTGATGACAACAGTCACACAGTCCTGTATTATGTTTCCTTATCAATTTCAATGAACTATTTAGATATGTCCTAACATCATTCTCCATGTTTACTTCTGTTTGACCTATCTGCTGATTCATTGCCCACAACTCCTACCCAGAGATATGTTACCACACTTGATTCCATCTGTAGATTGAACTATTGCATATACTAAATCTTGTCTTGTGTCTGATGCTATATTTTTTATGCTCATCGACGCACTGCTGGAGTCCGAGCACACGACTGCTTTTCTTGCTTCATTTTCCTCTTCCCAATTAACTGCCATATCAATTCCTATGAATTCCCCTGTAAAAAAACGATACATTGTCACTGACTCTTTTGTTCAAAACTTTCTTGTAGAATAACTTCTGCAACTCCTACTTGATTATTTATAGTTTTTGATGCATCTGTATAAATTACGACAACCCATTGTTCTATGACTTCTACTTCTATTCTTGAATAATTGCATATCTACATTTGGAATATGGTACATCCACTGTGGTATGGCAGGGATCGGAACTTTAATATTGTCAATTTGAACTTTTTCCACACATGTCTCCTATTATCCATCCAAAACTCTTCTAACATGAATTGATTAATGTGGACCCCGACTTAAACAAGTTGAACAACTTACTCGGGTGTTACCATTTAGTGGTCAATTGTACAGAATATGTACTGTACTGTGCAATCTACTAAAGGAGTTTCAAACAATTCAATCAATCAATCAATCCTTCTCTTCTCTTTGTCTTGGCACTTTAGTAGCACTCTCTGAGTGGGATGTCTCTGCTTGGACCTTCTAAGTTTGCCCAATAAACTGCTGACAGGGGAGTTATTCTCTTGTCTAAAGGTGTTTCAATCATATCTAGGTGTAATGCGGACACTGGGGTGGATTTCTAGCTCCACAACAAAACTTTAATGCCTGTGACTGGATCCGGTCCATGTTCCCAAGTCATGTTTTTGTAGCAGATTGATCAATGATTCATAATCAATGACAGATCTAATCAGAGTGATATATTGCTTTTCGTGCCTGTCCATCAGCCCCTCCAATTATTACCCCTCAAAGGAAAAATGGGTTATACTTGTATCTTCATCAACGGCACAGCGGTGGAGATCTTAAGCAGCACCAAGTTCCTGGGGCTGCAGATAACTGACATTATGACCTGGTCCCTACACACCGGAGCTCTTGTAAAAAGAGCTCAGCAGCGCATGCACTTTTCCTTCGGATGAAAAGAGCACAGCTCCCTCCCCCCATTCTCAGCACATTCTACAGAGGCACTATAGAGAGCCTGCTGACCAACTGCATCTCCGTGTGGACTGGAGCCTGCAGTGCCTCAGACTGGAAGTCTCTGCAGAGAGTGGTGAGGACGGCGGAAAAAATCATCAGGACTCCTCTTCCTCCTGTCCAGGAGATCACAAAAAGCCGCTGCCTGACCAGGGCTCAGAAAATCTACAGAGACTCCTCCCACCCCCACCAAGGACTGTTTTCACTGCTGGACTCTAGAAAGAGGTCCGCAGCCTCCGTACCAGAACCTCCAGGTTCTGTAACAGCTTCTTCCCTCAGGCCGTAAGACTCTTGAACGCATTCAAATAATCCCCTCAGTTCCCCCCCAAAATGGATTAACTCGCTGGAATATAAAGACAATATAACATACATCCATAAATGTGGATGCATATGCAGAAGTGCAATATACAGTATACATGATATCTAACATCTCTTTACTTTTCGCCACTATTTGACTGATGTGGATTGACCAGTTAATACATTTATTAAACCATGTTCCTAAACATTTAAACACTTGTACCTCTTCATTGAAAAATACTGCAATTATGCTTTCTTTATTAATTTTCCCTTTTCTAATTTCCTTTTCCAACTGCAAAGCTGTGTCGTTTTTCTTTCTTTCTTTCTTTCTTTCTTTCTTTCTTTTTATTTATTTTTTTGTCCTGTCCAGCTTCTCAGGCAAATCATATAGTAGATGTAGATGCCCATATCGGCTGTTCAGATTTACTTTACAAAAGAGAAGTGTAGGATACTTCTCTTGTTGCCTTATTTGTATCTGACTTTATTAAATGTATTTATATTATCATTTGGTGCAGCCGGGCCGGAGCAGGAGGGGATAGAAAGAGAAAAAAAAGAAGACAGAGGGGGGAATTGTGAGGACAAGAGGGGGATTAGACAGAGAGACAAAAACAACAACAGCAAACACAAAAACAACAACAACAACAACAACAATAGAGCAACATCAGCAAAAACGTCGATTTTATTTCTTCCTTTCCGGAAATCCACTTTGGTAGCTTTTTTTAATTATTTATTTTGATTCTAAATAACATACTGGTCTTTCATTTATCGTTTTTTCCATAACTTTGCCCATATTTGAGGTCAGTACTATCGGCCTATAATTAACTTCCTCTTTTCCTGGTTTGCATCCATCCCATGCATTTTCTATCGCTTGTCCCTCTCGAGGTCGCGGGGCTGCTGGAGCCCATTCTATCTCAGTTGAATTCTGGCGGAAGGTGTGGTAGACCCTGGACAAGTGTCCACCTCATCACAGGGCCTACACAGATAGACAACATTCACACACTAGGGACCATTTAGTGTTGACTATCAAACTATCCCCAAGTGCATGTCTTTGGAGGTGGAAGGGGCGTATCCCCAGGTGCATGTCTTTGGAGGTGGGAGGGGTCTATCCCCAGGTGCATGTCTTTGGAGGTGGGAGGGGTCTATCCCCAGGTGCATGTCTTTGGAGGTGGGAGGGGTCTATCCCCAGGTGCATGTCTTTGGAGGTGGGAGGGGTCTATCCCAAGGTGCATGTCTTTGGAGGTGGGAGGGGTCTATCCCCAGGTGCATGTCTTTGGAGGTGGGAGGGGTCTATCCCCAGGTGCATGTCTTTGGAGGTGGGAGGGGTCTATCCCAAGGTGCATGTCTTTGGAGGTGGAAGGGGTCTATCCCCAGGTGCATGTCTTTGGAGGTGGAAGGAGTCTATCCCCAGGTGCATGCCTTTGGAGGCTGGAGGAAGCCAGAGGGAACCCATGCAGTCACAGGGAGAACATGCAAACTCCACACAGACAGACCCCGAGCCCAAGGATCGAACCCACGACCTTCTTATTGTGAGGCACACAATCACTAACCCTTGTTCCACTGTGCTACCATTCACATGCATGCCACTTCTTTGCCTAAGTTACCTACGTTTTTGATAATCTTGCAACTCACTTGGTCTTTTCCTGAGGTCGTATTTTTAACCTGTTTTATTATTTGAACCATTTAATTAATAGGAAATGTGGTGTTTCTGAAGCCATAGCCAGATTTGCTCTCTGTCTTTTCTCGTTCCTGAATGCCATCAATCTCTTCATCCTAGTGATAGTTCCAATGTCCGTCTTTAACCCCTTAACCAATGGCAGATTTGCTCTCTGTCTTTTCTCATTCCTGAATGCCATCAATCTCTTCATCCTAGTGATAGTTCCAATGTCCGTCTTTAACCCCTTAACCAATGGCAGATTTGCTCTCTGTCTTTTCTCATTCCTGAATGCCATTAATCTCTTCATCATAGTGATAGTTCCACTGTCCGTCTTGAACCCCTTAACCAATGGCATCAAGCTCATATCCTTCATGTCTCTATTTGACTTCAATTGTTATATCATTTCTACCATCATCTTTTTCCTCCCTTCTCCATCTTCATCATCTGTGTGCACTCTTTTAGCACTCCACTTTCCTTCATTGTTTCCTCTCCCCGTCTTCCCTCTCCCCCCTCTAGTCCCTTCCATGTCCATACCTTCCTCACTATCCCCTTCCATCTCCCTCCAGTCACTAATCACATTAAGCCAACCGCCAAAACCATTCAAACGATTGATACTCTCACTGTCAGCCACCAATCCTTGGTCCACTTCCACCCTCTTCCTCTCCAAAACCCTATCTCCGGCTGCTCCTCTTCTCCTTCTTCTTCTCCTCCTCCTTCTTCTCCTCCTCCTTCTTCTTCTCCTTCTCCTCCTCCTCCTCCTTCTTCCTTTTTCTCCTTCTTCTTCTCCTTCTTCTCCTTCTCCTCCTTCTCCTTTTTCTCCTCCTCCTTCTTCTCCTCCTCTTTCTTTTCTCCTCCTCCTCCTCCTCCTCCTTTTCCTTCTTCTCTTTTTCCTTCTTCTTCTTCTTCTTCTTCTTTTCTTTCTCCTCCTCCTCCCTTTTCTCCTCCTGCTTATCCTTCTTCTTCTCCTCCTCCTTCTACTGTTTCTCCTCCTCCTCCTCCTTCTTCTTCTCCCCTTTCTCCTCCTCATCCTTCTTCGCTTTTTCTTTCTTCTTCTTCTTCTTCTTCTTCTTCGTCTTCTTCTTCTTCTTCTTCTTCTTCTTCTTCTTCTTCTTCTTCTTCTTCTTCTTCTTCTTCTTCTTCTTCTTCTTCTTCTTCTTCTTCTTCTCATTCTTCTTCTTCTTCTTCTCCTTATCTTTCTACTTTTTCTTCTTCTTCTTCTTCTTCTTCTTTTTCTCCTCCTCTGTCTCTTTCTCATTTTCCTTCTTCTCCTTTTCCTCCTTCTTATTCTCTTTTTTCTCCTTCTTGTTCTCCTCCTCCTCCTTTTCCTTTTTCTCCTCCTCCTCCTTCTTCTCTTTCTCCTCCTCCTTCTCCTTCTCTCCCTCCTTCTCCCTTTTCTCCTCCTCCTCCTTCTTCTCATTCTCCTCCTCCTTTTCCATTTTCTCCTCCTCCTTCTCCTTCTTCTCTTTCTTCTTCTTCTTCTCCTTCTTTTTCTCCCTTTTCTCCTCCTCCTTCTTCTTCTCCTTCTCTCCCTCCTCCATCTCCTTCTCCTTCTCCTGTTCTTCCTTCTTATTCTCTTTCTTCTAATTCTTCTCCTGTTCCTCCTTCTTATTCTATTTCTTCTCCTTCTTGATCTCTCATTTTCTCCTCATCCTCCTCCTTATTCTCTTTCTCCTTATTCTTCTCCTTCTCCTTCTTCTCATTCTCCTCCTCCTTCTCCCTTTATCCTCCTCCTTCTCCTTCTTCTCCTTCTCCTTCTCCTTCTCCTTCTTCTCTTTCTTCTTCTTCTTCTTCTTCTTCTTCTCCTTTTCTTTCTCCTCCTCCTCCTCCTCCTTCTTCTTCTCCTTCCCTTCCTCTTCCATCTCCTTCTCCATTTCCTCCTCCTTCTCCCCTTTCTCCTCCTCTTTGTCCTTCTTCTCCTACTTCTTCTTCTTCTCTGTCTCTTTCTCCTTCTTCTCCTCCTTCTTCTTCTTCTTCTCTTCCTTCTCCTTCTCCTTCTCCTCCTTCTCTTTCTCCTTCACCATTTTCTTCTTCTTCTTCCCCTTCTCTTTCTACTCTTTGTTCTTCTTTTTCTCCTTCTCTTTGTCTTTCTCATTCTCATTCTCCTTCTTCTCCTCTTCCTCCTTCTTATTCTCTTTCTCCTCCTTCGTGTTCTCCTTCTCCTCCTTCTCCTTCTTTCCTTCATGTTCTCCTTCTTCTCCTTTTCCTTTTCCTTCTTAACATACTTCTATTTCTACTTCATCTCTTCCTCCTTCTCCTTCTTCTTGTCCTTCTTCTTCTGCTTCTCCCTTTTCTCCTCCTTCTCCTTATTGTTCTTCTTCTTCGAACTATTACAGTTGTTTTATGGGTGCATTGCTGCCATCTCATGTCTTTTAGAAAGCTTAATGTTACCACATGAAAGAATACATGCCAGAACAAACACAATATAATGGCAAGGCAATAATAAAATGACTATACAATCTAGGAGAATGAAGTGATAACGACCTCTGGGGCTTAAATTGCAGTTTTGTGGTCCTATCCCTGCTGGTGAGTCCCCTCTTGAGGGAGACCACATGGTGTCTGCTTGGCGGTGGTCCTTGCAGGCATTCTGCAGTCGTGGGCGCCAAATGGCTTTTCATTGTTATTATAAATTCCATGTTTATCATTTTTTTTCATACCGTATATTTTGATGTTATAGCAATACAAGATGTGTTTTTAGTAAGTTTTGGTCCTTGGGCGCTGCCATGTACTTTACATGTTTTGGGGCTTCAGCTTTAAAAGTAAGCTAAACACTGCAACTGTGCAGGTGAATATAGCCCAGAGTTACATCTGGTGTTTACAGTGCAGCCTATAAGGGGCATGGGGTTAAGGTTGGTGGGGGCTTAGTCAAAAAGCCCCTTTTAAGGGAAGCTCATGTATGGTCAATGCAATGCAGTGTGCTCCGTAGAAACTCCTTTACTGACACGCACACACACACACGCACACGCACGCGTACACACACACACACACACACACACACACACACACATACTCACACGCACACACACACACACACACACACACACACACACACACACACACACACACACACACACACACACACACACACACACACACACACACACACACACACACACACTTTACAAAAATGTACACTGTGACTGAGCTGATCCCACAGGTTTTCTACAATATTTACTTCTGAAAAAATGCAGGTAATAATGAAAATGGATTAGATCTCCAGCTGCCATTCCATAATAATAATAATAATAATAATAATAATTAACTTGATTTATATAGCGGGTATAGAGTGATTTTGCGTGAAAATGCTGATTCACACTATCTAGACATTAAACACACTTTACAGTGAGATAATGATGCAACTTTGATGAGTTGGAGTATTATCGTCCATTGGGGCGGGGGGCTTGAGTCCTCATTTTAAAAAATAAAATCAGTTATGATACACAGCACAAACATGTTCGATATAAAATTAGTTTAAACCAGTGCTTCTCAAATATTCTGTTACGCCCCTCCCTAGGAAGAAGAAAATGTTTGCCCCCCCACTCTCCATTGTGACTATAAATAGTATAATTAGTCTATAAAATTGTTATAAGTACACCTGTGCATAACATTGTAAGTTTACTAACATTAAAGGTCAACATGACAGCGTCGTGGAAGGGCACACCGAAGACAGTGGTCGACGCGGTGCAGAAACCTGTAGTCGGCGCGGTGCAGGAATCGGAGGTCGACGCGGTGCAGAAACCGGTAGTCGGCGCGGTGCAGGAATCGGAGGTCGACGCGGTGCAGAAACCGGTAGTCGGCGCGGTGCAGGAATCGGAGGTCGACGTGGTGCAGGAACCGGTGGTCGACGTGGTGCAGGAACCGGAGGTCGACATGGTGCAGGAACCGGTGGTCGACGTTTGTGCAGGAACCGGAGGTCGACGTGGTGCAGAAACCGGAGGTCGACATGGTGCAGGAACCGGTGGTCGACGTTTGTGCAGGAACCGGAGGTCGACGTGGTGCAGAAACCGGAGGTCGACGTGGTGCAGGAACCGGTGGTCGACGCGGTGCAGGGACCGGTGGTCGACGGGGTCCTGGGACCAGTGGTCGACACGGAGCAAGGACCGGTGGTCGACGCGGTGCAGGGACCGGGGGTCGTCAGGGAGCAGGGACCGGTGGTCGACGCGGTGCAGGGACTGGTGGGCGACCCAGGCGGAGGTAGAAGATCCGGGCCTGCTGTGGGCTGGGACCGCACAAACCTGGCTTTCAACTCCTCCAGGAATTGTGCGGTCCAGAACGACGGCTCCACGTCGCCGACAGGGGTTGCCGTGAGGTCACGATCTGGCTCGAGGATTCTGTCGTGAACTCGCATGGCTGCGGTAGTTGTGACCCCAAGATGCAGGAACCAGGAGGACGAAGGGCAGGTAAGAGTTTTTATTATACTCAAAGTAGGGAGAAGCATTCAACGGAACAGGTGAGGCAGGCTTAAATAGCAGCCTGATCGGCAATTGCAAAAGAAAGACATGACGACGGATGGATTTTTTTATTTATGCTAAATATTAAATAAATGCGATCAAAACCACGCTTACAATGGAACCAATCGAAGCCGATAGGAGTCGCGCAATTCTGCCTACAAAGCCCTTAAAAAACATCCAAACACCTCCGGTTTTATATACACACTGTAAGTATATATGTAATGCAGTAACATTTATAATAACATTTAATATTTACATATTTTTTTTATATTAAACATACGCGGTGCATTCATTTCAAAATTGCTTTTTTGTTTCATCACTGATTATTACTCACTGCAGACTTTATGAGAGCCAACAAACATAATAAAACATCACTTACTGAACAAGGTCTGCAAGGATGCTGACTGATAGGATGTTCATATATTCCCATTTAGATGAAGAATGACTCATAATCCTCACAAAGAAAAAGGGTGGAGTGTCAGTGGGGAACAAGCGCTTTTCGCGTCGTCCTCGCCAGTTCCAGGTCCTAAATGGCTGTCAAAGTGTCCCAACTTGTCATATTATATTCCCAGCCATCTACATTTCAGCTGAGATGTATGATTTATGATCTACAATAAACTTAGAAGGGAGCAAGGATGTGAGTAAACAGCAGACCACACAATGATGTAAACATAGGGACTCCTGAATGTTATCACGGTGCTGCACTAAATAGTTAATCTGCATTGGGCAAAGATGGACTATAATGGACGACAGGTAAGTTAGTGAAATCAAAAGGTGATTTTATTCCTTCTTCCTCATTATTCTTAGCCACTGCCTCAGAGCTCACTGTCATGACCCGATGTTCCGGGTCATGTCTTGTTTTGTGTTTTTGTTATTCTTTGCAGTTTAGTGTTCTGTTTTGTCCTCAGCGCCCCGTCCTGTGGTTACTTTTCTTGTTGCTCGGTGCGTTGATTAGACCCTCCTGTTTCTGTTTAGTGATAAGTGTCCTCACCTGTTGCAGCCTCTAATCACTCCCTATTATATTCTGTTGTTATTCAGTCGCTGGATCGTTGTTCGCTACACGCAACAAGTTTGGGATGTGGGTAAGTCCCCCCCAAAAAAGTTCCTGTTGTGCCTGTTGCCTTCTATCTGTATGCTAGAAGCTCCTACCTTTGTTATCTTGCTGCTAAAGGTAAACTTGAAGTGTGCATCACACGCTCCTAGCGGCACGACACCTTTTTGTGTATTGTTGCCTGTCTTAAAGATTAAATATTCTTACCTGCTCTTTGCCTCCTGCTTGTGCTTTGCATCCTGAGAAACAACCTTTGTAAACACGACTAGATCTGTAAGCAGAATACACATCACACTCACTATTCTCTAACATAAACATACATAATAGCAACTTGTTCAATTATTTTGGATGTCAATATACTGTAGTAGACTATGCTGTGTCCTGGGCATGACGTTAAAGTGCATCCGGCAGTGGAGGCTCCTCTATGGGGTCTTGGGGCACTAGGAGGTCTGTTACCCCAGGTGGCCCTTGGCAAAGGCCTAGTACCTGACTGCCCCCTAGCCAGGGATACGGTGAAGACCTCAAAGGCGGAGCAGGCGGAAGACGGTAGATTTAAGAACTACCACAACGGCTGCGATGGCGGAAGAAGGCTGCAGCAGAAAAGGGTCCCCAGTCGTCTTGGACTCCATGCCACTGGACCCTGACCCGATTCTGTCAAGGATTGTGTGGTGACTGTCTGTGCACCAGTCTCCCCACGTAAAACAAAGTCACGCACAGGCATCCTCCATAAAGGGATACACTCCTACCAGGAGGATCGTCATTCTCGTTCGAGTGACCGCTGATGATGATGAGTAGACTATACTTGCAGCAAGTTAATTCAAGAATTTTAGTCAAAATTGATAAAAAATTATACGATTCGGTCGCATGTTAATGCGCGGATCATTTCACCAAGATGCAGACAGACCTTCGGAAGCAGCCTGCAGTAAGAAAAATTATTCATTCTCATAAATCAGGCAAGAATACAAATAAAAAAAAAAGTGTGCCGATAGCACGGGAAGCTATGGTAAAGCTATGGAAAAGCTTAGTATAGAAACAAGAACACAAAGCATGGCCAAGCCAAGTGTCCCCGAATCCACCGGGGATGAGTGAGGTGGCGGCGGCGAGTCGAACGCTGCTGCAGCTGGCGAGGCGGGCGACCACAGAACGGCCACTTGTGTGGCCGTCGAGAAGGCGGACGTGAGTGACACCAGAACCTCAGCAGCCGATGGGTCCTACGCCCAAGTGCTGGGCGTCGCTGCTGTTGGCACAAAGGGCGTCCATGAATTGGCCACTGAGGGAACCGCGTTCGGGCGCCTGATGGCCGTTTGTGCCGCCATTTGTACGGCCGTTCAGCTGGCGGTCGCGGAGGCGACGATGCTGGAGACGATGACGCCGCCATGGGACGGCCCACCGGAGATGAGGAAGAAGGCGGCGCCATGGGAGGAGCCGCCGGAGACAAAGACGTTGTCGTGGGAGGAGCCGCCGGAGACGAAGACATCGTTGTGGAAGGAGCCAGAGGAGCAGGCGGCTGGGCTGGAGGAGTGTCCAGAACTTGAGCAGCAGGCAGAGGAGGCAGAGGAGGCCGCGGAAGCCGCAGCACCGCAGGCAAAGGAGGTCGCGGAGGCCACAGCACCGCAGGCAGAGGAGGCAGGACAGGCGGCGGAGGCCGAGCAAGAGGTAGCAGCCTGGCTGGAAGCAGCTGTGTCTCCCCCATTGCACAGCTACCAGCCTTAGCCCCCCCCCCCCCCCCCCCCCCTCAGGAAGTGGATACCAGACGCTTCTGGTGATTGAAGGAACAGACGCCAAGGGTGGGGAGGTTAGGAGGTAGGTAGAATGTGACTCCTTTGACGATTGACCACACTGTCCATGTAAAATCCCAACAGGGAATTATCGCAGAGACAAGGAGGGAAAAGCCAATGAAGTGGGCGGAGCTTGAGTCCTTGGGGACCACCAGGTGATCTTGTCTTTGGAAAAAAATGTTCTGGTATCAGCTATAGTTAAATGGATGTCATTAGCGGGAAGCTAACAGTATGAATTTGAAAAAAAAAAGATTGCTGGCTGGCAGCCAAGTGTTTGGCAAAATGATCGATGGGATTACCAAACATGGAAGGAGAGGAAGACAAAGCTGATTGTGGCTTGCCTGTATCCAGCGATTGCAGCGAGTCGAAGCCTTCCTGGATGGCTGACGCGTCCGAGACGGCGGTGCGACGATGTCCCTGGGCCAAATGGAGTCGATGGGGACCAGCGAACCATCAGGACCCCACATCAAACTGTCTTTCTCCTCGGGAGAATAGCGGGGTGTCTCCGCCTCCATCGCCCTTAGCACCATCCACGTCCACTCGTCCAGCTCGTCCATATCCGCTGCGGGAAAACTTCTTGCTGGCTGTTTTCTGTTACGTTGGGTCGCATGGTAATTTCCCCAGGATGCAGACGGACCTCTGGAGGCAGTGTGAAGGTAAGAAAAATAATTTATTCTCATAAATCAGGCAAGAATACAAACAAACAGAAAAGCAAACAAACTGAAAAGTGTGCCAGTGTGGCGAGAGGCAGGAATAAATAGCTCTCTGATTAGCAGTGTAGGGTTAGTTACTGAAAACCAGTAACTAGTTACAATTACTAGTTACTTTATTTCAAAAGTAACTCAGTTACTAACTCAGTTACTTACACCAAAAAGTAATGCGTTACTGTGAAAAGTAACTATTTAGTTACTTCTTTTTTTCCCCTTTTTTTTAAGGCTCCCATTAATGCCCTTTTAGCCTTCATTTCAGTACTGTTATTGCACTGGAGAAAAATACCATCTGTTGATCAACTTGACATGCATTTGCATCACTGAACTCAGAAAGCAATATGGTCTACATACAACACACAAACAATGTGGTCTACATACAACACACAAAGACAAAGATATGTTTCAAAGGGCCAATTTATTTCAGGCCAGAAAAAATTGACAAAACTATTTTAAATAGCTGCAACATAATGGCACTTTAACTTTAACTCTAAGTAGATAGGATCTTTGATCCAAGACACAACTTACATTGAACTAAAATGTTATTTTCTTTGTGCTCGACAAAAAAAAAGTATTGAGAATGTCTCCATGTTAAAAAACTCGACTTCTGGCTTCACCATGATGTCTTGTTAGTTGTTATGAGACTAGCGTATGTGTGTGTGTGTGTGTGTGTGTGGCCCTTTAAGATATGACAACATGTGAGGTGAGTGACGTCAGTGAGTGAGTGGGCGAGAGAGGTGAGGGAGCGGCGACAGTGAATGCGTGCAGGTGTTCTAGCTTGGTGGATGGCTGCGTCCAATAAAGTCACAAAGTTGCAACAAACCGCCGGGGAGGCGTGCTTTCCCCCACCCACCGAAAGCACGCCTCTTATTTTCCACCGGAGCGCTCCAATAAAACACACTCAGATCTTCTGTTTCTAGCCGATACTACATAAAAATAACGTAAAATAACGCAGTAACGCATCATGCAGTAACGGTAACTGAGTTACTACATATAAAAAATAACGCGTTAGATTACTAGTTACCGCCGAAACTAACGGCGTTACAGTAACGCGTTACCTGCGTCTGGCAGGTTAACGCTAGCCTGTCCATCAGATGGGGACATCTCTACGCTGCTGACCCGTCTCCGCTCGGGATGGTTCCCGCTGGCCCCACCATGGACTGGACTTTCGCTGATGTGTTGGACTTTCACAATATTATGTCAGACCCACTCGACACCGAGGATGTCGTTGTGGCTTGTACAGCCCTTTGAGACACTTGTGATTTAGGGCTATATAAATAAACATTGATTGATTGATTGATTGAACCTAATCAGCACCCATGGCAACAAGGAACACAAAACAGGGGTGCCGAAACAAAACTAAGAGAATTCTAATCTTAAAGAAAACATGATCCGGGCAACAGAACATCACAGCTTTTCTGAGCTGCTCCACCCATATGCCCCTGCCCGGGCACTCAGGTCAGTTTATAAGCTGCTCCCGGAGGTACCGAAAACAAAGTTCAGAGGAGACGGGCCGTTTTCTGTTGTCACTCCCCAGCTATGGAAAGAACTCCCTCTTTATGTGAGACAGGCCACTTATTTGACCACATTTAAGACTCATCTTAAAGCCCACTTGTATTACTCACTGGCTTTTAACCCTGGCTTTTTTTTATCTGATTCATTTGTTTTTTACGACAATTCTTTATCTGATCTTTTCATTCCTAAATGTATATCGTACTTTTGTTTTGAATTATATGTTAATATGTGTTTTATGGCTTTCCTACATTGTTAATTGTTTGTGGTGTACAGCCATGTGTTTCTCACCCGTGGTTGTTTTTAAAGGGCTCTATGAATAAAGTTGGTATGGTAAATGAAAATGAAATCATAAAAGTAATCATGAATTAATTGAATTAAGAGCAACGAGTGAAGATCAAATATTTTCAGTTGTCCTATGCACAATTAAATAGTGTGTTTACAGTGTTTTCAGACTGCATTTGAACATTGCCAAAGTTGAGGCCCGTCTCACATCTTCTGGAAGAATGTTCCAGATGTCAGGAGCATAAAATTGAAATGCAGCCTTACCGTGTTCCGTTCTGACTGTGGGCGTCAGCAGAAGACTTCCTGAGATTCTCAGAGCCAGAGATGGTTCATATGGCTCTAACATGTTAGAATGTTCTCGGAAGGAAGCGACCATAAGGTTTATAGTGTCACAGATGGTCATCAGAAGGTTGCAACAGAGCCACAGAGACGAGAAGAGTCACGGAAAGGCATAGAAGTGGACGCCTTTTAGACATACCAAACGCTGGTGAACGCTTTAATTTGAAAAGGGCTCTGCAGAACCAGGCGATGCTGCAAGGTTACCTGATTACACCAGCAGGCACATAAGTCAATGCCATAAATGACAAGCATTACACTTGACAAAGGACCAGTGGGTCTAAGTCAGGGGGCCGCATTGGGTTGAACATACTGGTATATATACATACATGATTAATAATATTGGATATTAAGAGTATGTGAAAGAGTGTTTTGCATTATTCCCATCATGCATTGCAGGGGATTTTAAATGGGTGCAATTTTGAATTATGTGTTGTATGTTTTAAGATATCAGTGAGCAGGTTGTGTTATGTGTGACCATGTGTGTTGGGTGTTTGTGTTAGTTTATTTGCGTTATGAGTGGAAAAGGTTGTTTGGATTGGGTCATATATAAAAATGCTGTGCACACAGTAATGTGCAATTCACGGTCATTGACCCGGATTACCCACGCTGTCCACTGGATTGTACTGCCACATAATGATGATTGCATTGGAGGCACCTTGTGGGCCAGATTCCTTATTAAACGGACTAAACACGCCTGCGGGCCGTAGTTTGGACACACCTGGCTGGTTAGAGTGCTTGTTTACTGATGAAAGTCAATTCCCATGATGGAGGCACTATGTTGTATGCCACTGTTGTCCCCAGAAACCTGTTTAGCCCCCGGAGCATTTCAGGGATCTATTGGTACCTGCTGTTGTGTATGTGGGATCTGCGTAAGTCCCAACAATTTGAAATGAAGCCGTGGAGGCATTGCGGAAATATTTATAAAAAAATCATGCCCCTCTTCATACTTCCTCCAATAGAACGGTTTGGAATTTGCCATTTGTGGTGGTGACATCAGCTCCAATCACAGCACAAAATGTATTTCTTTGCCCCGCCCTTATGCGCACCGGGCCGAGCCCGTCATTGCTTAACCAATCACCGGGTTGAGTCTATCTTTTTGTGGGCAATAACCAGAGGTGGGTAGTAACGCGCTACATTTACTCCGTTACATCTACTTGAGTAACTTTTGGGATAAATTGTACTTCTAAGAGTAGCTTTAAAGGCCTACTGAAATGAATTTTTTTTATTTAAACGGGGATAGCAGATCCCTTCTATGTGTCATACTTGATCATTTCGCGATATTGCCATATTTTTGCTGAAAGGATTTAGTAGAGAACATCGACGATAAAGTTCGCAACTTTTGGTTGCTGATAAAAAAAGCCTTGCCTGTACCGGAAGTAGCGTGACGTCACAGGTTGAAAGGCTCCTCACATTTCCCCATTGTTTACACCAGCAGCGAGAGCGATTCGGACTGAGAAAGCGACGATTACCCCATTAATTTGAGCGAGGATGAAAGATTCGTGGATGAGGAACATGAGAGTGAAGGACTAGAGTGCAGTGCAGGATGTATCTTATTTTGCTCTGACCGTAACTTAGGTACAAGGGTTCATTGGATTCCACACTTTCTCCTTTTTCTATTGTGGATCACGGTTTTGTATTTTAAACCACCTCGGATACTATGTCCTCTTGAAAATGAGAGTCGAGAACGCGAAATGGACATTCACAGTGACTTTTATCTCCACGACAATACATCGACGAAACACTTTAGCTATGGAGCTAACGTGATAGCATCGGGCTTAACTGCAGATAGAAACAAAAGAAATAAACCCCTGACTGGAAGGATAGACAGAAAATCAACAATACTATTAAACCATGGACATGTAACTACACGGTTAATGCTTTCCAGCCTGGCGAAGCTTAACAATGCTGTTGCTAACGACGCCATTGAAGCTAACTTAGCTACGGGACCTCACAGAGCTATGCTAAAAACATTAGCTATCCACCTACGCCAGCCAGCCCTCATCTGCTCATCAACACCCGTGCTCACCTGCGTTCCAGCGATCGACGGCGCGACGAAAGACTTCACCCGATCATCGATGCGGTCGGCGGCTAGCGTCGGTTAGCGCGTCTGCTATCCAAATCAAAGTCCTCCTGGTTGTGTTGCTGCAACTAGCAGCTTTCTTATTTGCAGTATACATTGTTCATTAAACAAATTGCAAAAGATTCACCAACACAGATGTCCAGAATATTGTGGAATTTTGCGATGAAAACAGAGCTGTTTGTATTGGATACAATGCGTCCGAGTACTTCCGTTTCAACCATTGACGTCACGCGCAAACGTCATCATATCTAGACGTTTTCAATCGGAAGTTCCCCGGGAAATTTAAAATTGCACTTTATAAGTTAACCCGGCCGTATTGGCATGTGTTGCAATGTTAAGATTTCATCATTGATATATAAACTATCAGACTGCGTGGTCAGCAGGGGCGTCACTAGCTTTTAAGGACAGGGGGGGCTTAGCCCCCAGGAGATGCACAGGATGCGAGCGAACGAAACGCACAAGCACAAAACTTCACAAACGGCTAACAAAGACTTAGAAATTAATCATTGTTATTATTATTATTTCAGTTGGTTTATTTTCAATGTGTGTTCAGTACAACAACAAACATGGGTTTGCACAGTGACATTTTGTTTGCAGCATCAACAAGAAACAATGTCTTGCATGATCCTTCAAGATACACTGAAACACAATGAAAGTGGTGGCATTAGCCTCTATGTTATTAATTCACAACATAGAGGCTAATGCCACCACTTTCGCTCACAATACAATAATTGTTTGTTCCCAAATATTTTGAAGTTGCACAGATTACATTTTGGTCACATACGTGACTAAAATGGTTGTGAATTCAAGCCCTGGAAATATTACTTAATTACTTGAATTAAAGTAATATCTGGATCGGGATAATTTGGCTTGTATATAATATATTTATATGTATATATATTATGGCAAGCTGTTAAGGAAATTAAATATATATGGAAGTCTGAATAGAAATGAGAAACGTTTATATATACTGTAAATAAGAAAGACTTAGTCTGCTGATCTGAAAAAGAGCCAAAGCTGTCAAAGAGCTGAGGGACCATCTTCAAAGTGCAATGCTGAAACAAATAATGCAAACAATAAAATGTAACTTCCAGGGCTTGAGATTAACGTAGTCCCGTCGTCCCGGGGACGGTAAAAAAAAATGCACGGGACGAAATGAAATGCTCCCCGGGACGATGGCTTTTAACCATTTTTTTCTTTTTCTTTTTATGTATTTATTCATTTTACATTTTATATTAAATGTCTTGGTTTTTCCACCCTCTGAAAATCCTATGAAATGTTTAACAAGCCATCCTATAATAATACAACAGCTATTAATGTAACAATACAATAAAACAAATATATTTAATTATGTTTTTTTCATTATTTTAACAATAGGCTAATGTATATTACTTTATATAGATTCTACAAGAAACACAAAACTTAAAAACTAAATTATTTACAATTGCAGACACAAGGTTCTTGTTCTGCAGTGCTGTGTGCTAATGTGCTTCGTACACCTGCAGGACCGCAAGCAAGGTCGCAGAGAAAATGCGGACTGGATTTTGAGTGATGTGAGCATTTTCTATATGAACAAGTCCAAGGACCGCAAGCAATGTCGCAGAGAAAATGCGGACTGGATTTTGAGTGATGTGGGCATTTTCTATATGAACAAGTGGAATGGATTGGATACCGACGCGCTAAAGGGGCTCTCTACCTTACGCTATGAAGTGAGAGGAAACTGAGTGAATAATGACAGGTTATATGATTATTTATTTAAACTCATATTCGGGCCACTTTATAATGAATATGTCGGCATGTATTTGTTTTAAAAAAAAAAAAGCCCCCCTAAAATAGGCCTAGCAACGCCAATGGTGGTCGGTAGTAGTGGGTTTCAGTAGGCCTTTAATGCAACATACTTTTACTTTTACTTGAGTATATTTATAGGGAAGAAACGCTACTTTTACTCCGCTCCATTTATCTACATTCAGCTCGCTACTCGCTACTGATTTTTATCAATCTGTTAATGCACGCTTTGTTTGTTTTGGTTTGTCAGACAGACCTTCAAAGTAGGATCTATCACATGCCTGCGTTTCACCAATCAAATACAGTCACTGGTGACATTTGACTCCGTTTCACCAATCAAACAGAGCCAGGCGGTCACATGATTAGCTGCACATAAAGTTTCAGCGGCAAACAACAACACAATGACAGAGACAACAACGAACGCAAACACCCCTGGCCTCACATAAAATCGATGTTCACGCTTCAGACAACCAAAAAAACAGTCATGTATTGCGTTGTCATATGTGTCTCCCCAAACAAGTGGACATTTCAGCTTACATGAACTCAACGTCATATTTGAGGAAGCACATAGCGGTAAGTAACGTTAGTAGATATTTTGGCTGTCACCGTAGGCTGATGTTAGCTTCCCTGCTATGAATCACTGTCAAATGTACATCGTGTGGGGACATTTATTAACGCACTGCAGCCTCATAGAGAGACAGAGAAAGACACACACACACACACACACACACACACACACACACACACACACACACACACACACACACACACACACACACACACACACACACACACACACACACACACACACACACACACACACACACACACACACACACACACACACACACACACACACACTCACGCTTGCATAGAGACACCAACCAGATGTCATGTCTTTTGGATCATGTTTTGTTTAGTTATTGGACTCTTTAGTTTCTGTTTACGCTCCAATGTTTTTGTTTCCATGACTACCTATTAGTTTTCACCTGTCCTCATGTCACGCACCTGTCTCACGCTTTGCACTCGCGCACCTGTCACTAATCATGTGCATCAAAGGCAGAACTATGGACAAAAAACAAAAGACACTAACTGTGGCATTAATAAACAAAACTTACTTGCGATGACGTGAACAGGGCAACATGGACTATGAAACAAGCAGCGTGAACTAAGCATGAAACCGTAAACATGACATGAAGCAGAGTGAGTAAGGATAACTTATTAATGCCACAGTTAGTGTCTTTTGTTTTTTGTCCATAGTTCTGCATTTGTGCTAGTTTTTGTTTTTATAGCCAAGTTTTGTACTTCCACCCTTGTGCGCGCTTTTTGTTTATTCCTTTTGTTAGTGTTAAAATAAAGATGTCATAACCTTCACGCCATGTCCGGTCCAAGTTCTCTTGCATCTCGGGAAAACAAACACACCATAGTCCACGTATTGACATAATGTCACCAGGACGATCAACAGAAAAAGACAGGCTTAAATAGCAGTGACATGATTAGTGACAGGTGCGTGAGTGCAAAGTGTGAGACTGGTGAGTGACATGAGGACAGGTGAAAACTAATAGGTAGTCATGGAAACAAAAACAATGGAGCGTAAACAGAAACTAAAAAGTCCAATACCTAAACAAAACATGATCCAAAAGACATGACATCAGAAGTGCATCAGGTGCAGCCCACACCTATCAGTTTATGGTTTGCGTAAAGGCTAACTTGTTATTTTCCTTTGTAATCTCTGCCTACGGAGCCTATGGTGCTGTTAAGTTATTGTGGCTCAATTTGCCTTAATTTTTTTTTACGTTAATGTATTATTATTTAATATATATTACTTCTTTAGTAGACATTCCTGGCTTTGCTCATTGCTATTTTTATGTTTTTGTGCATTATTTGTTGCCGTCATCATTAGACGAACAGGTTACTCATCAGTTACTCAGTACTTGAGTAGTTTTTTCACAACATACTTTTTACTTTTACTCAAGTAAATATTTGGGTGACTACTCCTTACTTTTACTTGAGTAATACATCTCTAAAGTAACAGTACTCTTACTTGAGTACAATTTCTGGCTACTCTACCCACCTCTGGCAATAACGCAAGCAGTCTATCTTTCCAAACGCCAATCAAATGCTCAGCTCCAGCTTTTGGCTGCCCAGTCATAGCGTGAATGCTAACTTTTTTGTCTCGTTATGTCCAGAGGGATCCCTAGTAAATTGAAAGGTATCAATTTCACTTATTTGACTCCTTATTGCTCCATAGTCATCCAATAAACATATGCTGTTGTTATTTTACTCTAATTTTGACTGTAGTTATGTCGCCCAAGAACCCTGTGTGTGGCTTTCTTGGCTGAGGTCTTTTGCCCACACTGATGTCTGCACCAAGGCAACAGAAGTGGTGAAATCTGTTTTAAAGGCCTACTGAAATGCGATTTTCTTATTTAAACGGGATAGCAGGTCCATTCTATGTGTCATACTTGATCATTTCGCGATATTGCCATATTTTTGCTGAAAGGATTTAGTAGAGAACATCGACGATAAAGTTCGCAACTTTTGGTCGCTGATAAAAAAGCCTTGCCTGTACCGGAAGTAGCAGACGATATGCGCGTGACGTCACCGGTTGTGGAGCTCCTCACATCTGCACATTGTTTACAATCATGGCCACCAGCAGCGAGAGCGATTCGGACCGAAAACGTGACGATTTCCCCATTAATTTGAGCGAGGATGAAAGATTTGTGGATGAGGAAAGTGAGAGTGAAGGACTAGAGGGCAGTGGAAGCGATTCAGATAGGGACGATGTTGTGAGAGGCGGGTGGGACCTGATATTCAGCTGGGAATGACTAAAACAGTAAATAAACACAAGACATATATACACTCTATTAGCCACAACACAACCAGGCTTATATTTAATATGCCACAAATTAATCCGCATAACAAACACCTCCCCCCTCCCGTCCATACAACCCACCAATACAAATCAAACACCCGCACAACACACTCAATCCCACAGCCCAAAGTACCGTTCACCTCCCCAAAGTTCATACAGCACATATATTTCCCCAAAGTTACGTACCTGACATGCACATAGCGGCACGCACGTACGGGCAAGCGATCAAATGTTTGGAAGCCGCAGCTGCATACTCACGGTACCGCATCAGCGTATCCAACTCAAAGTCCTCCTGGTAAGAGTCTCTGTTTTCCCAGTTCTCCACAGGCCAATGGTAAAGCTTGACTGTCATCTTTCGGGAATGTAAACAATGAAACACCGGCTACGTGTTTGTGTTGCTGCAGCCGGCCGAAATACACCGCTTCCCACCTACAGCTTTCTTATTTGCTGTCTCCATTGTTCGTTGAACAAATTGCAAAAGATTCACCAACACAGATGTCCAGAATACTGTGGAATTTTGCGATGAAAACAGACGACTTAATAGCTGGCCACAATGCTATCCCAAAATGTCCTCTACAATCTGTGACGTCACGCGCAGGCGTCATCATACCGAGACGTTTTCAGCAGGATATTTTGCGTGACATTTAAAATTGCACTGTAGTTATCTAACCCGGCCGTATTGGCATGTGTTGCAATGTTAAGATTTCATCATTGATATATAAACTATCAGACTGCGTGGTCGGTAGTAGTGGGTTTCAGTAGGCCTTTAAAAGATATATTGAAACCCTATTACATGATCTTTGTGATGATCCGCTGCCCGTATCATGCTCTTTTAGTTTTGTTTCAGCACAACTGTTTTGTGTTCCTTGTTGCCATGGGTGCTGATTAGGTTCACCTGCCTCTGCTTAGTGGTCAGGACGCTCACCTGCTCCCGGTCACTAATAAGAGAGCTATTCATTCCTGCCTCTCGCCACACTCATTCTGGCTGTCTTGTTTGCTTCATGCAATATTTACGTTGGTTATCCATACTTCGTGTTCTTGTTTCTATGCTAAGCTTTTCCATAGCTTTGCCATAGCTTCCCGTGCTATCGGCACGCTTTTCTGTTTGTTTGTATTCTTTCCTGATTTATGACAACAAGTCATTTTTCTTACCTGTGATGGTCTTGTCACCCTCGTCCGGACAGAAAGGTGACACGGCAGTGCGGCTGGATCAAAAGAGACGTCGGAGACGCTTTATTACAAGCGAGCGTCATTATACAGGACTGCAGTTCCTGGAGGAGGTCAGGTCAAGAAAATGAGGCACTCCTAACTTGGAGAAGCCAAACCATTAGTTTTTATATTCCTCCTTCCTGTTTCTGTGTGTGTGTTAAGTCGGGAGAGGGCATCCTGACCATAAAAGGAGAGGTTTGTGTGTAAGTGTCTGAAAAACAACTGCTTTAAGTCATAACTTAATGTTGGTCGTTGGGCTGAACATGTAGTCTCTTCTCAAGGATAGGGCTATCCATTTTCTACCGCTTGTCCCTTTTGGGGTCGCGGGGGGTGCTGGAGCCTATCTCAGCTGCATTCGGGCAGAAGGCAGGGTACACCCCAGACAAGTCGCCACCTCATCACAGGGCCAACACAGATAGACAGACGACATTCACACTCACATTCACACACTAGGGCCAATTTAGTGTTGCCAATCAACCTATCCCCAGGTGCATGTCTTTGGAGGTGGGAGGAAGCTGGAGTACCCGGAGGGAACCCACGCAGTCACGGGGAGAACATGCAAACTCCCCATAGAAAGATCCCGAGCCCGGGATTGAACTCAGGACTACTCAGGACATTCGTATTGTGAGGCACATGCACTTGTGGGCCCCAGTGCTGCCCTAGGGCTATCACTTTTGCATTCCAAAGTCCCAACTAGGGCCTCTTTCCTACGAGAAGTGATCCAATCCACCTGCAAATATCAAACTAAGGGGCCTTATCTTATTATGTGCTCAAAATGAAAACCACAAAATCAAATACCACTATTTAATTACACTTGGTGGTTTGCTTTCTCCAAGATGGATATAAACATTCACCATATGCAAATTAATGAATTCACTTCACCTGCACTCTGCTTCCGTAGGTTCGTCTGCATCTTGGGGAAACGATCCCCGCATTACCATGTGACCCTATCGTAACAGGGGTAAGACCATGTAGCGATTTAAAAACTAATCGTTACGGGTGTCCAGGGAAAGAAGACACCACGGACAAAAGGGACGTCGTTTTAGCTCTATTTATTATTAATATATATATTTACAAAAGTATGGAGTGTGACTAAACCAAAGGGTGTGTATGTGTGTGAATATGTGTAGCAATTATCTGATGAGTGTTACCGGTAGTCAGAGGTGGGTGGTAACGCGCTACATTTACTCCGTTACATCTACTTGAGTAACTTTTGGGATAAATTGTACTTCTAAGAGTATTTTTAATGCAACATACTTTTACTTTTGCTTGAGTATATTTATACAGAAGAAACGCTACTTTTACTCCGCTCCATTTATCTACATTCAGCTCGCTACTCGCTACTGATTTTTATCGATCTGTTAATGCACGCTTTGTTTGTTTTGGTTTGTCAGACAGACCTTCAAAGTAGGATCTATCGCATGCCTGCGTTTCACCAATCAAATGCAGTCACTGGTGACGTTTGACTCCGTTTCACCAATCAAACAGAGCCAGGTGGCAAAACAACAACAAGCTTAAGCTTACATGAACTCAACGTCAAATTTGAGGAAGCACATCGCGATAAGTAACATTAGTAGATATTTTGGCTGTCATCGTAGGCTGATGTTAGCGTCCCTGCTATGAATCACTGTCAAATGTACATTGTGTGGGGACATTTATTAACGCACTGCAGCCTCATAGACACGCACAGTCGCACACACACACACGCATGCGTAGAAACACCAATCAGAAGTGCACAGTGTGTTCCCAGGTTTAGTTTGTTTAGTCTTTATTTGAAGAGACAATGCACAGAAACATTAAGCGCGAAGACATATATGTTCTCTACCAGATTATAGCTAAATTGCTCATTTCCATCTGCAGTCCCTGGCTACTTAAATTAAAGGGATACAAAAATCATGCAATAAAATTATGACAATAAAATTATACACAAGTATTAAGAAAAAAGTCATAAAATGCCCTCTCATGGACACATACTTAATATACAATACAACCACACCTCATTTACATCATCACACAAAGACAATACATGCTCTTGTTCACATCTGTCATCATTTGTAAAAACAACCATGATTTTAACAGACATACCTCACAATTTACAACAAAAATACTCTCATGGATAAATATAATACACAGTAAGTTGATGTGTTAAACAAGGTGCCCACCTTAGTGACCCTGTGAGCAGCTTTGATTGCTCCAAAGCCACGTACAGCCCACACCTATCGGTTTATGGTTTGCGTAAAGGCTAACTTGTTATTTTCCTTTGTAATCAATCAATCAATGTTTATTTATATAGCCCTAAATCACAAGTGTCTCAAAGGGCTGTAATCTCTGCCTACTGAGCCTATGGTCCTGTTAAGTTATTGTGGCTCAATTTGCCTTAATTTTTTTTATGTTAATGTATTATTATTTAATATATTTTATTGTTTTAGTTGCTTAAGAGATATTCCTGGCTCTGAATTTGCAGAGGTACGCTGCTAGAAAGGCGACAGGGAGGACATGAGACAATAGAACACGACGGGGGAGAAACACAGAGAGAGAAAGGGTGCATAGAGCTTGCTAGGGTCGGCTTACTGTACAGGACAGGTCGCTATGTTCTGGCCCAGGATAGCAGGTTGTGCTGGCTTGTGAAGGCAGGGCTTCTCATCAGCGACAGGTGTGTTGATTGCAGATGATTGATTGCAGCTGCTTTCTACAGCCAGACTGGCACGCGCCTGGCGCGCTCCTGGAGGTGCTGTGACACAAATACGACATATTTTTAACGGACTCTAAAAAAGACAGGCAGCCAGTGAAGTGAGGCTAAATCCGGAGATATAAAAGGCTCTCTTTTACCAGTTAAAAGTCAAGCAGCTGCATTCTCTGTCAAATGCAGACGTGAGAGAGGGACGACTGGCTCATTTCAGATAAAGACAATTACAGTAATCCAGCCGAGATGTGATGAAGGCATGGATTACTGTTTTAAATTGTTTTTTTTTGTTTTTTTTAAGAAGGTAATTTAAAATCACAAGCCCAAGTTGGTGACCATGGGGTCAATGTGCATAGTCAAAATGTAGGGCCATCCCAGCCTTAATATCGTCAAGACGTGGCTGCCCTGTGGAGCCCTCTTTTCTCTTGAAAGGAAAATAAATGTGTCTTTCATCAACAGAGCACTGGAAAGAGATTCCATGCCTTCTTTGAATTGAGTCCAGCGACAGTAAATACATGGAAAAAAAGCAATGGTCCTAAAACGGAGCCCTGTGGGACCCCACATGACAAAGGGGCAACAGAAGACTGTCTATGGGCGACATTTACAGAGAAGGTTCTATTTGTCTTCAGCCAAGTCAATGCAGTACCGCAGGTACCCACTTGATGCATGAATAATTCAGGACAGTGGTTCTCATAATGGCCAACATTAATAAATAGTAGCACAGTAGGCTTAAGTTTCAATAAAAAACAAGGCAGTATGATTATTATGTTTGCCCAGTGTAACATGACACACAGTTTGAACAGTGACACTGTGTTTGGATATAGGAAAATAAAACACTTTACTTTAATCAAGTGATTATTTGGCGTACCACTAGATCAGGGGTGTCAAACTCATTTTAGTTTAGGTAGCTCTGTGCACACGCGGGCCGGACTATTAAAATCATGGCATTAAAAGTAAAAAATAAAGACAACTTCAGATTGTTTTGTTTTGTCTTACTTTGGCCAAAAATAGAACAAACACATTCTGAAAATATTACAACAAAAATATAGAAAAAAAATACTGGCAGCGGTAAAGTTTAGATCCTTGAAGTGAATGAATGTTTATAACTGAATACATTTACATATGCATACATTTTTTTTTTCTTTTGTATTATTTTTTTAATGAATTAAGTAACGTTCATGACAACCTTTTTCTGTCATGATCCGTGGTCCGGATCATGTTTTTGTTATGTTCTGTTAGTTTTAGACTCCAGAAGTTCCTGTTTTTGTGTGCACCCTTGTTTGTTTTAGTTACCATGGCGACTTATGATTTTCACCTGCCTCTGGTGTTCGGGAAACGCACCTGTTTCCAATCAAGAGACATGATTTAAGCCCTTTGCCAGTCAGTCGTCCTGGTGTCATTATTGGTTTCATGCCACAGTTTCATGTTGTGCTATGCCATAGTTATGTTAGTTGTTTCATGCCACAGTAACTTGTTTGTTCTATGTCCATAGTTCATGATAAGTGTTAGCGTCTATGTTTCCTGCGCTAAGTTTTTTTTGTTCGTTAGCTTCTCGTGTGAACGGCACGCTTTCCTTTTGTTTTGGTTCCTGTCTTTTCTGATGTGTAGGATTAAATTCATTATTAAATATGTTCCTACCTTCAAGTTCTGTCCGGAATAGTCTGTTTGCATCCTGGGAGAACAAACCTCGCAGTAAGCTGAGACCCCCCCCCCCCCCACCCACCCCATAAAGCTCACATAGATACAATATTACAGGCATTTTTAGACATAATGGAGTTATGTTTATACAACTTTCATATTTAGTATGACAGTTATACTGCAATATTGAGTAAAAAAACTAACTTGTGTCTTTGCACACCTTACAAAATATTAGTTTTCCAGTAAAACTCACAAAGATACATTTCTCCAGACAATATTAGCCATTTTGCATGTGTGGTTTAGGAGTTATGTTTAAATACCTGTCATATAGAGTGTGACAGTATACTGTCATAGTGAGTCAAACCCAATTTTTGTATTTGCAAACCTTACAAAAAGAACTGATTCTAGTAAAACTCACATAGATACAATATTACAGGCATTTTTAGACATAATGCATGTTTGGTTTTGGAGTTATGTTTATATAACTTTCATATTTAGTATGACAGTTATACTGTCATATTGAATAAAAAAAATAATAACTTGTGTCATTGCAAACCTTACAAAAGATCATTTTTTTCTAGTTAAACTAACAAAGATACATGTCTCCAGGCAGTATTAGCCATTTTGCATGTGTTGTTTAGGAGTTATGTTTAAATAGATTGTATTGCTTTTTTCGCATTATCTCAGGATTGTAAGAACATTACTGTCATATTGAGTAAAAAACTACTTTTGGTGTTTGCAAGATTTAAAAAAGCATATGTTTCGAGTAAAACTCCAAAGGATGCATTATTTCAGGCATTATTAGCCATTTTTCATGTGTGGTTTAGGAGTTATGTTTAAATAACTGTCATATTGAGTGTGACAGTATACTGTCATAGTGAGTCAAACCCAATTTTTGTATTTTCAAACCTTACAAAAACAACTGATTCTAGTAAAGCTCACATAGATACAATATTACAGGCATTTTTAGACATAATGGAGTTATGTTTATATAACTTTCATATTTAGTATGACAGTTATACTGCAATATTGAGTAAAAAAACTAACTTGTGTCTTTGCACACCTTACAAAATATTAGTTTTCCAGTAAAACTCACAAAGATACATTTCTCCAGACAATATTAGCCATTTTGCATGTGTGGTTTAGGAGTTATGTTTAAATAACTGTCATATAGAGTGTGACAGTATACTGTCATAGTGAGTCAAACCCAATTTTTGTATTTGCAAACCTTACAAAAAGAACTGATTCTAGTAAAACTCACATAGATACAATATTACAGGCATTTTTAGACATTATGCATGTTTGGTTTTGGAGTTATGTTTATATAACTTTCATATTTAGTATGACAGTTATACTGTCATATTGAATAAAAAAAATAATAACTTGTGTCATTGCAAACCTTACAAAAGATCATTTGTTTCTAGTTAAACTAACAAAGATATATGTCTCCAGGCATTATTAGCCATTTTGCATGTGTTGTTTAGGAGTTATGTTTAAATAGATTGTATTGCTTTTTTCGCATTATCTCAGGATTGTAAGAACATTACTGTCATATTGAGTAAAAAACTACTTTTGGTGTTTGCAAGATTTAAAAAAGCATATGTTTCGAGTAAAACTCCAAAAGATGCATTATTTCAGGCATTATTAGCCATTTTTCATGTGTGGTTTAGGAGTTATGTTTAAATAACTGTCATATTGAGTGTGATAGTATACTGTCATAGTGAGTCAAACCCAATTTTTGTATTTTCAAACCTTACAAAAACAACTGATTCTAGTAAAGCTCACATAGATACAATATTACAGGCATTTTTAGACATAATGGAGTTATGTTTATATAACTTTCATATTTAGTATGACAGTTATACTGCAATATTGAGTAAAAAAACAAACTTGTGTCTTTGCACACCTTACAAAATATTTTTTTTCCAGTAAAACTCACAAAGATACATTTCTCCAGGTATTATCAGCCATTTTGCATGTGTGGTTTAGGAGTTATGTTTAAATAACTGTCATATAGAGTGTGACAGTATACTGTCATAGTGAGTCAAAGCTATTTTGTATTTGCAAACCTTACAAAAACAACTGATTCCAGTAATTCTCACAAGGTTTCTCATTGTCATCCCATTGGGTTGAGTTTTTTCTTGCCCTGATCTGGGACCTGAGCTGAGGATGTCGTTGTGGCTTGTGCAGCCCTTTGAGACACTCGTGATTTAAGGCTAAATAAGTAAACTTTGATTGATTCACAATCCCTATGTAAGACAATATTTTTTTTAATGCATTCTAAATTGTAAATAAATCAGAGACAGTCCAATTAAGTTAACCTGTATAAGGTTATAGTACAGGGGTGTCCAAACTTTTTCCACTGAGGGCCGCACACTGACAAATCAAAGCAAGCGGGGGCCATTTTGATATTTTTTATTTTAAAAACCAATAAAATATATGTATAAAAAATTATACATTTAGGCCTCCACTCAGGCTTGATCCCAGGGACCCCAAAGGGTTTTCGTCCAAAAAAAATAAAAAATGTGTCTGTAGAGGTTGCCCTCTAGTGGGGTCTTCGGACCACCACACACTGCCAGGAGAGCCCGGAATTCAGGGTATAACACTGTTTTATTTTCATAAACAGCAATAGGCTTCTGCTTTCCAGCATAATGTCTTTTCCCCCTGCGTCCGCTCATCAGCACCTCCAACTCCAACTACGTGTCTCATTCCGGCTGCTGCTAATAAAGGCGGCAGGTGAGTAGATAACATCTACTCACCAGTCGCTGTCTTCGAGGCCGGTCCTGGCACACCACGTTCCGCGGCAGGCCCTCAGGCCACGCCCCCCTCCACAGTGTCATTATTCAGTATTGTTATTTCTATTTTTATTATTATTATTATTATTATTATTCACGTTTTAAATCTCTAGATCAGGGGTCACCAACGCGGTACCCGAGGGCACCAGGTAGCCCGTAAGGACCAGATGAGTAGCCTGCTGGCCTGTTCTAAAAATAGCTCAAATAGCAGCACTTACCAGTGAGCTGCCTCTATTTTTTAAATTTTATTTATGTACTAGCAAGCTGGTCTCGCTTTGCTCGACATTTTTAATTCTAAGAGAGACAAAACTCAAATAGAATTCGAAAATACAAGAAAATATTTTAAAGACTTGGTCTTCACTAACTGACAAAGAAACAGATAACAGATTTGGTGTCCAGTTCAAAGTGTGACATGATTTATTTAAAAATGTGAGAGTTGACTTTTGTATTTTACATGAGTTATTATTTGTACAAACATGGTGCAAAGTAATTCATGATTTGTTAAAAAATGTTAGTGGCTAGCTAGTTAAAATGGGATATTGTGATTTCACAAGACTGTCTTAGAAGTGATCATTTGAAAATGTTCAATTTGAAAAATGTGCACTTAGAGAAAATATAAAAATAAAGTGTTGCATATTGATATTTGTCTGTTTCTATATATATATTTATTGTGAGAAATCATTAAGATGATCAGTGTTTCCACAAAGATAAATATCATTAATTATTAATAATAACATAGAGTTAAAGGTAAATTGAGCAAATTGGCTATTTCTGGCAATTTATTTAAGTGTGTATCAAACTGGTAGCCCTTCGCATTAATCAGTACCCAAGAAGTAGCTCTTGGTTTCGAAAAGGTTGGTGACCCCTGCTCTAGATCAATATTAGGTCTATCTGTCAATATAACGTTTTTAAAGATTTAAGTTGTATGCTCTTTTTGTCAAAGAAAACCCTGTTTTTTATGGAAAAAAAACACAAAATATGCAATATTTTCACCCAAAAACATTTTTAAGTGCAATATTTGAGATTATATAATAATTGGAGCCTTAAAAAGGTCAACTCATAACACCATTGATTCATTATTATTTTTTGAGCAATGACACTTAAAAACAAATCACACTACAATTATTGGGGATCCACAAGGGTCCTACTCATTAAAGTGTTAAAAAATATATGATCAATTTTTTTTACTGTTTACTTTCAAACCAAAAATCTCGAGATCAACTTCAGATCTATCTGTCAATTAAAGGTTTTATTGTTGTTTATGTTTTTTGTTTCTTCGTTTTAGGCCCTTCTTTAAAAAAAAAAAACCCCAAAACACAGCTCAGTTTTTTATATGGCAAACACAAAATATGCAACATTTTCCCCAAAAAATATCTCAAAGTGGAATATTTAATGTGACGTAATTGGAGCCTTGAATAGGTCAATATTTCATAATGACATTGATTTTGATTCATTATTATTTTTTAAAGAAAGAAACAGCCTTCATGGCAGCTTTGTGTTATTAGAGTCAACATTGCAACATTTTCTTGTTACATTTCACCTGTTTGCTCTTTTATACCACTTTTTATGTTTAACATTTTTTTAGATCGGATTTGTAAAATGTGCCGTGGGGCCATTAAAAAATGACCTGCGGGCCGCAAATGGACACCCCTGTTATAGTGCCTTTTAGGTTCATTCTGGTGGGACATGATTCAATATTGCTGGTTGAATAAAAGTAACTTTAAGTCAAAATGTGGGTTGAGATCTGGGAATGTCGTTGAGAGTTTGTGCAGCCCTTTACGACACTTGTGATGAATGCATTTGGATTGATTGATTGGTATTTCAATAATTACATTCTCGCCCACCCAGGCAGTATCTCTTTCATGCTCAAGTCCTCTACCAGAGGCCTGGGAGCTTGAGGTTTCTGTGCAGGATCTTAGCTGTATTGCGCTCTTCTGGATGCAGATGTCAGATGTTGTTCCTGACAACTGCTCCCAGTACCCACATGTTCTTTAACTCTTCCATCAGCATTTCACTCAGCAGGTTGTATCACTTTGAACATTGAGTGTACATTTGTGTGATTTGTACAGCAATTTATCACCAAATATCGTTTTATTCTGAAAGAATCTGAACATATTTCACTTTATAATATAACATAGCAACTTCATTCTTGTAAAATCTGTTTCTTACATTATACAGACCACAAAACCAGTGAAGTTGGCATGTTGTGTAAATGCTAAATAAAAACAAAATACAATGATTTGCAAATCTTTTTCAACCTATATTCAATTGAATCGACTGCAAAGACAAGATACTTAACGTTCGAACTGGAAAACGTTGTTATTTTTTTGCAAATATTAGCTCATTTGGAATTTGATGCCTGCAACATGTTGCAAAAAAGCTGGCACAAGTGGCAAAAAAAGACTGAGAAAGTTGAGGAATGCTCATCAAACACTTATTTGGAACATCCCACAGGTGAACAGGATAATTGGGAACAGGTGGGTTGGGTATAAAAGCAGCTTCTATGAAATGCTCAGTCAGTCACAAACAAGGATGGGGCGAGGGTCACCACTTTGTCAACAAATGCGTGAGCAAATTGTCCAACAGTTTAAGAACAACATTTCTCAACCAGCTATTGCAAGGAATTTCACCATCTACCATCCGTAATATCTTAAAAAGGTTCAGAGAATCTGGAGAAATCACTGCACGTAAGCGATGATATTACATACCTTTGATCCCTCAGGCGGTACTGCATCAAAAAGCGACATTAGTGTGTAAAGGCTATCACCACATGGGCTCAGGGACACTTCAGAAAACCACTGTCAGTAACTACAGTTTGTCGCTACATCTGTAAATGCAAGTTAAATCTCTACTATGCAAAGCGAAAGCCATAATCAACAACACCCAGAAACGCCGCCAGCTTTGCTGGGCCCGAGCTCATCTAAGATGGACTGATGCAAAGTGTAAAAGTGTTCTGTGGTCTGACGAGTCCACATTTCAAATTGTTTTTGGAAACTGTGGACGTCGTGTCCTCCGGACCAAAGAGGAAAAGAAACATCCGGAGTGTTATAGGCACAAAGTTGAAAAGCCAGCATCTGTGATGGTATGGGGGTGTATTAGTGCCCAAGGCATGGGTAACTTACACATCTGTGAAGGCACCATTAATGCTGAAAGGTACATACAGGTTTTGGAGCAACATATGTCGCCAGCCAAGCAACGTTATCATGGACGCCCCTGCTTATTTCAGCAAGACAATGCCAAGCCACGTGTTACATCAACGTGGCTTAATAGTAAAAGAGTGCTGATACTAGACTGGCCTGCCTGTAGTCCAGACCTGTCTCCCATTGAAAATGTGTGGCGCATTATGAAGCCTAAAATACCACAATGGAGACCCCCGGACTGTTGAACAACTTATGCTGTACATCAAGCACGAATGGGAAAGAATTCCACCTGAAAAGCTTCAAAAATTGGTCTCCTCAGTTCCCAAATGTTTACTGAGTGTTGTTAAAAGGAAAGGCCATGTAACACAGTGGTAAAAAATTCTAAATTAATGATTATCGGAAAAAAAAATAAGTTTCTCAATTGGAACATTAAATATCTTGTCTTTGCAGTCTATTCAATTGAATATAAGTTAAAAAGGATTTGCAAATCATTGTAATCTTTTTTTATTTAGGAATTACACAATGTGCAAACTTCACTGGTTTCTGGGTTTTGTTTATACTTGTTTGTGTCAATTATTACTTTATTCTGAAAGTGAAAAATAAGTAATAATTTATAGTTCTACATCTGTACAATTTTTAATATTAAGATACAACTTTAACATGCATTTTCTGTGCAGATTTGTTAAAGTTATGATAAAGTATACAACTTCTTTTTTTTTTAATAATTGTAAAGCTGTACAGTATGCTGTGCGACGTAACTGCGAGGTATTGCACGTGGAATGTGTTTGAGGACATAAGAACTACAGGACAGGACTTGCAGCAGGCTGATTACACGTTGCAGCTCTGACATGATATAAGTGGGGGTTGGGGCCTGGGGGTGGGCACCCTGAGCTCTCCCCAATCAGCTGCCGAGTGTGTTGCCACAAATGTGTTCTCGCTACGAGGCTGTGTTTATTTGTCTAAATCCCATAATCTAGTATTATAACGGCAATACTCTGTTTCGTGTGTCAGTTTTCAGTCACTAAAGCATGGAACTATTAAACACTTTTGCAATGGTGGCCAGATAGCTGTCACAATAATCATAATCATATACTTAATCTGTATGGTGGTAAGCGGGTTTGGGAATAAATATTGGACATGCAAGTTAAAAAATGTATTTAAATATTTGGCAAAATGTTTTACCTATAAATACTTGTCGTACACATTTCTGATTATACAAAACATATTTAGAAATCACAATGTGTCATTATTATAGCATTCATTTGGTATGCTCATTATTAATTGTTATCAAAACAACAAAAGAGTGCAACTAAAACTTATAAAACTATTTGGTTAAATCACCAACTGACAAATAAAATTGATTTATTCCTTTTATTTGTACATTTAAATTAGAGGAGTTATTATTGGGGGCCTTATGGGACCAAAAGGGCTTAAACATCTATACTGGTCCCAAAAAGGCAGTCTATATTTATGGATATATATATATATATATATATATATATATATATATATATATAGATATTATATATTTATTTATATTTCATATATATATATTATATATTTATTTATATATCATATATACACTACTGTTCAAAAGTTTGGGGTCACCCAAACAATTTTGTGGAATAGCCTTCATTTCTAAGAACAAGAATAGACTGTCGAGTTTCAGATGAAAGTTCTCTTTTTCTGGCCATTTTGAGCGTTTAATTGACCCCACAAATGTGATGCTCCAGAAACTCAATCTGCTGAAAGGAAGGTCAGTTTTGTAGCTTCTGTAACGAGCTAAACTGTTTTCAGATGTGTGAACATGATTGCACAAGGGTTTTCTAATCATCAGTTAGCCTTCTGAGCCAATGAGCAAACACATTGTACCATTAGAACACTGGAGTGATAGTTGCTGGAAATGGGCCTCTATACACCTATGTAGATATTGCACCAAAAACCAGACATTTGCAGCTAGAATAGTCATTTACCACATTAGCAATGTATAAAGTGTATTTCTTTAAAGTTAAGACTAGTTTAAAGTTATCTTCATTGAAAAGTACAGTGCTTTTTCTTCAAAAACAAGGACATTTCAATGTGACCCCAAACTTTTGAACGGTAGTGTATATTATATATATTTATTTATACATTATATACAAACCCCGTTTCCATATGAGTTGGGAAATTGTGTTAGATGTAAATATAAACGAAATACAATGATTTGCAAATAATTTTCAACCCATATTCAATTGAATGCACTACAAAGACAACATATTTGATGTTCAAACTGATAAACACTTTTTTTTTTTTTGCAAATGATCATTAACTTTAGAATTTGATGCCAGCAACACGTGACAAAGAAGTTGGGAAAGGTGGCAATAAATACTGATAAAGATGAGGAATGCTCATCAAACACTTATTTGGAACATCCCACAGGTGAACAGGCAAATTGGGAACAGGTGGGTGCCATGATTGGGTATAAAAGTAGATTCCATGAAATGCTCAGTCATTCACAAACAAGGATGGGGCGAGGGTCACCACTTTGTCAACAAATGCGTGAGCAAATTGTTGAACAGTTTAAGAAAAACCTTTTTCAACCAGCTATTGCAAGGAATTTAGGGATTTCACCATCTACGGTCCGTAATATCATCAAAGGGTTCAGAGAATCTGGAGAAATCACTGCACATAAGCCTGTGACCTTCGATCCCTCAGGCTGTACTGCATCAACAAGCGACATCAGTGTGTAAAGGATATCACCACATGGGCTCAGGAACACTTCAGAAACCCACTGTCAGTAACTACAGTTGGTCGCTACATCTGTAAGTGCAAGTTAAAACTCTCCTATGCAAGGCAAAAACCGTTTATCAACAACACCCAGAAACGCCGTCGGCTTTGCTGGGCCTGAGCTCATCTAAGATGGACTGATACCAAGTGGAAAAGTGTTCTGTGGTCTGACGAGTCCACATTTCAAATTGTTTTTGGAAACTGTGGACGTCGTGTCCTCCGGACCAAAAAGGAAAACAACCATCCGGATTGTTATAGGCGCAAAGTTGAAAAGCCAGCATCTGTGATGGTATGGGGGTGTATTAGTGCCCAAGACATGGGTAACTTACACATTTGTGAAGGCGCCATTAATGCTGAAAGGTACATACAGGTTTTGGAGCAACATATGTTGCCATCCAAGCAACTATGGACGCCCCTGCTTATTTCAGCAAGACAATACCAAGCCACTTGTTACATCAATGTGGCTTCATAGTAAAAGAGTGCGGGTACTAGACTGGCCTGCCTGTAGTCCAGACCTGTCTCCCATTGAAAATGTGTGGCGCATTATGAAGCCTAAAATACCACAACGGAGACCCCCGGACTGTTGAACAACTTAAGCTGTACATCAAGCAAGAATGGGAAAGAATTCCACCTGAGAAGCTTCAAAAATGTGTCTCCTCAGTTCCCAAACGTTTACTGAGTGTTGTTAAAGGGAAAGGCCATGTAACACAGTGGTGAACATGCCCTTTCCCAACTACTTTGGCACGTGTTGCAGCCATGAAATTCTAAGTTAATTATTATTTGCAAAAAAAAAAAAAAAAGTTTATGAGTTTGAACATCAAATATGTTGTCTTTGTAGTGCATTCAACTGAATATGGGTTGAAAATGATTTGCAAATCATTGTATTCCGTTTATATTTACATCTAACACAATTTCCCAACTCATATGGAAACGGGGTTTGTATGTATATGTATATATATGTGTGTATATATATATATATGGATGGATGGATGGATTTTTGGACATGTTTCTTCACCTTTTGAAATAACATTTCGATTGAAAATTGTGATTCACCACCGCTAGAGGGCGTTGACCCCCCCTTTTTTTTTTCTTTTCTTGAAAAGCGGGACCTTCCCACTGACTCTTCTTACGCACACACGCCAACACACGCGCGCACCCACGAACACTGTTTTCAAACATGATGGAAGACATCTGCCGTGGACGACTCTGTTGGACCCACTCCACCATCACGTACGTCTTCACGCCTCTGGACGAGCTGCTGGAAAGTAGGCTCACACGATGAGTAACTTATTGACGCAACTCTCGCCACGACTTTCACGCCCGCACCTCCGTGGGAACTGACGAGCTCGCTTTAAAACATGTTGCTTCTGTGGAGTTTGTTCGTGGGCGTGATGGTGTCATGTCAGACGTGGGGCCGCGACAACCAGGACCCCAAAGCGTCGCGGACTCAGCCGCACATCGTCTTCATCCTCGTGGACGACCAGGGCTTCCGGGACGTGGGCTATCACGGCTCGGAGATTAAAACGCCGACTCTCGACCGCCTGGCGGCCCAAGGAGTGAAGCTGGAGAACTACTACGTGCAGCCCCTCTGCAGCCCCTCCAGGAGCCAGCTCATGACCGGCAGGTAGACCACTTTCCTCGAAACCAGGGGGGTCGAACTCATTTTAGACGGGGGGGCCACATGGGGAAAAATCCACTCCCAAATGGACCGTACTGGTAAAATCACGGCACGATAAAAATAAAGACAACCTAAGATGGTTTTCTTTGTTTAAAAACAGAACAAAAGCACTTTCCTCTAAATCAGGGGTGTCAAACACATTTTGGATCAGGGGCCACATGGAGAAAAATCTACTACCAAATTGTAAAATCACGGCACGATAACTTAAAAATAAAGACAAGCTAAGATTGTTTTCTTTGTTTAAAAATAGAACAAAACCACTTTCTTCTAAATCAGGGGTGTCAAACTCATTTTAGATCAGGGGCCACATGGACAAAAATCCACTCCCAAAGTGGGCCGGACTGGTAAAATCACGGCACGATAACTTAAAAATAAAGACAACCTAAAATTGTTTTCTTTGTTTAAAAATAGAACAAAACCGGTTTCTTCTAAATCAGGGGTGTCAAACTCATTTTGGATCAGGGGCCACATGGAGAAAAATCTACTCCCAAATGGTAAAATCACGGCACGATATCTTAAAAATAAAGACAACCTAAGATTGTTTTCTTTGTTTAAAAATAGAACAAAACCACTTTCTTCTAAATCAGGGGTGTCAAACACATTTTAGATCAGGGGCCACATGGAGAGAAAAATCCACTCCCAAATGGTAAAATCATGGCACGATAACTTAAAAATAAAGACAACCCAAGATTGTTTTTTTTGTTTAATTTATAGAACAAAACCAAAATCAGGGGTGTCAAACACATTTTAGATCAGGGGCCACATGGAGAAAAAAATATTCCCAAATGGTAAAATCACGGCACGATAACTTAAAAATAAAGACAACCTAAGATTGTTTTTTTTGTTTAAAAATAGAATGAAACCACTTTCCTCTAAATCAGGGGTGTCAAACTCATTTTAGACCGGGGGCCACATGGAGAAAAATCTACTACCAAATGGGCCGGACTGGTAAAATCACGGCACGATAACTTAAAAATAAAGACAACCTAAGATTGTTTTCTTTGTTTAAAAATAGAACAAAACCACTTTCCTCTAAATCAGGGGTGTCAAACTCATTTTAGATCAGGGGCCACATGGAGAAAAATCTACTCCCAAATGGTAAAATCACGGCACGATAACTTAAAAATAAAGACAACCTAAGATTGTTTTCTTTGTTTAAAAATAGAACAAAACCACTTTCTTCTAAATCAGGGGTGTCAAACTCATTTTAGATCAGGGGCCACATGGAGAGAAAAATCCACTCCCAAATGGTAAAATCATGGCACGATAACTTAAAAATAAAGACAACCCAAGATTGTTTTTTTTGTTTAATTTATAGGACAAAACCAAAATCAGGGGTGTCAAACACATTTTAGATCAGGGGCCACATGGAGAAAAAAATATTCCCAAATGGTAAAATCACGGCACGATAACTTAAAAATAAAGACAACCTAAAATTGTTTTCTTTGTTTAAAAATAGAATGAAACCACTTTCCTCTAAATCAGGGGTGTCAAACTCATTTTAGACCGGGGGCCACATGGAGAAAAATCTACTACCGGACTGGTAAAATCACGGCACGATAACTTAAAAATAAAGACAAGCTAAGATTGTTTTCTTTGGTTAAAAATAGAACAAAACCACTTTCTTCTAAATCAGGGGTGTCAAACTCATTTTAGATTAGGGGCCACATGGAGAGAAAAATCCACTCCCAAATGGTAAAATCATGGCACGATAACTTAAAAATAAAGACAACCCAAGATTGTTTTTTTTGTTTAATTTATAGAACAAAACCAAAATCAGGGGTGTCAAACACATTTTAGATCAGGGGCCACATGGAGAAAAAAATATTCCCAAATGGTAAAATCACGGCACGATAACTTAAAAATAAAGACAAGCTAAGATTGTTTTCTTTGTTTAAAAATAGAACAAGACCACTTTCTTCTAAATCAGGGGTGTCAAACTCATTTTAGATCAGGGGCCACATGGAGAGAAAAATCCACTCCCAAATGGTAAAATCATGGCACGATAACTTAAAAATAAAGACAACCCAAGATTGTTTTTTTTGTTTAATTTATAGGACAAAACCAAAATCAGGGGTGTCAAACACATTTTAGATCAGGGGCCACATGGAGAAAAAAATATTCCCAAATGGTAAAATCACGGCACGATAACTTAAAAATAAAGACAACCTAAGATTGTTTTCTTTGTTTAAAAATAGAATGAAACCACTTCCCTCTAAATCAGGGGTGTCAAACTCATTTTAGACCGGGGGCCACATGGAGAAAAATCTACTACCGGACTGGTAAAATCACGGCACGATAACTTAAAAATAAAGACAAGCTAAGATTGTTTTCTTTGTTTAAAAATAGAACAAAACCACTTTCCTCTAAATCAGGGGTGTCAAACTCATTTTAGATCAGGGGCCACATGGGGAAAAATCCACTCCCAAATGGACCGTACTGGTAAAATCACGGCACGATAAAAATAAAGACAACTTAAGATGGTTTTCTTTGTTTAAAAACAGAACAAAAGCACTTTCCTCTAAATCAGGGGTGTCAAACACATTTTGGATCAGGGGCCACATGGAGAAAAATCTACTACCAAATGGTAAAATCACGGCACGATAACTTAAAAATAAAGACAAGCTAAGATTGTTTTCTTTTTTTAAAAATAGAACAAAACCACTTTCTTCTAAATCAGGGGTGTCAAACACATTTTGGATCAGGGGCCACATGGGGAAAAATCTACTCCCAAATGGTAAAATCACGGCACGATAACTTAAAAATAAAGACAAGCTAAGATTGTTTTCTTTGGTTAAAAATAGAACAAAACCACTTTCTTCTAAATCAGGGGTGTCAAACTCATTTTAGATCAGGGGCCACAGGGAGAGAAAAATCCACTCCCAAATGGTAAAATCATGGCACGATAACTTAAAAATAAAGACAACCCAAGATTGTTTTTTTTGTTTAATTTATAGGACAAAACCAAAATCAGGGGTGTCAAACACATTTTAGATCAGGGGCCACATGGAGAAAAAAATATTCCCAAATGGTAAAATCACGGCACGATAACTTAAAAATAAAGACAACCTAAGATTGTTTTTTTTGTTTAAAAATAGAATGAAACCACTTTCCTCTGAATCAGGGGTGTCAAACTCATTTTAGACCGGGGGCCACATGGAGAAAAATCTACTACCAAATGGTAAAATCACGGCACGATAACTTAAAAATAAAGACAACCTAAGATTGTTTTCTTTGTTTAAAAATAGAACAAAACCACTTTCCTCTAAATCAGGGGTGTCAAACTCATTTTAGATCAGGGGCCACATGGACAAAAATCCACTCCCAAAGTGGGCCGGACTGGTAAAATCACGGCACAATAACTTAAAAATAAAGACAACCTAAAATTGTTTTCTTTGTTTAAAAATAGAACAAAACCGCTTTCCTCTAAATCAGGGGTGTCAAACTCATTTTAGATCAGGGGCCACATGGAGAAAAATCTACTCCCAAATGGTAAAATCACGGCACGATAACTTAAAAATAAAGACAACCTAAGATTGTTTTCTTTGTTTAAAAATAGAACAAAACCACTTTCTTCTAAATCAGGGGTGTCAAACTCATTTTAGATCAGGGGCCACATGGAGAAAATTTTTCTCCCAAATGGGCCAGACTGGTAAAATCACGGCACGGTAACTTAAAAATAAAGACAACCTACGATTGTTTTCTTTGTTTAATTTATAGAAGAAAACCACTTTCCTCTAAATCAGGGGTGTCAAACTCATTTTAGATCAGGGGCCACATGGAGAAAAATATTTTCCCAAATGGTAAAATCACGGCACGATATCTTAAAAATAAAGACATCCTAAGATTGTTTTCTTTGTTTAAAAATAGAAAAAAAACACTTTCCTCTAAATCAGGGGTGTCACACTCATTTTAGATCAGGGGCCACATGGAGAAAAATCTACTCCCAAGTAGTAAAATCACGGCACGATAACTTAAAAATAAAGACAACCTAAGATTGTTTTCTTTGTTAAAAAATAGAACGAAACCACTTTCCTTTAAATCAGGGGTGTCAAACTCATTTTAAATCGGGGGCCACAAGGAGAAAAGTCTACCCCCAAAGTGGGTCGGACTGGTAAAATCACGGCACGATAACTTAAAAATAAAGACAAACTAAAATTGTTTTCTTTGTTTAATTTATAGAACAAAACCACTTTCCTCTAAATCAGGGGTGTCAAACTCATTTTAAATCGGGGGCCACAAGGAGAAAAGTCTACCCCCAAATGGGCCGGACTGGTAAAATCACGACACGATAACTTAAAAATAAAGACAACCTAAGATTGTTTCCTTTGTTTAAAAACAGAACAAAACCACTTTCCTCTAAATCAGGGGTGTCAAACTCATTTTGGATCGGGGGCCACATGGAGAAAAATCTACTTCCAAGTGGGAAACTTGTAAAATCACGTCACGATAACTTAAAAATGAAGACAAGCTAAGATTGTTTTCTTTGTTTAAAAATAGAACAAAACCACTTTCTTCTAAATCAGGGGTGTCAAACTCATTTTAAATTGGGGGCCACATGGAGAAAAATCTACTTCCAAGTGGGAAACTTGTAAAATCACGTCACGATAACTTAAAAATAAAGACAACCTAAAATTGTTTTCTTTGTTTAAAAATAGAACAAAACCACTTTCCTCTAAATCAGGGGTGTCAAACTCATTTTAGATCAGGGGCCACATGGAGAAAAATTTACTACCGAATGGTAAAATCACGGCACGATATCTTAAAAATAAAGACAACCTAAGATTGTTTTCTTTGTTTAATTTATAGAACAAAACCACTTTCCTCTAAATCAGGGGTGTCAAATTTTTTTTTGGATTGGGGGTCACATGGAGAAAAATCTACTCCCAAATGGTGAAATCACGGCACGATAACTTAAAAATAAAGACAACCTAAGATTGTTTTTGTGTTATTGTTTTTTTTTTAATTTTTATTTATTTTTACAATTACCTGTTGTGGTTAATAGTATACATTTGTCGTTATTTATATTTTCTGAATAAATTATGTGATAATGTTGTTGTTCAGTTTCAATCTATCAAGATACAAAAACGATATCCAAATCCAATTACAGTATCTTATTTATGTAATTTGATCATTTTCCTCTAAGATGTACTAACATCATGTGGTTTATTTTGTACATATGTCAAACTATTTTATATTGGGGGCCACATGGAGAAAAATCTACTCCCAAATGGTAAAATCACGGCACGATAACTTAAAAATAAAGACAACCTAAGATTGTTTTCTTTGTTTAATTTATAGAACAAAACCACTTTCCTCTAAATCAGGGGTGTCAAACTCATTTTAGATCAGGGGCCACATGGAACATTTTTTACTACCAAATGGTAAAATCACGGCAGGATATCTTAAAAATAAAGACAACCTAAGATTGTTTTCTTTGTTTAAGTTATAGAACAAAACCAAAATCAGGGGTGTCAAACAAATTTTAGATCAGGGGCCACATGGAGAAAAATCTACTCCCAAATGGTAAAACCACAGCACGATAACTTAAAAATAAAGACAACCTAAGATTGTTTTCTTTGTTTAAAAATAGAACAAAAGCACTTTCCTCTAAATCAGGTGTGTCAAACTCATTTTAGACCGGGGGCCACATGGAGAAAAATCTACTCCCAAATGGTAAAATCACGGCACGATAACTTAAAAATAAAGGCAACCTAAGATTGTTTTCTTTGTTTAATTTATAGAACAAAACCACTTTCCTCTAAATCAGGGGTGTCAAACTCATTTTAGATCGGGGGCCACATGGAGAGAAATCCACTCCCAAATGGGCCGGACTGGTAAAATCACGGCACGATAACTTAAAAATAAAGACAACCTAAGATTGTTTTCTTTGTTTAATTTGTAGAACAAAACCACTTTCCTCTAAATCAGGGGTGTCAAATTTTTTTTGGATCGGGGGTCACATGGAGAAAAATCTACTCCCAAATGGTGAAATCACGGCACGATAACTTAAAAATAAAGACAACCTAAGATTGTTTTTGTGTTATTGTTTTTTTAAAATTTTTATTTATTTTTACAATTACCTGTTGTGGTTAATAGTATACATTTGTCGTTATTTATATTTTCTGAATAAATTATGTGATAATGTTGTTGTTCAGTTTCAATCTATCAAGATACAAAAACGATATCCAAATCCAATTACAGTATCTTATTTATGTAATTTGATCATTTTCCTCTAAGATGTACTTACATCATGTGGTTTATTTTGTACATATGTCAAACTGTTTTATATTGGGGGCCATTTCGAGAAAAATCTTCTCCCAAATGGTAAAATCACGGCACGATAACTTAAAAATAAAGACAACCTAAGATTGTTTTCTTTGTTTAAAAATAGAACAAAACCTTTTTCCTCTAAATAAGGGGTGTCAAACTCATTTTATATCGGGGGCCACATGGAGAAAAACTACTCCCAAATGGTAAAATCACAGCACGATAACTTAAAAATAAAGACAAGCTAAGATTGTTTTCTTTGTTTAAAAATAGAACAAAACCACTTTCTTCTAAATCAGGGGTGTCAAACTCATTTTAGATCGGGGGCCACATGGAGAAAAATCTACTACCAAATGGTAAAACCACGGCACGATAACTTAAAAATAAAGACAACTTAAGATTGTTTTCTTTGTTTAATTTATAGAACAAAACCACTTTCCTCTAAATCAGGGGTGTCAAATTTTTTTTGGATCGGGGGCCACATGGAGAAACATCTACTCCCAAATGGTGAAATCACGGCACGTTAACTTGAAAATAAAAACAACCTAAGATTTTCTTTTTTAAAAATAGAACAAGACCGCTTTCGTCTACATCAGGGGTGTCAAACTCATTTTAGATTGGGAGCCACATGGAGAAAAATCTACCCCCAAAGTGGGCCGGACTGGTAAAATCACAGCACGATAACTTAAAACTAAAGACAACCTAAGATTGTTTTCTTTGTGTAAAAATAGAACAAAACCACTTTCTTCTAAATCAGGGGTGTCAAACTCATTTTAGATCAGGGGCCACATGGAGAAAAATCTACTATCAAATGGTAAAATCACGGCACGATAACTTAAAAATAAAGACAACTAAGATTGTTTTCTTTGTTTAATTTATAGAACAAAACCACTTTCCTCTAATTTAGGGGTGTCAAATTAATTTTAGGTCAGGGGCCACATGGACAAAAATCCACTCCCAAATGGGTCGGACTGGTAAAATCACGGCACAATAACTTGAAAATAAAGACAACCTAAGATTGTTTTCTTTGTTTAAAAATAGAACAAAACCACTTTCCTCTAAATCAGGGGTGTCAAACTCATTTTAGATTGGGGGCCACATGGAGAAAAATCTACCCCCAAAGTGGGCCGGACTGGCAAAATCACAGCACGATAACTTAAAAATAAAGACAACCTAAGATTGTTTTCTTTGTGTAAAAATAGAAAACCACTTTCTTCTTAATCAGGGGTGTCAAACTCATTTTAGATCAGGTGCCACATGGAGAAAAATCCACTTCCAAATGGGCCGGACTAGTAAAATCACGTCACGATAACTTAAAAATAAAGACAACCTAAGATTGTTTTCTTCGTTTAATTTATAGAACAAAACCGCTTTCCTCTAAATCAGGGGTGTCAAACTCATTTTAGATCAGGGGCCACATGGGGAAAAATCTACTACCAAATGGTAAAATCACGGCACGATAACTTAAAAATAAAGACAACCTAAGATTGTTTTCTTTGTTTAAAAATAGAACAAAACCTTTTCCCTCTAAATCAGGGGTGTCAAACTCATTTTCGATCAGGGGCCACATGGAGAAAAAAATATTCCCAAATGGTAAAATCACGGCACGATAACTTTAAAATAAAGACAACCTAAGCAATCGTGCAACATAAAACACATATAACACAGATTTGGCCAAAAAGTGAGAAGATGGTACACTTTGACAGCCAATTTAGAGTCGGAGATGGCGAGAAAGACACGCAAAATACGCTGGTTTGCACCCACCTCTTTTTTTTTTTTTAAACCTTTTACGAGGATTATAAATCACTCATCGACAAAACCCAAAACCAGTGAAGTTGGCACGTTGTGTAATTCACAAATAAAAACAGAATACAATGATTTACAAATCATTTTCAACTTACCGGTATACTCATTTAAATTGACCGCAAAGACAAGATACTTAACGTTCAAACTGGAAAACTTATTTTTTTTTTGCAAATATTCATTAACTTAGAATTTAATGGCAGCAACACATTGCAAAAAAGTTGTCACAGGGGCATTTTTACCACTGTGTTACATGGCCTTTCCTTTTAACAACACTCAGTAAACGTTTTGGAATGGCCTTTCCAAAGTCCTGACTTAAACATGTGGACAATGCTGAAGAAACAAGTCCGTGTCAGAAAACCAACACATTTAGCTGAACTGCACCAATTTTGTCAAGAGTGGTCAAAAATTCAACCAGAAGCTTGTGGATGGCTACCAAAAGCACCTTATTGCAGTGAAACTTGCCAAGAGACATGTAAGCAAATATTAACATTGCTGTATGTATACTTTTGACCCAGCAGATTTGGTCACATTTTCAGTAGACCCATAATACATTCATAAAATAACCAAACTTCATGAATGTTTTTTGTGACCAACAAGTATGTGCTCCAATCACTCTATCACAAAAAAATAAGAGTTGTAGAAATGATTGGAAACTCAAGACAGCCATGAAATTATGTTCTTTACAAGTGTATGTAAACTTTTGATTGCAACTGTATGTTCAGTATGTGTATATGTATGTTTGTAGAGTGATTGTATATGTACAGTATGTGTATATGTACAAACCCCGTTTCCATATGAGTTGGGAAATTGTGTTAGATGTAAATATAAACGGAATACAATGATTTGCAAATCCTTTTCAACCCATATTCAATTGAATGCACTACAAAGACAAGATATTTGATGTTCAAACTCATAAACTTTAATTTTTTTTTGCAAATAATAATTAACTTCGAATTTCATGGCTGCAAGACGTGCCAAAGTAGTTGGGAAAGGGCATGTTCACCACTGTGTTACATGGCCTTTCCTTTTAACAACACTCAGTAAACGTTTGGGAACTGAGGAGACACATCTTTGAAGCTTCTCAGGTGGAATTCTTTCCCATTCTTGCTTGATGTACAGCTTAAGTTGTTCAACAGTCCGGGGGTCTCCGTTGTGGTATTTTAGGCTTCATAATGCGCCACACATTTTCAATGGGAGACAGGTCTGGACTACAGGCAGGCCAGTCTAGTACCCGCACTCTTTTACTACGAAGCCACGCCGTTGTAACACGTGGCTTGGCATTGTCTTGCTGAAATAAGCAGGGGCATCCATGGTAACGTTGCTTGGATGGCAACATATGTTGCTCCAAAACCTGTATGTACCTTTCAGCATTAATGGCGCCTTCACAGTAAGTTACCCATGTCTTGGGCACTAATACACCCCCATACCATCACAGATGCTGGCTTTTTTACTTTGCGCCTATAACAATCCGGATGGTTCTTTTCCTCTTTGGTCCGGAGGACACGATGTCCACAGTTTCCAAAAACAATTTGAAATGTGGACTCGTCAGACCACAGAACACTTTTCCACTTTGTATCAGTCTATCTTAGATGAGCTCAGGCCCAGCGAAGCCGACGGCGTTTCTGGGTGTTGTTGATAAACGGTTTTCGCCTTGCATAGGAGAGTTTTAACTTGCACTTACAGATGTAGCGACCAACTGTAGTTACTGAGTGGGTTTCTGAAGTGTTCCTGAGCCCATGTGGTGATATCCTTTACACACTGATGTCGCTTGTTGATGCAGTACAGCCTGAGGGATCGAAGGTCACGGGCTTAGCTGCTTACGTGCAGTGATTTCTCCAGATTCTCTGAACCCTTTGATGATATAATGGACCGTAGATGGTGAAATCCCTAAATTCCTTGCAATAGCTGGTTGAGAAAGGTTTTTCTTAAACTGTTCAACAATTTGCTCACGCATTTGTTGACAAAGTGGTGACCCTCGCCCCATCCTTGTTTGTGAATGACTGAGCATTTCATGGAATCTACTTTTATACCCAATCATGGCACCCACCTGTTCCCAATTAGCCTGCACACCTGTGGGATGTTCCAAATAAGTGTTTGATGAGCATTCCTCAACTTTATCAGTATTTATTGCCACCTTTCCCAACTTCTTTGTCACGTGTTGCTGGCATCAAATTCTAAAGTTAATGATTATTTGCAAAAAAAAAAAAGTTTATCAGTTTGAACATCAAATATGTTGTCTTTGTAGCATATTCAACTGAATATGGGTTGAAAATGATTTGCAAATCATTGTATTCCGTTTATATTTACATCTAACACAATTTCCCGACTCATATGGAAACGGGGTTTGTATGTGTATATGTATGTTTGTATAGTGAATGTGCGTGTGTATGTATGTACCGTGAGTGTGAATGTATGTACTGTACTTGTGTGTATGTATGTGCTTTTTAATATATTTTATTCTTGTTATTGTGTTAGTCTTGACTTGTTCAAAGAATTGTTGTACATTTTCAGGTAGCCTGTTATTTGCTTTGTACGTGTTTTTTTTGAACATTTCAGTATTTTAGAGTTAATGAGCAATGAATTTGTGTGTTCTATATAGCCAGCCTCATTATCAAAACAGCTCTCTTCTGCAGTTATATTAGTGAGCCGAGTAAACTTTTATAATTTCCCCCCAATATCTCCACACAGTAACTCGTATGTTAACACCGGAGAGCAAGACCTATTACGGAGTGATTTGGATTCAAAATGTATTTTGCGTTGTTCAGTATTGAAATATTTATTGTCACTTTATGTCGTATCTATGAATTCAGAACCGCTGTGCTAATGCTGTATCGTTCTAATTTGTCGATTCCGATATTTACATTTACACTATTGTCCTAACATACCACAATATTTTTTACTTTAGCTACAATGTTTGTATTGTTTCTCGTGGCTAGCTTAAGGCTGAAAGATTTTGGTAAATCTAATTGCAATTATTTTATTGCAATATTGCGTTTGACTATGCGATTATTTTCTCTAATGTATTTTTAAACAAACACAGGAAATAAATCAATCTTGTATTAAAATAAATTATACCCGATTTTTATACACATACGCATATTTTTTCTTATATTTAGATACAATTATCAATTCAATTTATAAATGGCCAGAAGTGCCTTGTTTGTCATTGACCGGTGTAATTTGTGTAACAGGGCTACAGGATTTTGATAGAAAACCCAATTGTGATTTTGTTTCTACAAAAATGCAATTGCGATTTTTATATTTCATACATATAAAACTGAAAAAAAAACCGAGTGTCAATTAGATTGTTTCAGTTAGACTGTCAATCAACATATTCTTGTCTAAAGGTGGCACACATTAGATCAATAGGCAATAATTCACTTTAAGAACATGCAGACAGACTCATAGCTTTTTTCTACTTTATGCTCTTAAACTGAAGAAATAATCATTAAAAACTATACAGTGTTTATAATGTAATCATAATAGAATAGAATAGAATAGAATGGACTTTATTGTCATTATATTTGCATATAACGAGATTAAAGGCCTACTGAAATGACATTTTTTTATTTAAACGGGGATAGCAGATCCATTCTGTGTCATACTTGATCATTTCGCGATATTGCCATATTTTTGCTGAAATGATTTAGTATAGAACGACGACGATAAAATTCGCAACTTTTGGTCGCTGATTAAAAAAAGCCTTGCCTATACCGGAAGTAGCGTGACGTCACAGGAGGAAGGATTCCTCACAATTCCCCTTTGTTTACAATGGAGCGAGAGAGATTCGGACCGAGAAAGCGACGATTACCCCATTAATTTGAGCGAGGATGAAAGATTCGTGGATGAGGAACGTTAGAGTGAAGAACTAGAGAGGCAGTGCAGGGTGTATCTTTTTTCGCTCTGACCGTAACTTAGGTATAAGGTCTCATTGGATTCCACACACTCTCCTTTTTCTATTGTGGATCACAGATTTGTATTTTAAACCACCTCGGATACTATATCCTCTTGAAAATGAGAGTCGAGAACGCGAAATGGACATTCACAGTGACTTTTATCTCCACGACAATACATCAGCGAAGCTCTTTAGCTACTGAGCTAACGTGATAGCATCTGGCTCAAATGCAGATAGAAACAAAATAAATAAATCCCTGACTGGAAGGATAGACAGAAGATCAACAATACTATTAAACCATGGACATGTAAATACACGGTTAATAATTCTCAGCCTGGCAAAGCTTAACAATGCTGTTGCTAACGACGCTGAAGCTAACTTAGCAACTTAGCAACCGGACCTCACAGAGCTAAGATAAAAACATTAGCGCTCCACCTACGCCAGCCAGCCCTCATCTGCTCATCAACACCCGTGCTCACCTGCGTTCCAGCGATCGACGACGCGACGGAGGACTTCACCCGATCACAGATGCGGTTGGCGGCTAGCATCGGCTAGGCGTCTGCTATCCAAGTAAGTACACCTTGTTGTGTTGCTACAGCCAGCCGCTAATACACCGATCCCACGTACAACTTTCTTCTTTGCAATCTCCATTGTTCATTAAACAAATTGCAAAATATTCACCAACACAGATGTCCAGAATACTGTGGAATTGTTCGATAAAAACAGAGCAGTTTGTATGGTGACACATTGGGTATGAATACTTCCGTTGCCGTCGTGACGCATCATACATAGACGTTTCCAACCGGAAGTTTAGCGGGAAATTTAAAATTGCACTTTATAAGTTAACCCGGCCGTATTGGCATGTGTTGCAATGTTAAGATTTCATCATTGATATATAAACTATCAGACTGCGTGGTCGGTAGTTGTGGGTTTCAGTAGGCCTTTAAGGACTCCAATTTAAGGTGCGGTAGTGGGAACAAATATGGGATAAAAATAAATTACACAATAGGTAATAAAGAAAAAAACAACAAAAAATTGAAATAGACTACTATCCAATAAAAATAATAAGCAATCCTGTACAATATACAAAATACTATACAAAATAATATACCATGATAATGCACGCAACCATTTATAAGGATGTACACTTTTTTTTAACCACTGTAAAATTGTTTATGTTTACCATAGTACTGTAATTGGAAGGTAAATAACTTTGTTGTACTAAATAAATAATCAAACAAAAACATTAAATTGACTCATTTTTGTAAGCAAAAATGTACCGTATTTTTCGGACTACAAAGCACACTTAAAATCCTTTCATTTTCTCAAAACTCGACTGTGCGCCTTATAACCCGGTGCGCCTAATGTACGGAATAATTTTGGTTGTGCTTACCGACCTCCAAGCTGTTTTATATGGCACATGGTGAAATGATAAGTGTGACCAGTAGATGGCAGTCACACATAAGAGATACGTGTAGACTGCAATATGATGGCAGTCACACATGAGAGATACATGTAGACTGCAATATGACTCAAGTAAACAACACCAAAATTGTATATGTTCCATTGAAAATATAGAACATTACACACGGCGCTCGAAAATCTATCAAAATGTTTTAGTACGACTTTGGTAAGCTATGAAGGAAGCTATGATGGATTGTACTGTGCTTCAACATAGGAGTATTATTGTGGTGTGTGTATAAGGTAAGACATATTATCTGGCGTTTTGTTTCGCAATATTATGCAAAATAAACTTTTCTTACCTTCTGGTACCTGCTGATCTTTTTTTGGGATCTGGATAAGTCCTGAAAATGTTATGTAGACCACAGGGAAGTGTTTCCAATTTAGAAAACAATTATAATAATATGACTCCTTTAATGCGCCCTATGATCCAGTGCGCCTTATATATGAAAAATGATCGAACATAGATAATTCATCGGCAGTGCGCCTAGTAATCCGATGCGCCCTATGGGCCGGAAAATACGGTAACTTAAATAAATATGCAACATCTAAAAGGGCTATTTTTCCCAGTTGGAAAAACTAGGTCGGACGTCACTTTGTTTGTTGACATCAAGTGATCACGACATTCTCGTTTGTTTGTCCGTGTTGATGGGCTCATATTACCCATCCGATTCGAAGCATTTGGCTTTATAATCACATAGGGGTGTAACGGTACGTGTATTTGTATTGAACCGTTGCAGTACGGGGGTTTCGGTCCGGTTCGGAGGTGTACCGAACGAGTTTCCACACGGACATATTAAGTAGCGTACCGCACGTTGTGTAAACAATGCACACCGAGGCACAACACACGGCATGCTAGCAGCTAACGGGCTAGGATAGACTGACCATACGTCCTCTTTCCACCGGACATGTCCTCTTTTGCGGGGCTGTCCGGGCGGAGTTTCTTAAATGCCTCAAATGTCTGTCATTTTGAGTTAGGGTTGCGTGTATTTTCAATGTACGTCCAGGGTTAAGAAGGGGTTAAAAACAAAACAAATTGTGCATGCAGAAGCATTCGTGAGGGAGGGGCAGAGAGAGCGAGAGAGTTATGATAAACGCGCATGCGTCGCCCGGCTCTGCTTTTTAGCCATAGATTTATCAGATTTAATTTTTTATTATCTATAGCGGGGGTGTCCAAAGTGTGCCCCGGAGGCCATTTGCTGCCCACAGCTAATGTTTTAAAGGCCCACGGCACATTCTAAAAATACTATTAAAATAAACAAAAACATAACAAAAGTGAAATAAAAAAGGTTAAATGTAATTTAGAAAAAGTTGCAATGTTGACTAATAAAACAAAGCTGTTTTTTTTTCTTTCAAACTGTCATTGCTCAAAACATAATATTGAATCAAAATCAATGTTATTATGAATTATTGACCAATCCAAGGTTCCGATTACTTCACATCAAATATTCCACTAAGAAAAATATTTTTGGTGGAAGATTTTGCAAATTTGGTAAATAAATAACCCCAAAATGTATATTTTGTTGTTTTCTTACTGTACCGAAAATGAACCGAACCGTGACCTCTAAACCGAGGTACGTACCGAACCGACATTTTTGTGTACCGTTACACCCCTATAATCACACTTGTGTTACTTTGCGGAACTTCTCACTGGCGAGCCGCAATTCTGGATTTGCAAACATGTCTTGTCACTCAAAAATATAAAACCTCAGCCTCTTGCGGTGACGTAATCACATTAATCAAAACCTTGATGTGGACTAATTGTGCAGCCCCAGTGTGTAATGTAATGTACTGTAATGTGCAAATGCAATGAATTGTTCAACCCCGGTTAGCATTAATAAAGTTAAAGTTAAGTACCAATGATTGTCACACACACACACTAGGTGTGGCGAAATTATTCTCTGCATTTGACCCATCACCCTTGATCACCCCCTGGAAGGTGAGGGGAGCAGTGAGCAGCAGCCTGGGAATGATTTTTGGTGATTTAACCCCCAATTCCAACCCTTGATGCTGAGTGCCAAGCAGGGAGGTAATGGGTCCCATTTTTATAGTCTTTGGTATGACTCGGCCGGGGTTTGAACTCACAACCTACCGATCTCAGGGCGGACACTCTAACCACTAGGCCAGGGGTCACCAACCTTTTTGAAACCAAGAGCTACTTCTTGGGTACTGATTAATGCGAAGGGCTACCAGTTTGATACACACTTAAATAAACTGCCAGAAATAGCCAATTTGCTCAATTTACCTTTAACTCTGTTATTATTAATAATTAATGATATTTACACTTAATTGAACGGTTTAAAAGAGGAGAAAACATGAAAAAAATGACAATTACATTTTGAAACATAGTTTATCTTCAAATTTGACTCTTTAAAATTCAAAATTCAACCGAAAAAAAGAAGACAAAAACTAGCTAATTCGAATCTTTTTGAAAAAATAAAAAAAAGAATTTATGGAACATCATTAGTAATTTTTTTCTGATTAAGATTAATTTTAGAATTTTGATGACATGTTTTAAATAGGTTAAAATCCAATCTGAACCTTGTTAGAATATATAACAAATTGGACCAAGCTATATTTCTAACAAAGACAAATCATTATTTCTTCTCGATTTTCCAGAACAAAAATTCAAAAGAAATTCAAAAGACTTTGAAATAAGATTTAAATTTGATTCTACAGATTTTCTAGATTTGCCAGAATAATTTTTTTGAATTTTAATCATAATAAGTTTGAAGAAATATTTCACAAATATTCTTCGTCGAAAAAACAGAAGCTAAAATGAAGAATTAAATTAAAATGTATTTATTATTGTTTACAATAAAAAAAAATAAAATTACTTGAACATTGATTTAAATTGTCAGGAAAGAAGTGGAAGGAATTTAAAAGGTAAAAAGGTATATGTGTTTAAAAATCCTAAAATCATTTTTAAGGTTGTATTTTTTCTCTAAAATTGTCTTTCTGAAAGTTATAAGAAGCAAAGTAAAAAAATTAATGAATTTATTTGAACAAGTGAAGACCAAGTCTTTAAAATATTTTCTTGGATTTTCAAATTCTATTTGAGTTTTGTCTCTCTTAGAATTTAAAAATGTCGGGCAAAGCGAGACCAGCTTGCTAGTAAATAAATACAATTTAAAAAATAGAGGCAGCTCACTGGTAAGTGCTGCTATTTGAGCTATTTTTAGAACAGGCCAGCGGGCTACTCATCTGGTCCTTACGGGCTACGTGGTGCCCGCGGGCACCGCGTTGGTGACCCCTGCACTAGGCCACTGAGTAACTGGCGGGAGGAGCAATTTCAACGATTCTTTGGATTAATACAATTTGGCCTGTTTTGTTTTTGCAGGTACCAGATCCACACTGGGCTCCAGCACTCCATTATCCGAGCCACCCAGCCCAACTGCCTACCCCTGGACAACATCACCCTACCCCAGAAGCTAAGGCAAGCGGGCTACTCCACCCACATGGTGGGCAAGTGGCACCTGGGCTTCTACAAACGAGGCTGCCTCCCCACCCAGCGAGGGTTCGATACCTTCTTTGGATCTCTGCTGGGAAGCGGCGACTATTACAGCCACTACAAGTGTGAAGGTCCCAGCATGTGCGGCTATGACTTGTACGAAGGCGAGGAGGCAGCTTGGGAACAAGACCGCGGCTTGTACTCGACGGTAATGTTCACCCAAAAAGCTATCGGTATCTTAGCAAAACATGACCGTCGCAAACCGCTGTTCCTCTACTTAGCCTACCAAGCGGTCCACTCACCCTTACAAGTCCCGGCTCAATACCTGGAACGCTACAAAGGTATCGTGAATCTGCACCGGCGCAAGTACGCTGCCATGGTATCCTGCCTGGACGAAGCAGTCCGCAACCTTACAATAGCGCTAAAGCGCTACCATTACTACGACAACACCGTTATCGTGTACTCCTCTGACAACGGGGGACAACCACTATCAGGTGGTAGCAACTGGCCCCTCAGGGGTAGCAAGGCCACACTCTGGGAGGGCGGCATTAGGGCAGTGGGATTTGTTCACAGTCCTCTTTTGCTGAAGAAGGGGACAAAATGTCGGTCTTTGGTGCACATCACAGACTGGTTCCCCACGTTGGTGACCTTGGGGGAAGGGACTTTGGATGAGGATCTAAGCCTAGACGGATATGATGTCTGGGAGGCTATCAGCGAAGGGCTACCATCTCCACGTCAGGACATACTTCACAATATAGATCCCATCTATATTAAGGCCAAGAATGGGTCGTGGAAAGTCGGGTACGGGTTGTGGAACACAGCTATCCAGGCGGCGCTACGGGTTGGCCATTGGAAGCTGCTAACGGGCGTTCCTGGCTATAGCGACTGGGTACCCCCTCAGACCTTCTCCACCCAAAGACTAACTATCCGCTGGCATAGCGAACGAGTCCGCTGGGACCGCGGCAAGTCCCTGTGGCTATTCAACATCACCTCTGACCCTTACGAACGAGTTGACCTCTCTGGACGCTATCCGCATGTTGTGAAAAAGATGCTCATGCGGTTGGCACAGTACAACAAGACCGCAGTCAAGGTTCGGTACCCAGCTAAAGACCTGCGATCGAACCCACAGTACAACGGCGGTGTGTGGGGACCATGGCACAAAGATGAGCCGTTAGAGGAGGATCACAACGATCTCTTCAGCAACCATCTCAGTGGCTGGGGAAAATGGCAGAATAGTAGAAAGATGCTAAAGAAGGTGGAGGAGTAACTTGGTGGGGTTTGTCATGAAAGTTTCTCAGGGATTTGAATTTCGAAATTCTGTAAAATCCTCAAAAAGTTTAAGTTCTCATCGTTCACTTAAGAGTAGTTTAGACCGGCACTTGAAGCTCGTCAGTAGAGGCTCTTGGTGGAACTTGTGAATGCCACTGAGCCACAAGAACTCAAATAAATGCCATTATTTTAGTACAGTGTTATTTAATGGAAAAAAAAAACCCTGCCAACAATACTTCATTTACTTTCTATAACCTGTTTAACAACCAAACTGTAACAACATTGTTATTGTAAGAGCGAACACTGAGGAACTATTTTTCTAGCGTAGTATGTATCATTATCAATACTATAGTGACTCACTGGGTGGGACAGTTGTCTGTTTGGTCAAGTTGGTCTGGGAAGTTCCCAGTTGACGTGGGTAAGCACACCATTTATTTCGGCAGAGCTTACCTCAAAGTTCCACATTTACTGCATCAAAGTCACTCACTATCGGCTTCCGTCTACTCCGGCGTTTTGCCCTCTTCTTCGTGCTCGCTTCTATAAGCAGTAGTTCATCCTCCTTATATTCAGCTTCAAAAATAGTCGTCTTCGTTGTCTGTTACCAAATCTTCCATGATTAGAACATCCATCCCATATATATATATGTGTGTATATATATATATATATACTTGCAGTGTGTATATTGTACATTTTACATTTTGTCATGAGGGTGTCTGTTACTACATTATATATATACTTGCAGTGTGTATATTGTACATAATACATATTCTAATGAAGGTGTCTGTTACTACATTATATATATATATAATATATATATATATATATATATATTATATATATATATATATACACTTGCAGTGTGTATATTGTACATTTTACATATTGTTATGAGGGTGTCTGTTACTACATTATATATATATATATATATATATATATATATATATATATATATATATATATATATATATATATATATATATATATATACTTGCAGTGTGTATATTGTACATATTGTTATGAAGGTGTCGTAGTGCATTCAATTGAATATGGGTTGAAAAGGATTTGCAAATCATTGTATTCCGTTTATATTTACATCCAACACAATTTCCCAACTCATATGGAAACGGGGTTTGTATATGTATATGTATGTATATATATATATGTATATGTATATATATGTGTATATATATATATATACACTTGCAGTGTGTATATTGTACATTTTACATATTGTTATGAGGGTGTCTGTTACTACATTATACATATATACTTGCAGTGTGTATATTGTACATATTACATATTATTATGAAGGTGTCTTACTACATTATATATATACTTGCAGTGTGTATATTTTACATATTACCTATTGTTATGAGGGTGTCTGTTACTACATTATATATATATACTTGCAGAGTGTATATTGTACATATTACATATTGTTAGGCCCTGCGATGGTGGCGACTTGTCCAGGGTCCGCCCGATTGTAGCTGAGATAGGCTCCAGCGCCCCCCGCGACCCCGAAGGGAATAAGCGGTAGAAAATGGATGGATGGATACATATTGTTATGAAGGTGTCTGTTACTACATTATATATATACTTGCAGTGTGTATATTGTACATATTACATATTGTTAGGAAGGTGTCTGTTACTACATTATATATATACTTGCAGTGTGTATATTGTACATATTACATATTGTTATGAAGGTGTCTGTTACTACATTATATATATACTTGCAGTGTGTATATTGTACATATTACATATTGTTATAAGGGTGTCTGTTACTACATTATATATATACTTGCAGTGTGTATATTGTACATATTACATATTGTTATGAGGGTGTCTGTTACTACATTATATATATACTCGCCTTGTGTATATTGTACATATTGCATATTGTTATGACAGTGTCTGTTACTACATTATATATATATACTTGCAGTGTGTATATTGTAAATATTACATATAGTTATGAAGGTGTCTGTTACTAAATTATATATATATATATATACATATATATATATATATATATATATATATATATATATATATATATATATATATATATATATATATATATATATATATATATATATATATATATACTTGTAGTGTGTATATTGTACATATTACATATTGTTATGAGGGTGTCTGTTACTACATTATATATACACTTGCAGTGTGTATATTTTACATATTACATATTGTTATGAGGGTGTCTGTTACTACATTATATATATACTATATATATACTATTCTGCCTATAAATGGTAAATAGGTTATACTTGTATAGCGCTTTTCTACCTTCAAGGCACTCAAAGCGCTTTGACACTATTTCCACATTCACCCATTCACACACACACCTTCACACACACACCTTCACACACTGATGGCGGGAGCTGCCGTGCAAGGCCCTAACCACGACCCATCAGGAGCAAGGGTGAAGTGTCTTGCTCAAGGACACTACGGACGTGACTAGGTTGCTAGAAGCTGGGGATTGAACCAGGAACCCTCAGGTTGCTGGCACGGCCACGCTCCCAACCGCGGCACGCGCATAAAAAAAACATTAAATGACCTCCATTAAGGTTTTATATACACACTGTAAGTATATATGTAATGTAGCAACAGTCACATTCATAATAACATGTAATATTTACAGCGGCGCAAACATTTCAAAATCGCATCACAATGTTCATTTTTTTCCTTCAACATCACTGATTATTACTCACTGCAGACTTTAATAGAGCCAACACATAATAAAACATCACTTACTGTACAAGGTCTGCTGTCATCGGGATGCTGACTGATAGAATCTTGTCATATTCCCGTTTAGATGAAGAGTGACTCATAATCCTTGCAAAGAAAAGGAGGGCGGAGCCAAGCGCCTTTTTGCGTCGTTCTCGCCATTCCCGGGTATAAATTGGCTGTCAAAGTGTACCAACTTGTTGGATTATATCCTCAACCTTCTACTATCCAGGTGAGAGGCATGATTTATGATCTATTCTAGAATTAACATGTACGAGCTCTGAGGCAAGAAAGCAGCTCACCAGCTGATGATGTCACTATAACAGTTAGCCACGAAAAATAGTTTGTCTGCATTAGCGCTGATAATAACAAGACCACTAATACATCCTTTAATATTGAGGTCACGAAATGTAAATGGAGTATTGCTGGCGCTTTTTGGACGGCAATTTATTGGGTTTTATTGGCGGAATAGAGGATCTCTCATTGGCCATGCCTTAAAAAAAATACATCCGTCGTCTTGTCTCTCATAGTTATTGTGAACGATTGGCAAAATTCCAAAAAAAAAGTGCAATTCCTCTTTAAGCCTCCTTCCACTCGTTTCAGAGATATTCTCCAGTATTAGTAAATCACTCGCAACACGCCCACTAATGGTATGCTTAATTTTATGGTTTGCACACACCATCTACATGTCTTGGTTGAATAAGCTCTCTGTATTTTAAGACCAATTTGATTAACCGATACATTTGAGCTATTCCTTGTAGCAGTCAGTGTGTAACTCTTAAAAAAAAAAAAAAACCTCTTAAGGCCCGAGCTGTTTGTTTACATGCTTTTTTTTTCTATTTCTCTTTGCTATTTGGGCTTATTGGACCCTAATTAGAATAAAAACTAAGAATCATCTTTTGATATGATGTACTTAGTCCATAAGTACACAAGTGTGTACTTCATGTTTAGTGACATGCTAATTCTTATTTTTACACTTTTTTTTTCCCCCAAATTCCATTGTATGTTATACTCTTCTGACACCACCAGATGGCAGTATAAGTGTCCACATAAGCGGCCATAAGACCCCAATTCAGTAGTGTACACAATTTTGGAAATAAGAGCTAAAAGGTGCTGTCCACGCATGTGGCCACTAAGCCTTTAGAGCAGTGGTTCCTAACCTTGTTGGAGGTACCGAACCCCACCAGTTTCATATGCACATTCACCGAACCCTTCTTTAGTGAAAAATAAAATGTATTTTTTCAAATTCAGGACAAAGTTATGTTTTTGGTAACACTTTAGTATGGGGAACATATTCTAAGTAACAAATAATTAATTTAGAGTTATTTGGACACTAGGGGAACATATTCTAAGTAACAAAGACTTAATTTAGAGTTATTTGGACACTCTGGGAGCATATTCTAAGTAACAAAGACTTAATTTAGAATTATTTGTTTAGGGTTAGGGCCAGGGTTAGAGGGTTAAGGTTATAATAAGGCCATGCCGAATAAGGCATTAGTGAGTACTTAATAATGACTAGTTAAGAGCCAATATGTCACTATTTTGCAATATTTTCTCCTAAAATAATAACTTTTTCATGTAAAATTATGACTTTTTAATGTAAAATGGTGACATTTGTCATATAAAATTCAGACTTTTATCACAATATTGCCAATTTTTTTAGTGTTCTTGTAAAATAGTGAAATTTTGTGAGTAAAATTATGACTTGTCATAATTTTGCCAAGTGAAATTCCAATTATTATTATAATATTGCCAACATTTTTCAAGTTTTCTTATAAAATTGTGACTTTTGTCGAGTAAAATTACGACTCTTCATAAAATTGCCAAAATGTTAAGCTTTTCTTGTAAAATTGCGACTGTTATTGAGTAAAATTCCAACTTTTGTCATAATATCGCACAAATGTTCAGTTTTTCTCGTAACATTTTGACTTGCGTTGAGTAAAATTACGACTTTTATTATAATACTGCCAAAATTCTACGTTTTTCTTGTGAAATTCCAACAAATTTTTCACAACAAGCTTTTTTATATTTACATAGTTTGTGTATATTATTAATGTTGTAAATACAAATCTTTATATATCTGGAAAGGGTGGTCCTAAAGAGGTAGGCATTTTTCGGAGGTTTCAAGAAGGTAAAAAATACAATATGTTCCCCATACTAAAGTGTTACCATGTTTTATTACTGGTGCACAAAATGAACTGTGCATGAACATCACCTTGTTCAAAGAACAAAACCAACACAGTGCATAAACTCACAACAAATTCCACACCTGCAAATCAGTGTGACTTCTGCTGTTGTCGTATCCGTAATACGCCGATAGGGAGAAGTTTTTATTTACACGATGAGTCGGGTGTGTTTTGACCTCCGCCGAACCCCTGAGCACGACTCACCGAACCCCTAGGGTTCGATCGAACCCAGGTTAAGAACCACTGCTCTAGAGGTTTTAATGGAGACCTATGATGATTTTAATTACATTTAAAACACTTGGTCTAGATCAGGGGTCGGCAACCCAAAATGTTGAAAGAGCCATATTGGACCACAAATACAAAAAAGTAATCGGTCTGGAGCTGCAAAAAATTTAAATACTTATATAAGTGTTATAATGATGGCAACACATGATGTACGGGGCTAATTAGCTATATTAGCCTACTATCAAAATGACTATGTGTCGCAGGCTGACGCAAATCTTCATTGACAGAAATGTTGAAATGTAATATTTATTCTACAACATTGGAAAACATTAGTAAAACTTCTCAGAGGGTGAGATAACTCCTGGAAATGACTGTCTTAGAATGGCCAAAGGTATAGATGTGTGTGTCCAAGTTAAAGGAAACATCAGGCCGTCTTCTTTCAATGGATTCATTACAATCTTTGCAAGATGGGTAACGTTTGCTGTGGTCTGGAACAACATGGCGCACAAACAACTATCAGAAATGTAGCCAATATCACATACAGATGAAACATGGAAAAATAAACTAAATACACAAGAGGACATAAGTAAAGGATATTAAATAAGCTCAAATACCTACAAACGAGGCATAATGATGCAATATGTACATACAGCTAGCCTAAATAGCATTTTAGCATGGATCAGCTTGCAGTCATGCAGTGACCAAATATGCCTGAGTCGCACTCTATAACAAGTCAATAACATCAACAAAGCTCACCTTTGTGCATTCACGCACAGTATAAAACGTTTGGTGGACAAAACGAGGCAATGAAGGAGTGGCATAAAACACGTCTTTCTGTGGCAGCGTCGGTGAAAGTTATACATGTACACAAACTGTTGAGTCACAGTCCACACAACAATGAGTTCAAGGGCCGCTGGAATTAGTAGGACAAAAACGGCGCTCGCCAAATACTCTCATCCGTGAAGCACAAACGTATTAAACAGTGGGCTTTCTAACAATTAGGAAGGTTTGTGTCGTGTTTGTCCTCCTACAGAAACCATATTACAACAAAAAAACATTTTTCACCCCATTTTTTTAATTTTTATTTCCATACATTTTTGAAAAAGCTCTATGGAGCCACCAGGGCATGTGGCTCTAGAGCCGTGGGTTGCTGACCCTCGCCCTAGATATTATGTTACAGACATGCATTGGTGTAAATGTTGCGTACATTTTGTGCCGCAGTCACTTTTATGACCGACTTTCTGCCAACGTCTGCACGATGTCGGTTTCTGGAGGCGCTCTAAGAGTGCAAATGAAACTACACCCCACCCTTGTTATCTTTTGAAAACATACACCGTTTAAATATATGCATTTTTTTCCCAGACACATTTGAAAATAAACTTCATAAAGATTGACCTGGTCACAACACTCCGATGGATACAAAGCTGCATAAAAAAGTTGTTTCGTAAACATGCGGTTATAAAACATTTATTTGGATTGCGTTACAATATTTGTGTATTTTGAGGGTAAAAGTTTGAGGTTTTTGTGCACAGATTGGCGCTCACAGTTTTGTTCGGGTGGCGTTCACATTTCGTGTTTGTAAAAATACTTGGACTAAAAATGGAAAAAAATTAGAGATGTCCGATAATGGCTTTTTTGCAGATATTCCGATGTTGTCCAACTCATAATTACTGATTCCGATATCAACCGATACCGATATATTCAGTCGTGGAATTAACACATTATTATGCCTAATTTTGTTGTGATGCCCCGCTGGATGCATTAAACAATGTAACAAGGTTTTCCAAATTAAGTCAACTCTAGGGGGGAGGTTTAGGGGGTAGCGGGGGTGTATATTGTAGCGTCCCAGAAGAGTTAGTGCTGCAAGGGGTTCTGGGTGTTTGTTCTATTGTGTTTATGTTGTGTTACAGTGCGGATGTTCTCCCGAAATTTGTTTGTCATTCTTGTTTGGTGTGGGTTCACAGTGTGGCGCATATTTGTAACAGTGTTAAAGTTGTTTATACGGCCACCCTCAGTGTGACCTGTATGGCTGTTGACCAAATATGCATTGCATTCACTTGTGTGTGTGAAAAGCCATTGATATTATGTGATTGGACCGGCACGCAAAGGCAGTGCCTTTAAGGTTTATTGGCGCTCTGTACTGCGTTTTAAAAAGTCATACATTTTACTTTTTGAAACCGATACCGATAATTTCCGATATTACATTTTAAAGCATTTATCGGCCGATAATATGGGCAGTCCGATATTATCGGACATCTCTAAAAAAAAAGATATTTTTCACGATGTTACAAACTTATTTTGGTGTGAACTTGCTCACTTTCTTGTGTTTGAGAAAGATATCGCTGCATATTTGATGGTGGTCATTTTTTTGTTTTGTTCGAGGAACACAACTCACAGTTTTAATGGGACTGTGTTTCAACGTTGTGTGCAAGAAAATAGTATATGTCTGTTTTCTCGTTCAACAAGCTCACATTTTTGGGGTATTTCCGTGCGTTTATAACGATACTTCCAATGTCGACACGAACCCAAAGTTTGGTGATGTTTTTTTTTGTGAGGGGAACAGTTTTATCCGAAGACAATGACGATAAAAATACTACTGTGATATCAGCAACCTCGTAGAATATTTATGGATTTTCTTGCAGGTTTTAGAGTATTTTTTCTATGGATGTTTATTGTTGAAAATTGTACGACATGACCATAAATGGTGATGGAAATGAAGACATCACTGGATTGTGCATGCATTAATGTGATTTTGTCAGACAACATGTAAAATAAAGAATGTGTGTCTTTATTGGTGGTTTTTCATTTTAGACTTAGACTTAGACAAACTTTAATGATCCACAAGGGAATTTGTTCCACACAGTAGCTCAGTTACAATGATGGAAAGTGTAAGGATGGAAAGGACAATGCAGGTATAAATAGACTAAATATAGCGATATAAAATATAACATATATACGTAATATTTACAAACCCCGTTTCCATATGAGTTGGGAAATTGTGTTAGATGTAAATATAAACGGAATACAATGATTTGCAAATAATATTCAACCCATATTCAGTTGAATATGCTACAAAGACAACATATTTGATGTTCAAACTGATAAACATTTTTTTTGTTGCAAATAATCATTAACTTTTGAATTTGATGCCAGCAACACGTGACAAAGAAGTTGGGAAAGGTGGCAATAAATACTGATAAAGTTGTTTGCTCATCAAACACTTATTTGGAACATCCCACAGGTGAACAGGCAAATTGGGAACAGGTGGGTGCCATGATTGGGTATAAAAGTAGATTCCATGAAATGCTCAGTCATTCACAAACAAGGATGGGGCGAGGGTCACCACTTTGTCAACAAATGTGTGAGCAAATTGTTGAACAGTTTAAGAAAAACCTTTCTCAACCAGCTATTGCAAGGAATTTAGGGATTTCACCATCTACGGTCCGTAATATCATCAAAGGGTTCAGAGAATCTGGAGAAATCACTGCACGTAAGCAGCTAAGCCCGTGACCTTCGATCCCTCAGGCTGAACTGCATCAACAAGCGACATCAGTGTGTAAAGGATATCACCACATGGGCTCAGGAACACTTCAGAAGCCCACTGTCAGTAACTACAGTTGGTCGCTACATCTTTAAGTGCAAGTTAAAACTCTCATATGCAAGGCGAAAACCGTTTATCAACAACACCCAGAAACGCCGTCGGCTTCGCTGGGCCTGAGCTCATCTAAGATGGACTGATACAAAGTGGAAAAGTGTTCTGTGGTCTGACGAGTCTACATTTCAAATTGTTTTTGGAAACTGTGGACGTCGTGTCCTCCGGACCAAAGAGGAAAAGAACCATCCGGATTGTTATAGGCGCAAAGTGTAAAAGCCAGCAACTGTGATGGTATGGGGGTGTATTAGTGCCCAAGACATGGGTAACTTACATATCTGCGAAGGCACCATTAATGCTGAAAGGTACATACAGGTTTTGGAGCAACATATGTTGCCATCCAAGCAACGTTACCATGGACGCCCCTGCTTATTTCAGCAAGACAATACCAAGCCACGTGTTACATCAACGTGGCTTCATAGTAAAAGAGTGCGGGTACTAGACTGGCCTGCCTGTAGTCCAGACCTGTCTCCCATTGAAAATGTGTGGCGCATTATGAAGCCTAAAATAGCACAACGGAGACCCCCGGACTGTTGAACAACTTAAGCTGTACATCAAGCAAGAATGGGAAAGAATTCCACCAGAGAAGCTTAAAACATGTCTCCTCAGTTCCCAAACGTTTACTGAGTGTTGTTAAAAGGAAAGGCCATGTAACACAGTGGTGAACATGCCCTTTCCCAACTACTTTGACACGTGTTGCAGCCATGAAATTCTAAGTTAATTATTATTTGCAAAATAAAAAAAAAGTTTATGAGTTTGAACTTTAAATATCTTGTCTTTGTAGTGCATTCAATTGATTATGGGTTGAAAAGGATTTGCAAATCATTGTATTCCGTTTATATTTACATCCAACACAATTTCCCAACTCATATGGAAACAGGGTTTGTACATAATATATGTACATTATATTATATATACTGATATATTATGTTATGTCTATATCATATATACAATATATAACAATTACCAATTACAGTATATGTGACAGCTGCAGCATAAAATAGAGAGTAAATCAATAGAAAATAGACATTAAAAACAAAGAGAAGTAGCTATTTTTATTGTCACGTTACGATACTAACTCGTCCTTGTTTGGATCACCGTGAGGTTTAAGAGTTTGTCATCAGAGTTTGTGGTTAACGTTGGGTGGGTCCAACATAAGCCCAGAAAGAGCAAGCGGGCCTGGATTCTTACAGAACCAGCGGGAATGCAAGTATTACGACTTTATTAATTAAAAATTAGGTTTTTACTCATAATTGTCAGGTTCAAACACCGAACTATCTATTAAACAAGACAAGAAGCAAGGAATCAGGCAGCGACAGTGTTAGAATAATTGTTTCTAAGTTATCACAAAAACTTTGTATTACATTGAGTTCCTGGCAAGAAGACAAAAGCTGTCTTTGAAACCTACCAAGAGTAAGGCTCATAAAACTCCACTGTGTCGGGGGGAAGCAAGATGAAGGTGTTCCTGTGTCTTTCATGTATTAGAATCAAACAGAAAGATATTGTCTTTCCCAAGGACTGTGGAAGCGAGGAGGAGGCAGGACCGGAGTCCCTTCCAGGCGACCCCTTTTTGAACTGTTTTGGGAACGTCTTTTTGAACTGTTTTACGAACCTCTTTTTGAACTCGTTTACGACCTTTTCTGTGAAGTGTTCACAACCTTTTCTTTTGAACTGTTCTGTAACCAAAGGCAACGCTGTTTACGACCCACTTCCCTCTGGAAGCAGCTGTGGTCATGTGGTCGGAGAAAGTCAAATAAAGGAGGAGTTGTACAATCTTTTGCCAGAGTGTGCTGGAGATTGTACAAGAGTACTGTGTCCCGGCATCTCTTCTTAATTGAGTCCAAAATGAATTCCGTCTCTGTTTAAATATTTGCTTCTTGTCTTGTTTAATAGATGTCTTCAATGTTTGAACCTGACAGACAGAGTTCAATTTAGCTCATGAGGAGAAACGTTTGTGGCTGCACACTCAGTTACAGTCTCCCACCACGCTCTAAGGTACAGCCCCTGTGCTCCTCTATTTATTCAGGAGTTCCAGAGTTAACATCACTGAGGCTGCCTCTAAAGGGAGTGGTCACACATATCATGCAAAGCAGCTCCAGTACGCACAATACGTGACGGAATGTGCTGGGGGCCTTGTGATTGCCTTGTCTCTGCTTTGTCTGTGAGCTTTTGCCTTATCTTTGTTGAGGTCCTGGTACGTCCTTGGCTGTTCACGGGCTAAAACAAAGAAAAATCTGCGGCGAGTACACCCCTTATATGCCGTGGAAAATAACAGGTTTTGTGCCCTTGCACGAAGCAGAAAAGAGCACAATAGATGATAACTATAGCAACGGACTTTAAGCATAAGAGTTGTGTGATAACTTATATATAATAATTCTAACAATAATGTTATAGCTTTTTGGTGAATTGGTGATTTTTTTTTGTAATATTCCAATAACACTTTTTTCCTTCAAAAATATTCTTTATTTACTCAGTAATCAAACGTTTTTTTTAAAGTGGTGTTTTTTTCATTTCATGACAATGAAACTGTTTTAGTTTTTTTAATGCAAATAATGGTTTTTTTCACTTATTCCAGTCGAGATCATTTTGTTGTTGGAAAAAGTTTGAATATTTTAATATGTATATACAATACAGGCCAAAAGTTTGGAAACACCTTCTCATTCAATCGGTTTTCTTTATTTTCACGACTATTTACGTTGTAGATTGTCACTGAAGGCATCAAAACTGGAGTTATGTACTTAATAAAATAACTGAAAACATGTTTTATATTCTAGTTTCTTCAAAATAGCCACCCTTTGCTTCAAGAGGTAGTTACCTGAAACGGTTTTCACTTCACAGGTGTGCTTGAAGTTCATCGAGAGAATGCCAAGAGTGTGCAAAGCCGTAATCAGAGCAAAGGCTATTTTGAAGAAACTAGAATACAAAACATGTTTTCAGTTATTTTACCTTTTTTTTTGTTAAGTACATAATTCCACATGTGTTCATTCATAGTTTTGATGCCTTCAGTGACAATCTACAATGTAAATAGTCACGAAAATAAAGAAAACACATTGAATGAGGAGAAGGTGTGTCCTGTATGTATGTCTCCTAATATTTTAATTATTACAGCTTCGTTCAAGTAAAATATATTTTCTCCCAATGACTTCGAACAATTTTATAACTTTATTTTTTGTGAAAATTAAAAATAGTTCTTATGTTTGATTTCAATTTTTTTTTTTTTTTAAACATAATATTATGACTTTATTGTCAAATATTACAAATGTATTTCTGAAAAATGACATGTTTTTTTCCTTATAATTTTTTCATAAAATGAATAGTTTTCTGTCATGCATATTACCATATTTTTCGGACTATAAGGAGCAATTAAAATAATTTCATTTTCTCAAAACTAATGTACGGAATAATTTTGGTTGTGCTCACCGACCTCGAAGCAATTTTATTTGGTATACTGTGAAATGATAAGTGTGACCAGTAGGCATTGAAATGAGAAGGTGTGTCCAAACTTTTGGCCTGTACTGTATACTGTATGTCTCCTAATATTTTAATTATTACAGCTTCGTTCAAGTAAAATATATTTTCTCCCAATGACTTAAAACAATTTTACAACTTTATTTTTTGTGAAATTTAAAAATAGTTCTTATGTTTGATTTTATTTTTATTTTTTTAAACATAATATTATGACTTTATTGCCAAATATTACAAATGTATTTCTGAAAAATGACATGTTTTTTCCCTCATAATTTTTTCATAAAATGAAGAGTTTTCTGCCATGCATATTACCATATTTTTCGGACTATAAGGCACACTTAATATCATTTCATTTTCTCAAAACTAATGTATGGAATAATTTTGGTTGTGCTTACCGACCTCAAAGCAATTGTATTTGGTATATGGTGAAATGATAAGTGTGACCAGTAGGCATTGAAATGAGAAGGTGTGTCCAAACATTTGGCCTGTACTGTATACTGTATGTCTCCTAATATTTTAATTATTACAGCTTCGTTCAAGTCAAATATATTTTCTCCCAATGACTTCAAACAATTTTACAACTTAATTTTTTGTGAAAATGAAAAATAATTCTTATGTTTCAGGTTTTCTTTTTTTTTTTTTTTTTTACATAATACTATGACTTTATTGTCAAATATTACAAATAATTTTACAATATTACAAATGTTTTTCTGAAAAATGACATGTTCTTTTCCTCATAATTTTTTCATAAAATGAAAAGTTTTCTGTCATGCATATTACCATATTTTTCGGACTATAAGGCGCACTTGAAATCCTTTCATTTTCTCAAAACTAATGTACGGAATAATTTTGGTTGTGCTTACCGACCTCGAAGCAATTTTAGTTTGTATATGGTGAAATGATAAGAGTGACCAGTAGGCATTGAAATGAGAAGGTGTGTCCAAACTTTTGGCCTGTACTGTATACTGTATGTCTCCTAATATTTTAATTATTACAGCTTCGTTCAAGTAAAATATATTTTCTCCCAATGACTTCAAACAATTTTACAACTTTATTTTTTGTGAAAATGAAAAATTGTTCTCATGTTTTAAGGTTGTTTTTTTTTAATACATAATATTATGAATTTATTGTCAAATATTACAAATGTATTTCTGAAAAATGACATGTTTTTTTCCTCATAATTTTTTCATAAAATGAAAAGTTTTCTGTCATGCATATTACCATATTTTTCGGACTATAAGACGCACTTAAAATCATTTCATTTTCTCAAAACTAATGTACGGAATAATTTTGGTTGTGCTTACCGACCTCGAAGCAATTTTATTTGGTATACTGTGAAATGATAAGTGTGACCAGTAGACATTGAAATAAGGTGTGTCCAAACCTTTGGCCTGTACTGTTTACTGTATGTCTCCTAATATTTTAATTATTACAGCTTCATTCAAGTACAATATATTTTCTCCCAATGACTTAAAACAATTTTACAACTTTATTTTTTGTGAAAATGAAAAATTGTTCTCATGTTTCAAGGTTGTTGTTTTTTTTACATAATATTATGAATTTATTGTCAAATATTACAAATGTTTTTCTGAAAAATGACATGTTTTTTTCCTCATAATTTTTTCATAAAATGAAGAGTTTTCTGTCATGCATATTACCATATTTTTTGGACTATAAGGCGCACTTAATATCATTTCATTTTCTCAAAACTAATATACGGAATAATTTTGGTTGTGCTTACCGACCTCGAAGCAATTGTATTTGGTATATGGTGAAATGATAAGTGTGACCAGTAGGCATTGAAATGAGAAGGTGTGTCCAAACATTTGGCCTGTACTGTATACTGTATGTCTCCTAATATTTTAATTATTACAGCTTCGTTCAAGTCAAATATATTTTCTCCCAATGACTTCAAACAATTTTACAACTTAATTTTTTGTGAAAATGAAAAATAATTCTTATGTTTCAGGTTTTCTTTTTTTTTTTTTTTTTACATAATACTATGACTTTATTGTCAAATATTACAAATAATTTTACAATATTACAAATGTTTTTCTGAAAAATGACATGTTCTTTTCCTCATCATTTTTTCATAAAATTAGTTTTCTGTCATGCATATTACCATATTTTTCGGACTATAAGGCGCACTTGAAATCCTTTCACTTTCTCAAAACTAATGTACGGAATAATTTTGGTTGTGCTTACCGACCTCGAAGCTATTGTATTTGGTATATGGTGAAATGATAAGAGTGACCAGTAGGCATTGAAATGAGAAGGTGTGTCCAAACTTTTGGCCTGTACTGTATACTGTATGTCTCCTAATATTTTAATCATTACAGCTTCGTTCAAGTAAAATATATTTTCTCCCAATGACTTCAAACAATTTTACAACTTTATTTTTTGTGAAAATGAAAAATTGTTCTCATGTTTCAAGGTTGTTTTTTTACATAATATTATGAATTTATTGTCAAATATTACAAATGTATTTCTGAAAAATGACATGTTTTTTCCTCATCGTTTTTTCATAAAATGAAGAGTTTTCTGTGATGCATATTACCATATTTTTCGGACTATAAGGCGCACTTAAAATCCTTTCATTTTCTCAAAACTAATGTACGGAATAATTTTGGTTGTGCTTACCGACCTCGAAGCAATTTTATTTGGTATATGGTGAAATGATAAGTGTGACCAGTAGACATTGAAATAAGGTGTGTCCAAACCTTTGGCCTGTACTGTATACTGTATGTCTCCTAATATTTTAATTATTACAGCTTCATTCAAGTACAATATATTTTCTCCCAATGACTTAAAACAATTTTACAACTTTATTTTTTGTGAAAATGAAAAATTGTTCTCATGTTTCAAGGTTGTTGTTTTTTTTACATAATATTATGAATTTATTGTCAAATATTACAAATGTTTTTCTGAAAAATGACATGTTTTTTTCCTCATAATTTTTTCATAAAATGAAGAGTTTTCTGTCATGCATATTACCATATTTTTTGGACTATAAGGCGCACTTAATATCATTTCATTTTCTCAAAACTAGTATACGGAATAATTTTGGTTGTGCTTACCGACCTCGAAGCAATTGTATTTGGTATATGGTGAAATGATAAGTGTGACCAGTAGGCATTGAAATGAGAAGGTGTGTCCAAACATTTGGCCTGTACTGTATACTGTATGTCTCCTAATATTTTAATTATTACAGCTCCGTTCAAGTCAAATATATTTTCTCCCAATGACTTCAAACAATTTTACAACTTAATTTTTTGTGAAAATGAAAAATAATTCTTATGTTTCAGGTTTTCTTTTGTTTTTGTTTTTTTACATAATATTATGTCTTTATTGTCCAATATTACAAATAATTTTACAATATTACAAATGTATTTCTGAAAAATGACATGTTCTTTTCCTCATCATTTTTTCATAAAATTAGTTTTCTGTCATGCATATTACCATATTTTTCGGACTATAAGGCGCACTTGAAATCCTTTCACTTTCTCAAAACTAATGTACAGAATAATTTTGGTTGTGCTTACCGACCTCGAAGCTATTGTATTTGGTATATGGTGAAATGATAAGAGTGACCAGTAGGCATTGAAATGAGAAGGTGTGTCCAAACGTTTGGCCTGTACTGTATACTGTATGTCTCCTAATATTTTAATCATTACAGCTTCGTTCAAGTAAAATATATTTTCTCCCAATGACTTCAAACAATTTTACAACTTTATTTTTTGTGAAAATGAAAAATTGTTCTCATGTTTCAAGGTTGTTTTTTTACATAATATTATGAATTTACTGTCAAATATTACAAATGTATTTCTGAAAAATGACATGTTTTTTCCTCATCGTTTTTTCATAAAATGAAGAGTTTTCTGTCATGCATATTACCATATTTTTCGGACTATAAGGCGCACTTAAAATCCTTTCATTTTCTCAAAACTAATGTACGGAATAATTTTGGTTGTGCTTACCGACCTCGAAGCAATTTTATTTGGTATATGGTGAAATGATAAGTGTGACCAGTAGGCATTGAAATGAGAAGGTGTGTCCAAACCTTTGGCCTGTACTGTATACTGTATGTCTCCTAATATTTTAATTATTACAGCTTCATTCAAGTACAATATATTTTCTCCCAATGACTTCAAACTATTTTACAACTTTATTTTTTGTGAAAATGAAAAATTGTTCTCATGTTTCAAGGTTGTTTTTTTACATAATATTATGAATTTATTGTCAAATATTACAAATGTATTTCTGAAAAATGACATGTTTTTTCCTCATCGTTTTTTCATAAAATGAAGAGTTTTCTGTGATGCATATTACCATATTTTTCGGACTATAAGGCGCACTTAAAATCCTTTCATTTTCTCAAAACTAATGTACGGAATAATTTTGGTTGTGCTTACCGACCTCGAAGCAATTTTATTTGGTATATGGTGAAATGATAAGTGTGACCAGTAGGCATTGAAATGAGAAGGTGTGTCCAAACTTTTGGCCTGTACTGTATACTGTATGTCTCCTAATATTTTAATTATTACAGCTTCGTTCAAGTCAAATATATTTCCTCCCAATGACTTGAAACAATTTTCCAATTTTTTTTTTGTGAAAATGAAAAATATTTTTGTTTCAGTTTTAATTTTTTTTTTTTTTACATAATATTATGACTTTATTGCCAGATATTACAAATGTATTTCTGAAAAATGACATGTATTTTTCCTCATAATTTTTTCATAAAATTAAGAGTTTTCTGTCATGCATATTACCATATTTTTAGGACTGTAAGGCGCACTTCAAATCCTTTCATTTTCTCAAAACTAATGTACTGAATAATTTTGGTTGTGCTTACCGACTTCGAAGCAATTTTATTTGGTATACGGTGAAATGATAAGTGTGACCAGTAGGCATTGAAATGAAAAGGTGTGTCCAAACTTTTAGCCCGTTCTGTACGTCACGCAAACATTTTGGACTGACTGACATGCTAAAAGTATCATCGCTTCCCTATAATCATTATTGGGGGATTCCTGGGAAGACCATCTGGAATTTGACAGGCGAAAATGTGTGTTGTTCCAGGGAAAGGCGAAGGGGAAAATAAGATTGATGTGGAGGGAAGAGAGGCCAGAACAGCTGAGAGGTTTAGTCTTACACCGTGAGGAATTCCCTTCCATACTCCCATTTCCTGCCTGACCTTTGCACTGGAAGCATGGAAGCATTTCTGGTTTGGGCGTAACCTCCACTTAAAGGGAGATAGCGTTTTTTTGGCCCGTGTTGAGAAAAACTACTGATCCAAACATCCAAAATGTTGCTTGCAATCCAACTAAAAGTAAAGAAAAAAAAAAAGTGTCACTTCATCAACCTTGCAAAAATACTATTTTTGGCGTATGTGCTCTTATTTTGGCTCCACTTCATCTTCCTTGTTTGTGCAACTTCACTTCCCCTTCCCGGTAAGGTCTATTCAGGTGTGCTGGAGAGGAGGCTACGCCGGATAGTCGAACCTCGGATTCAGGAGGAACAGTGTGGTTTTCGTCCTGGTCGTGGAACTGTGGACCAGCTCTATACTCTCGGCAGGGTCCTTGAGGGTGCATGGGAGTTTGCCCGACCAGTTTACATGTGCTTTGTGGACTTGGAGAAGGCATTCGACCGTGTCCCTCGGGAAGTCCTGTGGGGAGTGCTCAGAGAGTATGGGGTATCGGACTGTCTGATTGTGGCGATCCGCTCCCTGTACGATCAGTGTCAGAGCTTGGTCCGCATTGCCGGCAGTAAGTCGGACACGTTTCCAGTGAGGGTTGGACTCCGCCAAGGCTGCCCTTTGTCACCGATTCTGTTCGTAATTTTTATGGACAGAATTTCTAGGCGCAGTCAGGTCATTGAGGGGATCCTGTTTGGTGGCCGCAGGATTAGGTCTCTGCTTTTTGCAGATGATGTGGTCCTGATGGCTTCATCTGGCCAGGATCTTCAGCTCTCACTGGATCGGTTTGCAGCCGAGTATGAAGCGACTGGGATGAGAATCAGCACCTCCAAGTCCGAGTCCATGGTTCTCGCCCGGAAAAGGGTGATGGCTTCATCTGGCCAGGATCTTCAGCTCTCACTGGATCGGTTCGCAGCCGAGTGTGAAGCGACTGGGATGAGAATCAGCACCTCCAAGTCCGAGTCCATGGTTCTCGCCCGGAAAAGGGTGGAGTGCCATCTCCGGGTTGGGGAGGAGACCCTTCCCCAAGTGGAGGACTTCAAGTACCTCGGAGTCTTGTTCACGAGTGAGGAAAGAGTGGATCGTGAGATCGACAGGCGGATCGGTGCTGCGTCTTCAGTAATGTGGACGCTGTATCGATCCGTTGTGGTGAAGAAGGAGCTGAGCCGGAAGGCAAAGCTCTCAATTTACCGGTCGATCTACGTTCCTATCCTCACCTATGGTGATGAGCTTTGGGTTATGACCGAAAGGACAAGATCACGGGTGCAAGCGGCCGAAATGAGTTTCCTCCGCCGGGTGGCGGGGCTCTCCCTTAGAGATAGGGTGAGAAGCTCTGCCATCCGGGAGGAGCTCAAAGTAAAGCCGCTACTCCTCCACATCGAGAGGAGCCAGATGAGGTGATTCGGGCATCTGGTCAGGATCTTCAGCTCTCACTGGATCGGTTCGCAGCTGAGTGTGAAGCGACTGGGATGAGAATCAGCACCTCCAAGTCCGAGTCCATGGTTCTTGCCCGGAAAAGGGTGGAGTGCCATCTCCGGGTTGGGGAGGAGACCCTGCCCCAAGTGGAGGACTTCAAGTACCTCGGAGTCTTGTTCACGAGTGAGGAAAGAGTGGATCGTGAGATCGACAGGCGGATCGGTGCTGCGTCTTCAGTAATGTGGACGCTGTATCGATCCGTTGTGGTGAAGAAGGAGCTGAGCCGGAAGGCAAAGCTCTCAATTTACCGGTCGATCTACGTTCCTATCCTCACCTATGGTGATGAGCTTTGGGTTATGACCGAAAGGACAAGATCACGGGTGCAAGCGGCCGAAATGAGTTTCCTCCGCCGGGTGGCGGGGCTCTCCCTTAGAGATAGGGTGAGAAGCTCTGCCATCCGGGAGGAGCTCAAAGTAAAGCCGCTACTCCTCCACATCGAGAGGAGCCAGATGAGGTGATTCGGACATCTGGTCAGGATCTTCAGCTCTCACTGGATCGGTTCGCAGCTGAGTATGAAGCGACTGGGATGAGAATCAGCACCTCCAAGTCCGAGTCCATGGTTCTTGCCCGGAAAAGGGTGGAGTGCCATCTCCGGGTTGGGGAGGAGACCCTGCCCCAAGTGGAGGACTTCAAGTACCTCGGAATCTTGTTCACGAGTGAGGGAAGAGTGGATCGTGAGATCGACAGGCGGATCGGTGCGGCGTCTTCAGTAATGCGGACGCTGTATCGATCCGTTGCGGTGAAGAAGGAGCTGAGCCGGAAGGCAAAGCTCTCAATTTACCGGTCAATCTACGTTCCCATCCTCACCTATGGTCATGAGCTTTGGGTTATGAAGATCGCGGGTACAAGTGGCCGAAATGAGTTTCCTCCGCCGGGTGGCGGGGCTCTCCCTTAGAGATAGGGTGAGAAGCTCTGCCATCCGGGAGGAACTCAAAGTAAAGCTGCTACTCCTCCACATCAAAAGGAGCCAGATGAGGTGATCCGGGCATCTGGTCAGGATGCCACCCGAACGCCTCCCTAGGAAGGTTTTTAGGGCACATCCGACCGGGAAGAGTTCACAGGGAAGACCCAGGACAGGTTGGGAAGACTATGTCTCCCGGCTGTCCTGGGAACACCTCGGGATCCCTCGGGAAGAGCTGGACAAAGTGGCTGGGGAGAGGGAAGTCTGGGCTTCCCTGCTTAGGCTGCTGCCCCCGCGACCCAACCTCGAAGAAGATTGATGGATGGCACTTCCCGTTCGGTTTCCTCCCAGCACGCCTGTTTTTCGTTTATTAATGTAGCCTATTTAAGTCCCCTGTTGCCCCTCACCTGTGCCGTGTTATTTCTTTATGTCAGTGTGGCTGTGTTCACTCGCCCGTGGTCTTCAGTTGGGTCTACAATCCAAGCCTTCTGTTCCCTAACAACGGCACCTTCTTGTGGCAGCGACATTTCAGTATGTTAAAATCTCAAGTACTGTTCCAAACACACAACATTTTTTTGTAAACAACCAATTACCGTATTTTTCGGACCATAGGGGTACTATGGTCCGAAAAACTACAGTTTTTAGCGTTTTGATAGCTAGTCTTCTGACAGATATAAGTAAGAACTTTAAACTATTTTATAATACAAATGGCACTTTCTAATAACTACAGTTCATTGGGTGAATAATGTAAACCAGGGGTCACCAACGCGGTGCCCGCGGGCACCAGGTCGCCCGTAAGGACCAGATGAGTAGCCTACTGGCCTATTCAAAAATAGCTCAAATAGCGGCACTTACCAGTGAGCTTCCTCTATTTTTTAAATTTTATTTATTTACTAGCAAGCTGGTCTCGCTTTGCTCAACATTTTTGATTCTAAGAGAGACAAAACTCAAATAGAATTTGAAAATCCAAGAAAATATTTTAAAGACTTGGTCTTCACTTGTTTAAATAAATTCATTAATTTTTTTACTTTGCTTCTTATAACTTTCAGAAAGACATTTTTAGAGAAAAAATACAACCTTAAAAATGATTTTATGATTTTTAAACACATATACCTTTTTACCTTTTAAATTCCTTCCTCTTCTTTCCTGACAATTTAAATCAATGTTCAAGTAATTTTTTTTTTTTATTGTAAAGAATAATAAATAAATTTTAATTTAATTCTTCATTTTAGCTTCTGTTTTTTCGACGAAGAATATTTGTGAAATATTTCTTCAAACTTATTATGATTAAAATTCAAAAAAATATTCTGGCAAATCTAGAAAATCGGTAGAATCAAATTTAAATCTTATTTCAAAGTCTTTTGAATTTCTTTTAAAATTTTTGTTCTGGAAAATCTAGAAGAAATAATGATTTGTCTTTGTTAGAAATATAGCTTGGTCCAATTTGTTATATATTCTAACAAAGTGCAGATTGGATTTTAACCTATTTAAAACATGTCATCAAAATTCTAGAATTAATCTTAATCAGGAAAAATTACTAATGATGTTCCATAAATTATTTTTTTAATTTTTTCAAAAAGATTCGAATTAGCTAGTTTTTGTCTTCTTTTTTTCCGGTTGAATTTTGAATTTTAAAGAGTCAAAATTGAAGATAAACTATGTTTCAAAATTTAATTGTCATTTTTTTCGTGTTTTCTCCTCTTTTAAACCGTTCAATTAAGTGTAAATATCATTAATTATCAATAATAACATAGAGTTAAAGGTAAATTGAGCAAATTGGCTATTTCTGGCAATTTATTTAAGTGTGTATCAAACTGGTAGCCCTTCACATTAATCAGTACCCAAGAAGTAGCTCTTGGTTTCAAAAAGGTTGATGACCCCTGGACTACGGTGTCGTCACGGACTACAAAGGCGGACGTGCGCGCATTTTCAGGACTTTTGCAGATCCCAAATGCAGATCAGCAGGTACCAGAAAGTAAGAAAAGTTTGTTTTGCATAATATTGCTAAACAAAACGCCAGGTATGTCTTACTTTATACACACACCATAATAATACTCGTATGTTGAAGCACAGTACAATCCATCAAGCGGTGCGGCTTCGTAGCTTACCAAAGTCGTACTAAAAACATTTTGACAGATTTTTGAGTGACGTGTGTAATGTTCGATATTCCCAATGGAACATTTAAAGTTTTGGTGTTGTTTACTGCCATCATATTGCAGTCTACACGTAACTCTTATGTGTGGCTGCCATCTACTGGTCACACTTATCATTACACCATGTACCAAATAAAATTGCTTCGAGGTCGGTAAGCACAACCAGAATTATTCCGTACATTGGTCGCTCCGGGTTGTAAGGCGCACTGTTGATTTTTGAGAAAATGAAAGGATTTTAAGTCCGCCTTATAGTCCGGAAAATACGGTAAGCTTTGACCTGACCTGTCTTTATCACATTTGAGGTTCCATTTGATGTCCCTGTTGAGATTACAAGTACTTTTACAAACTGTAAACACATTCCAATTACAAACCCCGTTTCCATATGAGTTGGGAAATTGTGTTAGATGTAAATATAAACGGAATACAATGATTTGCAAATCATTTTAAAACCATATTCAATTGAATGCACTACAAAGACAAGATATTTGATGTTCAAACTCATAAACTTTATGTTTTTTTTGCAAATAATAATTAACTTAGAATTTCATGGCTGCAACAGTTGCCAAAGTAGTTGGGAAAGGGCATGTTCACCACTGTGTTACATGGCCTTTCCTTTTAACAACACTCAGTAAATGTTTGGGAACTGAGGAGACACATTTTTTAAGCTTCTCAGGTGGAATTCTTTCCCATTCTTGCTTGATGTACAGCTTAAGTTGTTCAACAGTCCGGGGGTCTCCTTTGTGGTATTTTAGGCTTCATAATGCGCCACACATTTTCAATGGGAGACAGGTCTGGACTACAGGCAGGCCAGTCTAGTACCCGCACTCTTTTACTATGAAACCACGTTGATGTAACATGTGGCTTGGCATTGTCTTGCTGAAATAAGCAGGGGCGTCCATGGTAACGTTGCTTGGATGGCAACATATGTTGCTCCAAAACCTGTATGTACCTTTCAGCATTAATGGCGCCTTTACAGATGTGTAAGTTACCCATGTCTTGGGCACTAATACACCCCCATACCATCACAGATGCTGGCTTTTCTAATTTGCGCCTATAACAATCCGGATGGTTCTTTTCCTCTTTGGTCCGGAGGACACGACGTCCACAGTTTCCAAAAACAATTTGAAATGTGGACTCGTCAGACCACAGAACACTTTTCCACTTTGTATCAGTCCATCTTAGATGAGCTCAGGCCCAGCGAAGCCGACGGCGTTTCTGGGTGTTGTTGATAAACGGTTTTCGCCTTGCATAGGATAGTTTTAACTTGCACTTACAGATGTAGCGACCAACTGTAGTTACTGACAGTGGGTTTCTGAAGTGTTCCTGAGCCCATGTGGTGATATCCTTTACACACTGATGTCGCTTGTTGATGCAGTACAGCCTGAGGGATCGAAGGTCACGGGCTTAGCTGCTTACATGCAGTGATTTCTCCAGATTCTCTGAACTCTTTGATGATATTACGGACCGTAGATGGTGAAATCCCTAAATTCCTTGCAATAGCTGGTTGAGAAATGTTTTTCTTAAACTGTTCAACAATTTGCTCACGCATTTGTTGACAAAGTGGTGACCCTCGCCCCATCCTTGTTTGTGAATGACTGAGCATTTCATGGAATCTACTTTTATACCCAATCATGGCACCCATCTGTTCCCAATTTGCCTGTTCACCTGTGGGATGTTCCAAATAAGTGTTTGATGAGCATTCCTCAACTTTATCAGTATTTATTGCCACCTTTCCCAACTTCTTTGTCACGTGTTGCTGGCATCAAATTCTAAAGCTAATGATTATTTGCAACAAAAAAAAAGTTTATCAGTTTGAACATCAAATATGTTGTCTTTGTAGCATATTCAACTGAATATGGGTTGAAAAGGATTTGCAAATCATTGTATTTTGTTTATATTTACATCTAACACAATTTCCCAACTCATATGGAAACCGGGTTTGTAGAACTAAGAGCTAAGTACTTTCTGCGCACACCCCAAAACAGGTAAGATTTTTGGTCCTATGCTTTGCGTAATAAAACAAACTTGCAAAGATTTTAGCACGTGTTGAGCTCTCAACACAAAATATGTTTTACGTGATACAAATATTTGCCCGGAAAATGTTGGCGTGCCATCTCCGGGTTGGGGTTAGGGTTAACCTAACCCCTCCAAAGCTCTCAATTGACCAGTCGACTGGCGTTCCCATCCTCACCTATGGTCATGAGCTTTGGGTTATGACCTAAGGACAAGATCAAGGGTACAAGCGGCCAAAATGAGTTTCCTCCGTCGGGGTGGAGCCAGATGAGGTGTTTCATAGCTTCATAGCTTACCAAAGTCATACTAAAACATTTTGATAGATTTTTGAGCGCTGTGTGTAATGTTCTATATTTTCAATGGAACATATACAATTTTTGTGTTTACTTGAGTCATATTGCAGTCTACACGTATCTTTTATGTGTGACTGCCATCCGCTTGTCACACTTATCATTTCACCATATACCAAATGAAATTGCTTCGAGGTCGGTGTCAGAAAAATTGTATTTAAATGATCAAAAAACTTTCCATTGTGAGTTTCCATTGAACAGACAAGAAGCTGTCTTTGTGGCACCAAGCCAAACGCTCGGAAGATTCCGCTGTGTACGATGGAATCAGACGGGAGGGGTCATCCATTGTCCTCCAAAACCTGCCAAAGCTGAATCCACGACAAGCCCAAGCCCGAGGGATCTTCTTCTTTTGTCTTCTAATGTGACCGAAAACAAGGACTGTTTACATACTACCCATTCCTGTTGAGACAGGTGTTGTTGCGTAAACATTGAACATCTAAATAAAAGAGAGGACGAAAACCTTCTTCGTCAGAGCGTGGTGCAGGACTGTACAGAAAGTACAGTGGCCATGTCTCTCCTCAATATTGAGTCCAAATTTAATTCTGTCTCCGTTTGATTCCTTGCCTTTTGTCTTGTTTAATAGATGTCATCAGTGTTTGGTAAGCACAACCAAAATTATTCCGTACATTAGTTTTGAGAAAATGAAAGGATTTTAAGTGCGCCTTATAGTCCGAAAAATATGGTAATATGCATGACAGAAAAGTCTTAATTTTATGAAAAAATTATGAGGAAAAACACCTGTAATTTTTCAGAAATACATTTGTAATATTTGACATAATATTATGTAAAAAAACAAACAAACCAAAAAACATGAAACATAAGAACTACTTTTCATTTTCACAAAAAATACACTTGTAAAATTGTTTGAAGTCATTGGGAGAAAATATATTTTACTTGAACGAAGCCGTAATAATTGAAATATTAGGAGACATACAGTATACAGTACAGGCCAAAAGTTTAGACACACCTTCTCATTTCAATGCCTACTGGTCACACTTATCATTTCACCATATAACAAATAAAATTGCTTTGAGGTCGGTAAGCACAACCAAAATTATTCCGTACATTAGTTTTGAGAAAATTAAAGGATTTTAGGTGCGCCTTTATAGTCCGAAAAATATGGTAATATGCATGACAGAAAACTCTTCATTTTATGAAAAAATGATGAGGAAAAAAACATGTAATTTTTCAGAAATACATTTGTAATAGTTGCCAATAAAGTCATAATATTATGGAAAAAAAACCCTGAAACATAAGAACTATTTTTCATTTTCACAAAAAATAAAGTTGTAACATTTTTTGAAGTCATTGGGAGAAAATATATTTTACTTGAACGAAGCTGTAATAATTAAAATATTAGGAGACATACAGTATACAGTACAGGCCAAAAGTTTGGACACACCTTCTCATTTCAATGCCTACTGGTCACACTTATCATTTCACCATGTACCAAATAAAATTGCTTCGAGGTCGGTAAGCACAACCAAAATTATTCCGTACATTAGTTTTGAGAAAATGAAATGATTTTAAGTGCGCTATAATCCGAAAAATATGGTAATATGCATGACAGAAAACTCTTAATTTTATGAAAAAATTATGAAGAAAAAACATGTAATTTTTCAGAGATACATTTGTAATATTTGGCAATAAATTCATTATATTATGTAAAAAAAAACAACAACCTTGAAACATGAGAACCATTTTTCATTTTCACAAAAAATAAAGTTGTAAAATTGTTTTAAGTCATTGGGAGAAAATATATTTTACGTGAACTAAGCTGTACTAATTTCAAGGATTTCAGGTGCGCCATATAGTCTGAAAAATATGTTAATATGCATGACAGAAAACTCTTCATTTTATGAAAAAATTATGAGGAAAAAAAAAAGTCATTTTTCAGAAATACATTTGTAATATTTGACAATAAAGTCATAATATTATGTTAAAAAAAAACAAAACCTGAAACATAAGATTTATTTTTAATTTTCATAAAATATATTTTACTTGAACGAAGCTGTAATAATTAAAATATTAGGAGACATACAGTATACAGTACAGGCCAAACGTTTGGACACACCTTCTCATTTCAATGCCTACTGGTCACACTTATCATTTCACCATGTACCAAATACAATTGCTTCGAGGTCGGTAAGCACAACCAAAATTATTCCGTACATTAGTTTTGAGAAAATGAAAGGATTTCAAGTGCGCCTTATAGTCCGAAAAATATGGTAATATGCATGACGGAAAAGTCTTCATTTTATGAAAAAATTATGAAAAAAAACCCATGCAATTTTTCAGAAATACATTTGTAATATTTGACAATAAAGTCATAATATTATGTAAAAAAAACCCACAAAAAAAAAACCTTCAAACATAAGAACTATTTTTTAATTTTCACAAAAAAAAAAAAGTTGTAAAATTGTTTGAAGTCCATTCCATCCATCCATTTCCTACCGCTTATTCCCTTCGGGGTCGCGGGGGGCGCTGGAGCCTATCTCAGCTACAATCGGGCGGAAGGCGGGGTACACCCTGGACAAGTAATTGGGAGAAAATATATTTTAATTGAACGAAGCTGTAATAATTAAAATATTAGGAGACATACAGTATACAGTACAGGCCAAACGTTTGGACACACCTTCTTATTTCAATGCCTACTGGTCACACTTATCATTTCACCATATACCAAATAAAATTGCTTCAAGGTCGGTAAGCACAACCAAAATTATTCCGTACATTAGTTTTGAGAAAATAAAAGGATTTCAAGTGCGCCTTATAGTCTGAAAAATATGGTAATATGCATGACAGAAAGCTCTTCATTTTATGAAAAAATTATGAGGAAAAAAACATGTCATTTTTCAGAAATACATTTGTAATATTTGACAATAAAGTCATAATATTATGTAAAAAACAAAACAAGAAAAAACCCAGAATTCATATTGCGCCACACATTTTCAATGGGAGACAGGTCTGGACTACAGGCAGGCCAGTCTAGTACCCGCACTCTTTTACTATGAAGCCACGTTGTTGTAACACGTGGCTTGGCATTGTCTTGCTGAAATAAGCAGGGTAACGTGGTAACATGGTAACGTTGCTTTGATGGCAACATATGTTGCTCGAAAACTTGTATGTACCTTTCAGCATTAATGGAGCCTTCACAGATGTGTAAGTTACCCATGTCTTGGGCACTAATACACCCCCATACCATCACAGATGCTGGCTTTTCAACTTTGCGCCTATAACAATCCGGATGGTTCCTTTCCTCTTGTTCCGGAGGACACGACGTCCACAGTTTCCAAAAACAATTTGAAATGTGGACTCATCAGACCACAGAACACTTTTCCACTTTGCATCAATCCATCTTAGATGAGCTCGGGCCCAGCCAATCCGGCAGCATTTCTGGGTGTTGTTGATAAATGGCTTTGGCTTTGCATAGTAGAGTTTTAACTTCCACTTACAGATGTAGAGACAAACTGTAGTTACTGAGAGTGGTTTTGTGAAGTGTTCCTCAGCCCACGTGGTGATTTCCTTTACACACTGATGTCGCTTTTTGATGCCAGTACCGCCTGAGGGATCGAAGGTCCGTAATATCATCGCTTACGTGCAGTGATTTCTCCAGATTCTCTGAACCTTTTGATGATATTACGGACCGTAGATGGTGAAATCCCTAAATTCCTTGCAATAGCTTGTTGAGAAATTTTGTTCTTAACCTGTTCGACAATTTGCTCACGCATTTGTTGACAAAGTGGTGACCCTCGCCCCATCCTTGTTTGTGAATGACTGAGCATTTCATGGAAGCTGCTTTTATACCCAATCATGGCACCCACCTGTTCCCAATTAGCCTGCTCACCTGTGGGATGTTCCAAATAAGTGTTTGATGAGCGTTCCTCAACTTTCTCAGTCGTTTTTGCCACTTGTGCCAGCTTTTTTGAAACATATTGCAGGCATCAAATTCCAAATGAGCTAATATTTGCAAAAAATGACAAAGTTTTCCAGTTCGAACGTTAAGTATCTTGTCTCTGCAGTCTATTCAATTGAATATAAGTTGAAAAGGATTTGCAAATCATTGTATTCTGTTTTTATTTACCATTTACACAACGTGCCAACTTCACTGGTTTTGGGGTTTTATAGTTTAAGTTGTCATTTCTTAGTTGTGATGAGCAATTTGTTCTGTCAACTTGACACCAAGTCCTACGGACTAAAAGCCAAAATCACTTTTAACACTGGCAGCACGCCAATGCTTATTGAGGACAGGTGCGTGTACCAATCACCAACTAGAGGTAGGTGTGTCCATCGGCGCTTCACACAGGATGTGGAAAGATCCAAGGAAAGAAGAAGCGCCACTAAACTGCATGGAAATACCGTATTTTTTGGACTATAAGACGCACTTAAAATCTTTTCATTTTCTCAAAACTCGACGGTGCGCCTTATAACCCGGTCCGCCTAATGTACGGGATAATTTTGGTTGTGCTTACCGACCTCGAAGCAATTTTATTTGGTACATGGTGAAATGATAAGTGTGACCAGTAAATGGCAGTCACACATAAGAGATATGTGTAGACTGCAATATGACTCAAATAAACAACACCGACATTGTATATGTTCCGTTGAAAATATAGAACATTACACACGGCGCTCAAATATCTATCAAAATATTTTAGTAGGACTTTGTTAAGCTATGAAGCCGCACCGCTTGATGGATTGTACTGTGCTTCAACATACAAGTATTATTATGGTGTGTGTATAAGGTAAGACATATTATCTGGCGTTTTGTTTCGCAATATTATGCAAAAGCAACTTTTTTTTTACCTTCTGGTACCTGCTGATCTGTATTTGGGATCTGCATAAGTCCTGAAAAATTGCGCGCGTTCGCCTTTGTAGTCCGTGACGACTCCGTAGTCGATCATTTTTTTTTTCTCTCTATCTTCTTGTTATGGGACATTCATCCTCCGCTGTTGCCATTTCTAATATAAAGTAGTGTAAAGTTCTTACTTATATCTGTCAGTAAACTCGCCATGAAAGCGCTAAAACATACCGGTGTAGTGAGTTTACATTATTCACCCAAGGAAGTTTAGTTATTAGAGAGTTCCGGTCGGTCGTTTTTTCACGGGACACATTTCCGGCGGATGAGAAGATGCTGCTCCGTTATTGATTGAAGTAAAGTCTGAATGTCATTAAAACAGTTAGCTCCATCTTTTGACACGTCTTCCACTCCCGTCCTTGCACGCTACACCGCTACAACAAAGATGACGGGGAGAATTTAGAAAAATAAAATAAAAATATGACCACTTTAATGCGCCCTAAAATCCGGTGCGCCTTTTGTATGAAAATAGACCTGAAAAGACCCGCTCATCGACAGTGCGCCTTAGAATCCCGTGCGCAGTTGGTAGAGTGGCCGTGCCAGCAACTTGAGGGTTCCAGGTTCGATCCCCGCTTCCGCCATCCTAGTCACTGCCGTTGTGTCCTTGGGCAAGACACTTTACCCACCTGCTCCCAGTGCCACCCACACTAGTTTAAATGTAACTTAGATATTGGGTTTCACAATGTAAAGCGCTTTGAGTCACTGGAAAAAAGCGCTATATAAATATAATTCACTTCACTTCACACTGACCGTGACTGTCAGCTTCCACACAGTTCCATGCACTGTGACGCTAGCACCGTTTATGAGAAGAGAGTCGTTTCAGCGGAAGCAAAAGTAGCCAATCCATTCATCCATTTTCGACCGTTTGTCCCTTTTGGGGTCGCGGGGGGTGCCGGAGCCTATCTCAGCTGCATTCGGGCGGAAGGCGGGGTACACCCTCGACAAGTCTCCACCTCATCACAAAAGTAGCCGATTCGCAATAAAAGTTAAGCACATCCTAGCACATATTTAGTCAATGAAATGTGAACACAAAAGTACACATATTTGACCACTTTTTTGGGGGGACATTTCAGGGGTAGCCCTAGCAGCCTTAGGGCTGTCATCACTGAACAAGAGACCACGTCTGACTGGCTCAGCCTCTACACGCATCCGGCCTGGCCGACCCCGGATTTTCACAAGATGTGGAACAGCTGTGTGGCGGAACATCTCCAGGCTTCCCCTTCCGACACTGGCTTGACTCGTGGAAAAGAGGACAGTTTTGTGGTAACCATATAATTGGGAGGGTTTGCTCCATCTTGCTCTATAGCACTGGGACATGCCCACTTCCTGTAGACAGTTCCTCCGTGCTTGGTGCTGAGACCAGCCTCCATCCTAGTTGCCGTGTGTGTTCACTACGGTTGTACGGTATATCGGTATCGCCGTACTAATGAATCAAAAACGGTACTATACTCTGTTTGAAAAGTACTGGTTTGCAATTAAAACATTTTTTTAACGGGCATGACATTGCTGGTTTTACGAGAAGAGGAGCATGTTCGGCAGCGCACAATCACAGAGTACTTACAAGCAGACACAGTGTGTAGACCGAAAAGGGAGAACGGACGCATTTTGGCCTAAGAACTGACAGAAAGGTGAAGTTATAACACAGAAACGAGGTGCTTTAAGACATGGCTAGCGAGCTAACAGCTAACATCCATCCGCAGTCGGCAATGTTTTATCCATCCATCCATCCATCTTCTTCCGCTTATCCGAAGTCGGGTCGCGGGGGGCAGCAGCCTAAGCAGGGAAGCCAAGACTTCCCTCTCCCCAGCCACTTCGTCCAGCTCCTCCCGGGGGATCCCGAGGCGTTCCCAGGCCAGCCGGGACAGATAGTCTTCCCAACGTGTCCTGGGTCTTCCCCGTGGCCTCCTACCGGTCGGACGTGCCCGAAACACCTCCCTAGGGAGGCCTTCGGGTGGCATCCTGACCAGATGCCCGAACCACCTCATCTGGCTCCTCTTGATGTGGAGGAGCAGCGGCTTTACTTTGAGCTCCTCCCGGATGACAGAGCTTCTCATCCTATCTCTAAGGGAGAGCCCCGCCACCCGGCGGAGGAAACTCATTTCGGCCGCTTGTACCCATGATCTTTTCCTTTCGGTCATGACCCAAAGCTCATGACCATAGGTGAGGATGGGAACGTAGATCGACCGGTAAATTGAGAGCTTTGCCTTCCGGCTCAGCTCCTTCTTCACCACAACGGATCGATACAGCGTCCGCATTACTGAAGACGCCGCACCGATCCACCTGTCGATCTCACGATCCACTCTTCCCTCACTCGTGAACAAGACTCCGAGGTACTTGAACTCCTCCACTTGGGGCCAGATCTCCTCTCCAACCCGGAGATGGCACTCCACCCTTTTCCGGGCGAGAACCATGGACTCGGACTTGGAGGTGCTGATTCCCATCCCAGTCGCTTCACACTCGGCTGCGAACCGATCCAGTGAGAGCTGAAGATCTTGGCCAGATGAAGCGTTCAGGACCACATCATCTGCAAATAGCAGAGACCTAATCCTGCAGCCACCAAACCAGATCCCCTCAACGCCCTGACTGCGCCTAGAAATTCTGTCCATAAAAGTTATGAACAGAATCGGTGACAAAGGGCAGCCTTGGCGGAGTCCAACCCTCACTGGAAACGGGTCCGACTTACTGCCGGCAATGCGGACCAAGCTCTGACACTGATTATACAAGGAGCAGACCGCCACAATCAGACAGTCCGTTACCCCATACTCTCTGAGCACTCCCCACAGGACTTCCCGGGGTACACGGTCGAATGCCTTCTCCAAGTCCACAAAACACATGTAGACTGGTTGGGCAAACTCCCATGCACCCTCAAGGACCCTGCCGAAAGTATAGAGCTGGTCCACAGTTCCACGACCAGGACGAAAACCACACTGTTCCTCCTGAATCCGAGGTTTGACTATCCGGCGTAGCCTCCTCTCCAGTACACCTGAATAGACCTTACCGGGAAGGCTGAGGAGTGTGATCCCACGATAGTTGGAACACACCCTCTGGTTCCCCTTCTTAAAGAGAGGAACCACCACCCTGGTCTGCCAATCCAGAGGTACCGCCCCCGATGTCCACGCGATGTTGCAGAGTCTTGTCTACCAAGACAGCCCCACAGCATCCAGAGCCTTAAAGGCCTACTAAAATGGAATTTTCTTATTTAAGCGGGGATAGCAGATCCATTCTATGTGTCATACTTGATAATTTCGCGATATTGCCATATTTTTGCTGAAAGGATTTTGTAGAGAACATCGACGATAAAGTTTGCAACTTTTGGTCGCTGATAAAAAAGCCTTGCCTGTACCGGAAGTAGCGTGACGTCACAGGTTGAAGGGCTCCTCACATTTCCCCATTGTTTACACCAGCAGCGAGAGCGATTCGGACCGAGCAAGCGACGATTACCCCATTAATTTGAGCCAGGATGAAAGATTCATGGATGAGGAAAGTGAGAGTGAAGGATTAGAGTGCAGTGCAGGACGTATCTTTTTTCGCTCTGACCGTAACTTAGGTGCAAGCTGGCTCATTGGATTCCACACTCTCTCCTTTTTCTATTGTGGATCACAGATTTGTATTTTAAACCACCTCGGATACTATATCCTCTTGAAAATGAGAGTCGAGAACGCGAAATGGACATTCACAGTGACTTTTATCTCCACGACAATACATCGGCGAAGCTCTTTAGCTACGGAGCTAACGTGATAGCATCGTGCTTAACTGCAGATAGAAACAGAAGAAATAAGCCCCTGACTGGAAGGATAGACCGAAGATCAACAATACTACCAAACCCTGGACCTGTAACCACACGGTTAATGCTGTGCCGCCTGGCGAAGCCTAGCAATGCTGTTGCTAACGACGCCATTGAAGCTAACTTAACTACGGGACCTCGACAGAGCTATGCTAAAAACATTAGCTCTCCACCTACGCCAGCCCTCACCTGCTCATCAACACCCGTGCTCACCTGCGTTCCAGCGATCGACGGCGCGACGAAGGACTTCACCATGATGATCGGTGCGGTCGGCGGCCCGGAGACGGAGGAAGTCAACCCAGACAGGTGAGGACAGCGGCGCGGCGGCGGACGGCGTTGTAGCTTTCGACGACACCCCGGCCGCCATCGGAGTCGGCAAGGAACATATATTTCCCCAATGTTACGTACGTGACATGCACATAGCGGTACGCACGTACGGGCAAGCGATCAAATGTTTGGAAGCCAAAGCTGTACTCACGGTAGCGCGTCTGCTATCCAACTCAAAGTCCTCCTGGTTGTGTTGCTGCAGCCTTCCGCTAATACACCGATCCCACCTACAGCTTTCTTCTTTGCAGTCTTCATTGTTAATTGAACAAATTGCAAAAGATTCACCGACACAGATGTCCAGAATACTGTGGAATTATGTGGTGAAAACAGACGACTTAAGCTGCCCACCGTGCTATTCCAAAATGTCTCCTTCAACCCCTGACGTCACGTGCAAACGTCATCATACCAAGACGTTTTCAGCCGGAAGTTTCCCGGGAAATTTAAAATTGCACTTTATAAGTTAACCCGGCCGTATTGGCATGTGTTGCAATGTTAAGATTTCATCATTGATATATAAACTATCAGACTGCGTGGTCGGTAGTAGTGGGTTTCAGTAGGCCTTTAAGGAACTCCGGGGGGGATCTCATCCACCCCCGTGGCCTTGCCACCGAGGAGCTTTTTAACTACCTCGGCAACCTCAGGCCCAGAAATAGGAGAGCCCACCACAGATTCCCCAGGCACTGCTTCCTCATAGGAAGACGTGCTGGTAGGTTTGAGGAGGTCTTTGAAGTATTCCCTCCACCGATCCACAACATCCGCAGTTGAGGTCAGCAGAACACCATCCCCACCATACTATGGGCCCAGCAATGTTTTAGCTACATCTAAATCACTAATCCTCGCCTCCATGGTGACAAATGTAATGATACCAAGTACGGGAGCGTATCTACTCGATACTACTATCATTACATCGATATTTTTGGGCATCACATCTTCTTTCGTTTAAATTTGTATTTATATTATGTTTATAAACTCAGGAAATACTTCCCTGGACACATGACGACTTTGAATATGACCAATGTATGATCCTGTAGCTACTTGGTATCGGATTGATACCCACATTTGTGGTATCATCCACAAATGTGTAAAGCACCCAAACAACAGAAAAATAAGTGATTATTACATTTTAACAGAAGCGTCCATTCTCCCTTTTCTGTCTACACACTGTGTCTGCTTGTAAGTACTCAGTGATTGTGCGCTGCCGAACATGCTCGTCTGCTCGTAAACCAGCAATGACACGACACGACGACGACGGGGGGGGGACTTTTCAGAGGCGGTTTAGTACTGAATATAATTCATTAGTACCGCGGTACTATACTAATACCGGTATACCGTAAAACCCTAGTATGCGCAATAAATCAACACAAAATACGTACTTTGGAGCAATGTTCACAGACTCCAGTATTTGGCTAGTTAGCATCCCGTCGCAGGCGAGCGATGATGGTCGCGGTTAAGGAGAGTTGTTTGATGATGGATGAATTTTAATTTATTTTTTGCAACAGTCAGCCTTTATCCACTGCATTTTTGAGCACGTACTTACTGTGCAATGTCTATAAACTGCAGATTGTGTTTTCGTAAGGTAAAGTCCAGCCTGTGTAACGACCGGGTCGCATCGTGGTGCGAGGTGTTCTCCCAAGGATGCAGACGGGCTCGGACACAGCTTGCAGGTAGGAAAAATGATTTATTCAGGAACTAACTCAGACAGGAAAAAACAAAAACGACTAGCGTGGGAGCTAGCAAGCAAAATAATATAGCATGAGAGCTAGCAGGAAACAAAGTGGTCGTTAGCTGTTGCGTGAAAGCAAATTAGGAAGCCAGACCGAGTGAGGCCCGGGCAAAGACTAAATAGCCCTCTGATTAGTGCCCGGACAACAGGTGAGCGTCTCGAACACTAACCAGAGGCAGCTGAGCATAATCTGCCGTCATGGCAACAGAAACAAACAAACACGTGACACTAAACTGTAAACAAACTGATCCGAGCAGCGGATCCTAACAGTACCCCCCCCTAAAAGGATAGATTCCAGATGTCCCTTGAAAACAAAAAAACAACTGGAACCTAAAAAAAACAAGCAATAGTTCACGAGTCAAGGGCGGGCGGGGGGGTGACTTGGTGGTGGGTCGCCAGGCCACGTGTCCCCGAATCCACCGGGGCAGGGTCAGGTGGCGGCGGCGAATGGAACGCCGCCGCCGCTGGCGAGGTGGGCGAGGCGGGCGACCACGGTAAGGCCACATTCGTGGCCGCCGAGAAGGTGGGCGTGAGTGGCGCCAGAATTTCAGCAGCCTCTGAGTCCTGCAACAAAGTCTTGAATGTCGCTGCTGTTTGCGCCACTGGCGTCCCTTCACTGACCTCGAGGGCTGCATGCGGGGACCTGCTTTCCGCTTGCGCCGCCGGACCACTCGAGGTCGCTGAGATGTCGCCGTGGAAGCGGTAGGAGTCGACGTCGCCGTGGAAGCCGGAGGAGTCGACGTCGCCGTGGAAGCCGGAGGAGTCGACGTCGCCGTGGCAGCCGGAGTCGCCGTCGTGGCAGCCGGAGTCGCTGTCGTGGCAGCCGGAGTCGCTGTCGTGGCAGCAGGAGTCGCTGTCGTGGCAGCAGGAGTCGCTGTCGTGGCAGCAGGAGTCGCTGTCGTGGCAGCAGGAGTCGCTGTCGTGGCAGCAGGAGTCGCTGTCGTGGCAGCCGGAGTCGCTGTCGTGGCAGCCGGAGTCTCTGTCGTGGCAGCCGGTGCTGGTGCGAGAACCAGTCGTAGTACAGGTGCTGGTGCGAGAACCAGCCGTGGTGCAGGTACTGGTGCGAGAACCAGTCGTGGTGCAGGTACTGGTGCGAGAACCAGTCGTGGTGCAGGTACTGGTGCGAGAACCAGTCGTGGTGCAGGTACTGGTGCGAGAACCAGTCGTGGTGCAGGTACTGGTGCGAGAACCAGTCGTGGTGCAGGTACTGGTGCGAGAACCAGTCGTGGTGCAGGTACTGGTGCGAGAACCAGTCGTGGTGCAGGTACTGGTGCGGGAACCAGCCGTGGAGCAGGTACTGGTGTGGGAACCAGCCGAGGTGCAGGTACTGGTGTGGGAACCAGCCGAGGTGCAGGTACTGGTGTGGGAACCAGCCGAGGTGCAGGTACTGGTGTGGTAACCAGCCGAGGTGCAGGTACTGGTGTGGGAACCAGGCGAGGTGCAGGTACTGGTGTGGGAACCAGGCGAGGTGCAGGTTCTGGTGTGGGAACCAGCCGAGCAGGAGGTTGTGGCTTAGCCCGCCGAAGGGCAGGTGGCGGTGGCCGAGCAGGAGGTTGTGGCTTAGCCCGCCGAAGGACAGGTGGCGGTGGCCGAGCAGGAGGTTGCGGCTTAGCACGCCGTTGTGCCACCCCACTCGCACAGCTCCCAGTACTAGCCCCCCCCCCCTCAAAAAGCGGATCCCAGACGCGCTCCTTGCGGATTGGAACCGTCTTCAAGGGTGGGTGGAGGGAGGTCAGGGGGAGGGCAGAATCCTCTCCTCTAAATTGTCCAAAATGTCTATTGTCACCCCCCACTTGAGACTGGGTGGGAGCACGGGGGGAAAAAATATGTGTAGTGGACGGAGCAATAGTCACAGGGGGTGGAGCTAGAAAGTCAGGTGACTGGGACTGACTAGAATTACATTTCGCAAAAATGTCCTGATAATGTTTTATTGCAGAATTAAAGTCACTTGAAAATGGCTGGCAGGAAGAATTGACATAATGTCTAAAAATGTCTTTGTCTATGACGTCATCCAAAATGGACGGGACAACGTCATCAAGCGGCGTGTCATCAGGGGGTGCCGACGGAATGACGTCATAGCTGCAGTCCCAGTGATTGACAGGCCAGTCATAACAGTCTTCGGTAAGGTAGTTGATGGGATTAACAGACCTTTGAAGAGGGGAATCTTGGGCTGAATGTAGCTTGCTGTGTACCGGTGGAGGAGTCTGTGGGAGTGGCGCGTCTTGGCAGCGAAGTGAAGACCTCTTTGGTGGCTTCCGTCTTCGCTGACGCGTCCGGTGGTGCGGAGGTGTGGCGATGTCCTCGGGCCAAACGGAGTGGATTGGGACCAACCTTCCGTTAGGACCCCATATCAGGTCCTGGCGCTCCGAAGGGGTATAGCGGAGAGTCTCCGCCTCCATCGCTCGCAACACCATCCACGCACCTTCGTCCATCTCCTCCGACATGCTCGCTGCGAGAGAACTTCTTCTTGCTGGCTTCCTACTGTAACGACCGGGTCGCATCGTGGTGCGAGGTGTTCTCCCAAGGATGCAGACGGGCTCGGACACAGCTTGCAGGTAGGAAAAATGATTTATTCAGGAACTAACTCAGACAGGAAAAAACAAAAACGACTAGCGTGGGAGCTAGCAAGCAAAATAATATAGCATGAGAGCTAGCAGGAAACAAAGTGGTCGTTAGCTGTTGCGTGAAAGCAAATTAGGAAGCCAGACCGAGTGAGGCCCGGGCAAAGACTAAATAGCCCTCTGATTAGTGCCCGGACAACAGGTGAGCGTCTCGAACACTAACCAGAGGCAGCTGAGCATAATCTGCCGTCATGGCAACAGAAACAAACAAACACGTGACACTAAACTGTAAACAAACTGATCCGAGCAGCGGATCCTAACAGCCTGAGTCCAAAAGGCCAAAATAATATTTGTTTTAGCGTCCAGTATAAACAAGCCTGCTTTTCACATTTTTTTTACATTTTGGTGAAAGAAGACTAGACGGAGAAGATGTTTATTCCACTGTTATTGCTTTTACTGTCTGTAAAGGGAATAAGTGGCAGTGTTAGTCTGCAGCTGACTGGGAAACCACTTGACGATGTTGGAGGTAAATTATTTCAATTTCATTAGTTTTATATTTTCAATGTCCATAACATTACGGCTTTATTTTGGAAGCTTTTGGCTGTTCATACAACTTCCTTATATTCGTAAATTTCTTGTCCAAATATACACATTTTGTTTTTGTAGAAATATGAATTTTCTGTTAAAGCTGCAACTTTCTATAGATATGAAGTCTGCGAACAAAATGTGTCTTTTGAAATGAACAAAAAGAGCCATTTGTTTGGGAGCGGGTTTTTTATGCACGTGCAGATACAGCATGGGATGTTTACAATGAAAACACAACAAAAATACAAACCCCAAAACCAGTGAAGTTGGCACGTTTTGTAAATGGTAAATAAAAACAGAATACAATGATTTGCTAATCCTTTTCAACCTATATTCAATTGAATAGACTGCAAAGACAAGATACTTAACGTTCTAACTGGTAAACTTTGTTATTTTTTTGCAAATATTAGCTGATTTGGAATTTGATGCCTGCAACATGTTTCAAAAAAGCTGGCACAAGTGGCAAAAAAGACTGAGAAAGTTGAGGAATGCTCATCAAGCACTTATTTGGAACATCCCACAGGTGAACAGGCTAATTGGGAACAGGTGGGTGCCATGATTGGGTATAAAAGCAGCTTCCGTGAAATGCTCAGTGGTTCACAAACAAGGATGGGGCGAGGGTCACCACTTTGTCAACAAATGCGTGGACAAATTGTCGAACAGTTTAAGAACAAGATTTCTCAACGAGCTATTGCAAGGAATTTAGGGATTTCACCATCTAGGGTCCGTAATATTATCAAAAGGTTCAGAGACTCTGGAGAAATCACTGCACGTAAGCGGCAAGGCCCAAAACCAACATTGAATGCCCGTGAACTGCATCAAAAACCGACATCAGTGTGTAAAGGATATCACCACATGGGCTCGGGAACACTTCAGAAAACCACTGTCAGTAACTACAGTTTGTCGCTACATCTGTAAGTGCAAGTTAAAACTCTACTATGCAAAGTCAAAGCCATTTATCAACAACACCCAGAAACGCCACCGGCTTCGCTGGGCCGGAGCTCATCTAAGATAGACTGATGCAAATTTGGAAAAGTGTTCCGTGGTCTGACGAGTCCACATTTCAAATTGTTTTTGGAAACTGTGGACCAAAGAGGAAAAGAACCATTCGGACTGTTGTAGGGGCAAAGTTCAAAAGCCAGCATCTGTGATGGTATGGGGGTGTATTAGTGCCCAAGGCATGGGTAACTTACACATCTGTGAAGGCAACATTAATGCTGAAAGTTACATACAGGTTTTGGAGCAACATATGTTGCTATTCATAGTAAAAGAGTGCGGGTACTAGACTGGCCTGCCTGTAGTCCAGATCATTGAAAATGTGTGGCGCATTATGAAGCCTAAAATACCACAACGGAGACCCCCGGACTGTTGAACAACTTAAGCTGTACATCAAGCAAGAATGGGAGATAATTCTACCAGAAAAGCTTAAAAAAATGTGTCTCCTCAGTTCCCAAAGGTTTACTGAGTGTTGTTAAAAGGAAAGGCCATGTAACACAGTGGTAAAAATGCCCCTGTGACAACTTTTTGTAATGTGTTGCTGCCATTAAATTCTAAGTTAATGGTTATTTGCAAAACAAAATTATGTTTCTCAGTTCGAACATTAAATATCTTGTCTTTGCAGTCTATTCAATTGAATATAAGTTGAAAAGGATTTGCAAATCATTGTATTTTGTTTTTATTTCAAATGTACACAATGTGCCAACTTCACTGGTTTTGGGTTTTGTACCATCAAAGTTACTCCACTATACTAACATTTGAGCAAACATGGACAATGTTGGTCAATAACAATGCATAAAACACGACGAAACAAGCTTTCTCACCCATGGTGTGAATAAAAAACGTCAAAAGACCATACACACGTCATAATTACACGTATGCACAACACTCTCCACCCCCACCTCGCCATGTTTAGCGCATTGTTTGATGTTTCTGATCGCTTGCCAAATGTTAAGGTTATTAAGGAAGTAAACAAGTTAAGAGTCGGACTTTCACATGCGGAGGCGGGAAGGGTGGGTGTTAATAACAGTTAAAAGTTACATGCATGTGTTGTTGTTCAGGCTGTGGGCTGGATTTAATTAATGTTTCAGCAAACTGAAATGTCTCTGATCATATTGTAAATCCTACATCTTTCTTTAAACTGTGCGAGTTGGTTACATTTTAAGCGTTTCTGACCACACAAGTGATCTCCAAGACAGGCTGACACATTGTTAGCACCAGGAAAGATGAAGTCACCTACCTAGGTTCCATTCTAGAGGCTAATCTTTCCTGTGATAAAATAGCAACCAAGGTAATCAAAAAGGTCAACCAACGAACGAGATTTATCTACAGAATCTCCTCACTGGTCAACAAAAGCACCATGAGGATTCTGGCGGGAACTCTCGTTCAACCCTTTTTCGACTACGCATGCACCTCCTGGTACCCCAGCACCTCCAAAACCCTCAAATCTAAACTCCAAACATCCCAGAACAAGCTAGTCAGATTACTTCTAGACCTCCACCCCAGATCACACCTCACTCCTACCCACTTCTCCAAAGTGGGCTGGCTCAGGGTGGAGGACAGAGTAAAACAACTTGCACTGAGCCTAGTCTATAAAATCCGCTACACCTCCCTGATACCGAAGTACATGTCAAACTACTTCCTTAACGTAAATGACCGCCATAACCACAACACCAGGGGGAGCTCCACTAACCACGTTAAACCCAGATTCCGATCTAACAAAGGTCTTAACTCATTCTCTTTCTATGCCACATCAATATGGAACGCACTCCCAACAGGTGTAAAAGAAAGGGCATCTCTATCCTCCTTCAAAACCGCACTAAAAGAACACCTCCAGGCAACTTCAACCCTAAACTAACACCCTCCCTTCCACATAATACCTCTTCGGCCTATAAATAATCAAATGTAAACAATCAAACAATCAAATGTAGACACTTTTTCTTATACTTTCTGATCTCTCTCTATGTCCACTACTTGCTATATATATCCTACCAAGTCAGTCCTACACTGTTTCAATATCCATTTCTCTGATGACGCAATTGTTGCAGGCATCAAATTCCAAAGGAGCTAATATTTGCAAAAAAAAAAGTTTCCCAGTTCGAACGTTAAGTATCTTGTCTTTGCAGTCTATTCATTTGAATATAGGTTGAAAAGGATTTGCAAATAATTGTATTCTGTTTTTATTTACCATTTACACAACGTGCCAACTTCACTGGTTTTGGGGTTTGTACTAAGAAATATGAATATGAATAAAGCTAGATATTTTATGAACTACAAATCACTCATCAGGCTTGTGTAATTGCTGCAAAAACACGGGAATCCACATTTTTAAACATACATTTTCCCGTCAAAATATCACTTCCGAGTTTTTTTAAAATTACAAAATCAATAAAAGTACGAGTGAAACAAAATGTGTTTAATGTTCGCCTCAGCCGCAATGAGTTGCAGGACGGAGAGACCTGAGTTCTTTGCATGCATGTTATAGAATTTTGCATGACATTTTCAATGATAATAATGTTAGTAAATCATCTACAAAAATATTGTGGTCATTACATGGGACTTGTAAGTGTCAAAAAGACAGCCAAAAGAGTTTGTAGATGAGAATAAATCTGAAGGTCATATATAGTGCAGAGATGCACCATATTGCATGAAATGTAGTCTTGATTTTCAAAATGTTCTTTCAGAGTTTGCTGGCGGCACTTACCTCTAAACCAGACCTGGGCATTTTTTTTTTTACTCCGGGGGCCAAATTCAAAGAACAAAATGTGTCTGGGGGCCGGTATATCTTTTTTTTTAGAAACACTAATACAAAACCTCACAATAATGTCTGAATGCTAAAAACGTCATGACAGACCGCCTTAAAAAACGGAATGGAATTTTTAATTTTTTTACTGAATGAGACACCCAGAATGTACATGAAAATGAAGAATATTACAATATTAACTATGACTGATAAAACACTGAATATTGACAACATATGAATGTCACACGCCCTCTCTGTCGACATATTTTACAATGAAGCGAAACGCAACAAAAATGCAACAAACACAGCAAAACATGACCGCGAAGGGTAAAAAAACCCCACCTACAATCTGATATATCTGATATATCACTAAGATTTAGAACTTTGTTGTAAAAATCTCCTTCCACGTCTGTCCCAGACACTTGTATTTCAGACTGGCCGCTCTGGAAACACTCTGTAGAAATGCTCCCACCCACAGTGCTTGGTGCCTTGTCTGAGCTGCTGTGACTTAGATTACCATAGTTACTAATTAGATTACCATAGTAACTAATTAGATTACCATAGTAACTAGTATATCATGCAAGAGCACAGATTCCAACCATTGGAATACTTTGTATAGTTCAAGACTTAGTCATTTGAAACCATCATAATGGCAGCTACAGTTTCCATCTTAAAGATCTAAAAAAAATGTTTTGGGAATGTCCGGGGTCCAGATTGAAAAGCTCAGCATGTTGCCCCTTGGTCTTATTTTGCCCAGGTCTGCTCTAATAGAAATGTTCCTTTTTTTCCCCCTCAATTTACCTATGCTCTGTATTCTGTACTGCTCGCTAGTGTTACTTAAGCGGGGGAGGTGTAGGGCGTCCAAAGCAATCCTGTGGAAGACAAAAACCCAGGAACTTGTACTCCTCTGGAGCTTGTGTGTCAGGCCTGCTACGAACACAGTTTTCCTGTGTTCTGTGCTGTTTCCTATCCAGTGCTCTCATTTTGGTTTCTGTTTCCTGTCACTGCACCTCTGTCCTGAGTACTGCCTCCCTCACCTGTCTCTGATTGGCACTAGAGACACACCTGTTACCTGTTGCCAATCAGGCTGCTTTTTAAGCCAGCCTGCCCTGCACACGGGGCTGGATCTACCTGGATCATCTGACCTCGTAAGGCTCATGCCTCAGCCTGGTATTGTGGAAATTATTTCGCCTACTGCTTGATCTCGCCCCGAATCAACGTCCAGACGCCTGAGGAGAGAACTAGCAAAGTCCTCCGGATCGCCTTCTCGGTTGCCGCTAAGGGTGAAAGGCAACTCTGGTATGTTGGCCGCAAAGCGCTGGACAGGCCTCTCCATCAGTGAAGTCCTCCCAGGGGTATGGTGTTGCATAACTGGGGACCTCCTCCTCAGACAGGCATAACACTGGTCACACAAAGCCCCAATGTTGGCGCGGACCAAGACCAGTTCAAATCAAGGTGTACGGTCATAGGTGGGATATGCAAGTGTCCCAGGACCTCTGGGACTAAAGCAGTCGGTACCACGACCTGCGTCGTCTGTCCCACAACAGAGAGTAGCACAATTCTTCACAACAGTCCAATGGTCAAAGACATTTGGGGGAAACTCATACCAAAGCCTCTTCAAACCCCTACTGGATTTTTTCAACCGCCATCTAGGTTGTCTCCTGCCCTCCTCCAGCCAGGCCAAATCTGATTGATGTCGGTGTCACTCTTTGGAAGCGTGTTGATATTTGACCCGTAAAGATCAAGGCCTGATCCACAGAAGCTTGGGGGTCAGCGGGCAAAAGGCACCTTGGGCTGGAACTGGGATTTTCTGCCAGGATCGTGGCACACACAGTGACAGGGATATCATCCACCATGATTTGGACATCTATGTGCACACATGAGTCTTCTGCTATCTGTTCTTGTAGAGAACACTTCCTGTTGTCGTTTGTGACCAGACTCTTGTAGCACTGAGCCAGGTCTCTTACGTCGTCGTCCATCCATACGTCCCTGGAGGCGAGTCCACCACAAACTCATTGCCAGGCATGTTGTTGCTACTTGCACTTCCCTGGGGTCAGCTGACCTAAGGAGAGCAAGGATCCCCACAATCAGCCTCACGGGTCAGTGCCTCAAATCGCTCACCTGCCTCTGCAAATCATCCATCCTTGAAGCGAACTGTTCCAATGTGTGGAAAGCTCCAGCCACGGTGGGATGCTGGCTGGAGTAGGGTCATGCAGGCGCGTTCACACCGCCCTGCGATGATTAGAGTTTCCTCCACATCTTTTGCCCTGAGTTTGTGGCACTCAGCCTAGAAGGGCATGAAGAAAACGTCTCAAAGTCTTACCAATCCTGGCAGATTTGTCATATCCCGGAAATGCCTCAGCCACGAGTCTGGAAACGTAACCTGCATACGCATCCAAGCTCTCGTCCGGCGCTAGTGAGACTGACTGCAGCTGTGGTCCCCGTTGACTTTGACTGGGCTGACTATTTCCTTCTTTTCTGGACATTTTGGAAGCTCTATTAGCTGGATATATGTCAGAGGTCGTATTATTTTGTCTCTACTGATGTGTTCAATGTGGTCTTGAACAATGTATTATTAGTGGAATAGCCTTATTACGGAAAGTAAAATGTTCAAAGAGTTGTTATTTGTTTTCATAGACAAGACAAAATAATAGCTGAGAACAACAAAGTAAAAAAAGACTATTTGGAATTTTGGACAGCAAATAATTATGAGTAATTAGATGTCATTTTCCCTTTAACATATAGCCTATTCAGGCTATTGGTGCTATTTGTCAAACATTTCAAAAAAATGTCCCGGATTTCCCTGAATTTGCAGTTTTTCAGGAAATGTTTCCCATTGAAATTTATTGGGCCATTTTTCACACTTCCATTATTTCCACTTTTTTCATCCATATCAAACCATTCCACCTTCCAAAAATTCCACCATCCTGGAAATTCAAACTACCAATTTTTCGAGTTTGAAAATTTCCAGGAATTCCCAGAATTCTGGGTTTTCCAAAGCCCTAATTCCACCCTTTTTTCTTTCTGCTTTTATTACATTTTCCAACCAATTCCAACCATTTCACCACCAAAACATTTAATTAGTCTGGATACCAAATGTACCTATTTAGTTTTTCGTAAAAATTCCCAGTTTTCCCCCGAAATTCCAAAATACCAACTTTCAAATACAATGTGTTACTACATCAACATTTCTCAACAAATTTGAAACATTCTAACACTGACCCATTTATCTCATTCAGGGCAATTGAGCCAGGATCAAAATTTTAAAAAAAATTCCCGGTTTTCCCAAATTCTAGAATATTCCTAAATAAATGGACAAATGTTTCCTAACTCCACAATTCCAACATTTCTCAACCAATTCTAACCATTCCACCTTCAACATATTCCATTTATCTTAGACATTCAAACTAAAAATTTTCCAAGTTCAGTCATTTCCAGGAATTCCGTTTTTTTTCCTTCAAAATCCTATGTCCTTTCTGCTTCTCCTTTCACATATTTCAACAAATTCTAATCGTTCCACCATCAAAAAATTCCACTTAGTTGGGACATCAAACATACCTATTTTGTTTTTCATACAAATTCCTGGTTTTCCCGAGATTCCAGGAATTCCGAAATAGCAATTTTCAGCATTTGTCGACCGCTTTGAAAAATGCCAACACTAACCCATTAATCTCACCCAGGGCAATTGTGCCATCATCTAAATTTCAAACAAGTCCCGGTTTTCCCGAAATTTCCAAATTTCCATGAAATTCCCATTCAAATGAATGGACAATCTTTCCAAATTCTACCATTCCAACATTTCTCAACCAAGTCAAACCATTCCACCTTCAACACATTTCACTCATCCTGGACATTCAAACAGCCCATTTTGCGAGTTCAAAAAATTCCAGGAATTCCTAGAATTCTCTGTTTCCCGAAATCCTATGTCCACCCTTTGTACTTGCTTTGTACTTTCTGCTTCTCCTTCCATTTTTTTCAATCCATTCCAACAATTCCACTATCAAAACGTTCCACTTAGTTGGGACATCAAATGTCCTTTTTTTGTGTTTCGTCAAAATTCCCGGTATTCCTGAAATTCCAGGAACTCCCAAATACCAATTTTCACCTACACTATGTCAACATTTCTTGACCGATTCAAACAATTCCAACACCAACCCGTTGATTTCATCCAGGGCAATTGTGCTAGTATTAACATTTTCAAAAGTTCCCAGTTTTCCCGATATCCCCAAATTTCCAGGAAATTCCCATTCAAAAATATGGACATGCCCAAAATTCTAACATAAAGAATTGCGCCATTTTTTTTCAACCGATTTGGACCTTTCAACCATCCGCACACACTACTCTTCTGATGTATCGAATGCAAAACATGTTTTCCCTTTCCAAAAATTCCAAGGATTTCCTGAAATTTCTCCCCATTGACAATGAATGGGCAATGTACAACCTTCTGCATATCCCACGTTTCTAATTTGATTTCAACCGTTCCACCATCCACACACTCCACTCATCCTGGACATTCAAGTCAAAATGTTTCCATGTTCAAAAATTTGGCTGATTACCAGGAATTCCTGGTTTTTGCAGGACATGTTTCATGCCATTTTTTTTACTTGATTCGAACCGTTCCACCATCCACACACTCTCTTCACCCTGGACATTGGGAGCCAAAAACACGTTTCCATTTCCCTAAATGTATGTTTTTCCAGGAATTTCCAGGAATTTTTCCCTATTTAAAATGAATGAGCAATATATACACTTCTGCATATCCAACATTTCTCGTCAGATTTGAATTGTTCCACCATCCCCACATCCGCTCACCCTGGTCATTCAAGCCAATGTGTTTACCGGTTCCAAAAACTTCCCTATTACCTGGAATTACCAGGAATGTTCACCCATTCATTTGAATGGGCAGTATACAAACCTCTTCATATCCCACATTTCTCAACCAATTTGAACCGTTCCACCATCCACACACTCTCTTCACCCTGGACATTGAAGCCAAAAAACATGTTTCCATTTCCCCAAATTTCCTGTTTTACTGGAATTACCAGGAATCCCTTCCCATTACAAATGAAAGGGTAAAATACAAACTTCGACATATCTCATATTTCTCAATGGATTTGAACAGTTCCAAAGTCAAAAAGCTCATTGCTCTTGTTCGTCAACTGCTAGCATGTTAGCGTTAGCATTATAATGCCTTTTGCTCGCATTTTAAGCTATTAATCATGGATTGTGTTACTTGGTGCCACCTTAGAAGTATACCAGCTGTTCTCCTGTTAGAATATGAATGTTAGCATGCTAATATTGACATGCAAGAGTTTTTTTTTTTTTTTAGCATTTTAGCTATCTTTGTACTTTTTAACCCAATAATAATGTATTTAGTTACCTGGTGACATCTTAGAAGTATGCTCGCTCTTCCTCTGTTAGCATGCTAAATTTTTATGCTAGCATTTAAGCAAATGGGATACATTTACAGCTAAAATTCACAGATTATGTTAGCTTGTACCCTCTTTGAAGTATGTTAACTCTTCTAACTATACCAGGGGTTAGTAATATTGGCTGCCGTGTTGTTCCAGACCACAGCAAACGTTACCATGTTGTTCCAGACCACTTTTATGTGGTCTGGAACAACTTGCAAAGATTGTAATAAATCCATTAGAAGAAGACAGTCTGTCCTTTCCTTTAACTTGGGCACACACATCTATACATTTGACAGTTTTAAGCCAGTAATTTCCAGGAGTTATCTAACCCTGAGAGACACTTACTTAATGTGTTGCCTTCATTATAACACTTACATAAGGCTTTTAACTTTTTGCGGCTCCAGACAAATTTGTTTTTTGTAATTTTACCAACATTGCCAATATTTAGCATTTGAAGATCCATCCTACATTTTAGCACAGCTATTGCTCTTCATCTTTCAAAACCTTTTTAACCTTTAAACTGTTTCAACCTTTCAAACCAATTCTATATCTCCCTACCATTTCAGTTCAGCGTCCGCTCGTCAATGTTCAAACCTTTTTATCTTTCAAACCATTCCTACACTCAAACCATTTCTGCATCCATTCTACTTTCCATCAGCATTTCAGTTCAGCTTCAGCTTCAGCATTCACACGCAATTCCTATAGAAATTGCAAAAATTCTACTTATTTATTAATTAATTTGCTCCTTTATTTATTCATATTTAAAATATATTATGATATATTATAGTATGATGTATTTATAATTTTATAATATTTGATCATTTTTGACAACCGTTTGAGACAACAAATTGAGAACAAACAAATGTGTTACAAACTGGTACGATTCGAAAAGGGGTATTGTTAAATACAACATGCTGTCAGGAAGTGGTGGTGATGAACCCCAAGATGCAGAGATGGCAGGCTTGGTGCAGGAAAACATGATTTTAATGTCCAAAAAAAATGCAGGAAAAACACGAACCAGAAACCAGGGAACAGGCAAACTTCAGACCGCAAACAGGAAACCAGGAACCATGGAGAACTGGAGACAGCAAACAGGAAACCAGGAACCAAGTAGAACTGGAGACAGCAAACAGTCTAAAGCGTTCAGCATACAGGAACAGCTCACAGCTAGTAATACTCCAACACTGACTGGAGGGAGAGGCAGGTATGAATAGGGGCCTGATTGGCAATTGGCACCAGGTGTGCCAGACTGCCAATCAGGTACAGGTGAGGCAAACAAGCGCTCAGGGAGACAGGCAGGAAATAAAACAAACACAGACAAAAAAACAAAACATAACCAAACTGTCAGTGAGAATCCTGACAGTAGCCCCCCTTCCGATAACGGATACCAGACGTTCTAGAAAACCCCCCATAAAAGTCCAAAGTCACGGGAGGGCGGAGGGTGGACAAGGCGGTGGGCCGCCCGGCCAAGTGTCCCCGCTACCAGCGGGGAAGAGTCATGTGGCGACGGCGAGTTGAATTGGCGAGGTGGTCGCCCATGGAATGGAATGGACATAAGAGTTCCGCATGCCAGTGCCTGTTGGCCGCCCGTGCGTCAGGCCAGCTGCGGGTCGCAGAGGCGACGATGCTGGAGACGCTGGCGAAGCCGTGGGATTGCCCGCCGGAGACGAGGAAGCTGGCGACGCCGTGGGACGGCCCACCAGAGGCAAGGAAGCTGATGTTGTCGGCGTGGGCAGAGCCAGAGACGAAGAAGACGATGTCGTCGGCGTGGGCGGAGTCAGAGGAGCAGGCGGCTCGTCTGCCGGCGTGGCCGGAGTCAGATGAGCAGGTGTGGGAGAGCTCACCGGGGTTGATGACATCCACATGCCCCCCGGGGTGGATGGCGCCGTCTGTAGTCCCACCGGGGTTGATGGCGCCGTCTGAAGTCCCACCGGGATTGATGGCGTCGTCTGTAGCCCCACCGGGGTGGATGGCGGCGTTTGTAGCCCCACCGGGGTGGATGGCGGCGTCTGTAGCTCCACCGGGGTGGATGGTGGCATCTGTAGCCCCACCGGGGTGGATGGCGGCGTCTGTAGCCCCACTGGGGTGAATGGCGGTGACTGCGGCAGATCCACTGGAGTTAGAAGTAGCTGTGCCTCCCCAGCTACACAGCTACTCATAGCGCCCCCCTTAAGGGACGGATCCAAGACGTCCCCAAAGAGGCCCACAGACGACAGGGATGGGTGGGAGCGGAGCTTGAAAGGAGGCAAAACGTCTCCTCCATTCGGCCATCAGCGCCAGCATCCTGTCAAATCTCTCTGAAGAAATCTACGCGGGGTTCGTATTTGGCTGGGGTATTCTGGCAGGAAGTGGTGGTGACGAACCCCAAGATGCAGAGATGGCAGGCTTGGTGCAGGAAAACATGATTTTAATAAATGTGATTAATTAGATTGTAATTGCATGCATGTTCAAAATAAACTGACGCCATGACCACTTTTTCGCTTGTAATTTTAGTTTGTTTCTTGCAGGTCGTAAGCAGGAGGTCATTGAGGCCACCCAGAAGCTGATAGCAGCCATTATGGACGGAGACTACGAAATATACAAGTCAGTTTAAAATGAAAGTTCAAAGGTTGCTTATTATTTTTAAATGTAAAAAAGTGAAATAACAAATAATTGTTTTAGGAATATGACCGTTCCAGGCCTGACGTCCTTTGAACCAGAAGCTTTAGGCCACCGTGTGGAGGGAATGGACTTCCATCGCTTCATCTTCGACCACGGTGGCATTATTTTATTTATACACTTATACTATATCATTATAATCGTTTGTAAATTACACAAATAATATATTTAAAAAAAAAATTAAATTATGACTTTTGTCCTCTAATTTTTTATAATATTAACTTTTGTTCTTATAAAATTCACAATATTTCCCTAATAACACATGAAATGTGTTTTTCTAGTTATAACATGAATTCATTTTCAGACTCTTACAATCATTATTACTGTAATAATACAACTTTTTTCTTGCAATAATACAACTTTATTATTTTTTTTCAATAATAGGAATTTTTTTGCTTGTAACATTACAAGTTATTCTTGCAAAATCATGTTTTTCCTCATGACAATATACCTGTACTTTTGTAATTTTACAACTTTTTTAAGTTAAAGTTTTCAGATGCAGATTTTTTCCTTGTCAAATTTGTTAGATTGAGAATGTGATGATCCGCAGCCTGGATCATGTATTGTTTAAGTTTAGGATTCCCTTAGTTTGTTTTTGTGTTCCTTGTTGCCATGGGTGCTGATTTTGTTCACCTGCCTCTGATTAGTGGTCGGGATGCTCACCTGCTCGCGGTTACTAATCAGGGAGCTATTTAGTCCTGCCTCTCGCCACACTCTGTCTGGCTGTTTTGTTTGCTTCACACAATATATACGTTGGATTCTTGCTCCTTATTCCTGTGCTGGTTTTTCGATAGCTCCCCGTTCCGTCGGCACGTTCCTATTTTGTTATTCTTGCCTTGTTATGGTAATACGTAATTATTCCTATCTCCGACATCAGCGTGTAAAGTGAGCTCAGGAACACTTCAGAAACCCACTGTCAGTAGCTACAGTTGGTCGCTACATCTGTAAGTGCAAGTTAAATCTCTACTATGCAAAGCCAAAGCCATTTATCAACAACACCCAGAAACGCCGCTGGCTAAGCTGGGCCCGAGCTCATCTAAGATGGACTGATGCAAAGTGGAAAAGTGTTCTGTGGTCTGACGAGTCCACATTTCAAATTGTTTTTTGGAAACTGTGGACGTTGTGTCCTCCGGAACAAAAAGGAAAAGAACCATCCGGATTGTTATAGTCGCAAAGTTGAAAAGCCAATATCTGTGATGGTATGGGGGTGTATTAGTGCCCAAGACATGGGTAACTTACACATCTGTGAAGGCACCATTAATGCTGAAAGGTACATACAGGTTTTGGAGCAACATATGTTGCCATCCAAGCAACGTTATCATGGACGCCCCTGCTTATTTCAGCAAGACAATGCCAAGCCACGTGTTACAACAGCGTGGCTTCATAGTAAATTTTTAGTTTTGCAACTTTATTCCCATAAAACAGCGATTTCAGTTTGATTATGACTCAAAATAAAACAATATTGTTTTTGGCAATTCCAGCACTTTTTTTTATAACTTAACCTAAGGTTGCCCCACAACCCCCATAATAAAACAACTTAATGTGTTTTTCCCTTTCCCGCAGTCTCGATTATGATGGGAGGTTTAACCCACACCACCCTTCTCAGCCCCCACGTCCACCTGCTGGGCGAGAACGCCGCCTGCGTGTCCTACGTCCGTCTCACGCAGTACGCCGACCTGACCTCAGGGACACTTCGCACCGCCACGTCCGAGGAGACTCGAGTCTGGCATCATCGTGACGGAACGTGGCGCAATGTTCACTTTCATCGATCGGGCTCACCCACAGTGCCCACAAAGTAAAGATGTATAGGATTTTATCGCTGGCGATACCGATATCGGTATCCGTCTGTACTCTTATCGGTAGTATATGTAATTTGTGACAATAAAGATAAAGAAGATTTTGTGTTTTCTTTAAGTTTAGGATTCTCTTAGTTTTGCTTCAGCACCCCTGTTTTGTGATCCTTGTTGCCATGGGTGCTGATACCTAATCATTGTCAACACTGTCTGCTCTCATTTTCTCGCACATTTGACCCTCTGATGTTCTGTGTACCTACACTGTGTCCTCCTCCTATCTAGGCCTGCTGTGTGTGTGTGTGTGTGTTTGTGTAATGCGCACCGACCACTAACCAGAGGCCTCTGGTTAGTGGTCGGCGCGCTCACCTGCTCCCAGTCACTAATCAGAGACATAGAGCTATTTATTCCTTGATCTGACTGTTTTATTTGCTTCATGCAACATTTACGTTGGTTATTCTTACTTCTTGCTCTTGTTATCTACGCTAAACTTTTCCACAGCTTTTCTGTTTGTTTGCGTTCTTGCCTGATTTATGAGAACAAATCATTTTTCTTACCTGCACCCTGCTTCCGAGGTCCACCTGCATCTTGGGGGGAACGATCCACGTGTTACCGTGCGACCCAACTGTGATAGATTTATTACTACAAGAGGTTGTAGACCCCCACGATGTAACATCTCACAGCAGGGTGGTCTTTGATCAACACCCGCTTTTTAAGTCTTAACCTCTTAAAGGCCCAAGCTGTTTTTTTACATGCTTTTTTTTTATTTGTCTTTGCCATTTGGGCTTATTGGACCCTAATTAGAATAAAAACTAAGAATCATCTTTTGATATGATGTACTTAGTCCATAAGTACACAAACGTGTACATCATGTTTAGTGACATGCTAATTCTTATTTTCACACTTTTTTTTTCCAAATTCCATTGTATGTTATACTCTTCTGACACCACCAGATGGCAGTCTAAGTGTTCACATAAGCGGCCATAAGACCCCAATTCAGTGGTGTACACACTTTTGGAAATAAGAGCTAAAACATGCTGTCCACGCATGTGGCCACTAAGCCTTTAGAGGTTAAAGAAGTCAACTATGTTTGCAGTGCAGTTGTTATGTCATCATCTTGTAAAGACCACACGGACTAATCACTGTATTTGTATTTTATTACAATATACATTCAGCTGAAAATAATATTCATGTATGGCATTCATGTGCAGAGCACAGACCTCTTACATGATATTAGGGTTGTACGGTATACCGATATTAGTATAGTACCGCGATACTAATGAATCCTATTCGGTACTATACTGTCTCTAAAAAGTACCGGTCCCCCACACCACCATCGTGGTCACGTCGTGTCATTGCTGGTTTTACGAGCAGAGGAGCATGTTCGGCAACGCACAACCACGGAGTACTTACAAGCAGACACAGTGTGTAGACAGAAAAGGGAGAACGGACGCATTTTGGCCAAAAAAACTGACGATAAAGGTGAAGTTATAACACTGAAACGCCCTCGGGAAGAGGTGCTTTGAGGCATGGCTAGCGAGAGGATAAAATCCATCCACAGTCTGCGGTGTTTTAGCTACTTCTAAATCCCAAATCCTCCACACGACACCTCCGCTCCGGACAGACTAACCTCCTCCAACCTCCGAGGACAAAGCTACGGACAATGGGAGACCGGGCTTTCTGCTCCGCCGCTCCCAGTCTGTGGAACGCTCTCCCTTACCACCTGAGGGCACCACAGACTGTGGATGCTTTTAAAAAAGGCTTAAAAACCCTTCTCTTTGAAAAAGCCTTTTTTTAGATTTATGCGCGCTAGTTATAGTTTTTATTTTTTTTTATTTTTATTATCTTTTTATTAGAACATTTTAATACACTGTAGCACTTTGAGGTTGTTTGCTCAATGTAAAGTGTTTTTTTTTTTTTTTTACAAATAAAATCTATCATTATTATTACAAACCCCGTTTCCATATGAGTTGGGAAGTTGTGTTGGATGTAAATATAAACGGAATACAATGATTTGCAAATCCTTTTCAACCCATATTCAATTGAATGCGCTACAAAGACAACATATTTGATGTTCAAACTCATAAACTTTATTCTTTTTTTGCAAATAATAATTAACTTAGAATTTCATGGCTGCAACACGTGCCAAAGTAGTTGGGAAAGGGCATGTTCACCACTGTGTTACATGGCCTTTCCTTTTAACAACACTCAGTAAACGTTTGGGATTTGAGGAGACACATTTTTGAAGCTTCTCAGGTGGAATTCTTTCCCATTCTTGCTTGATGTACAGCTTAAGTTGTTCAACAGTCCGGGGGTCTCCGTTGTGGTATTTTAGGCTTCATAATGCGCCACACATTTTCAATGGGAGACAGGTCTGGACTACAGGCAGGCCAGTCTAGTACCCGCACTCTTTTACTATGAAGCCACGTTGATGTAACACGTGGCTTGGCATTGTCTTGCTGAAATAAGCAGGGGCGTCCATGGTAACGTTGCTTGGATGGCAACATATGTTGCTCCAAAACCTGTATGTACCTTTCAGCATTAATGGCGCCTTCGCAGATGTGTAAGTTACCCATGTATTGGGCACTAATACACCCCCACACCATCACAGATGCTGGCTTTTCAACTTTGCACCTATAACAATCCGGATGGTTCTTTTCCTCTTTGGTCCGGAGGACACGACGTCCACAGTTTCCAAAAACAATTTGAAATGTGCACTCGTCAGACCACAGAACACTTTTCCACTTTGTATCAGTCCATCTTAGATGAGCTCAGGCCCAGCGAAGCCGACGGCGTTTTTGATAAAACGGTTTTCGCCTTGCATAGGAGAGTTTTAACTTGCACTTACAGATGTAGCGACCAACTGTAGTTACTGACAGTGGGTTTCTGAAGTGTTCCTGAGCCCATGTGGTGATATCCTTTACACACTGATGTCGCTTGTTGATGTAGTACAGCCTGAGGGGTCGAAGGTCACGGGCTTAGCTGCTTACGTGCAGTGATTTCTCCAGATTCTCTGAACCCTTTGATGATATTACGGACCGTAGATGGTGAAATCCCTAAATTCCTTGCAATAGCTGGTTGAGAAAGGTTTTTCTTAAACTGTTCAACAATTTGCTCACGCATTTGTTGACAAAGTGGTGACCCTCGCCCCATCCTTGTTTGTGAATGACTGAGCATTTCATGGAATCTACTTTTATACCCAATCATGGCACCCACCTGTTCCCAATTTGCCTGTTCACCTGTGGGATGTTCCAAATAAGTGTTTGATGAGCATTCCTCAACTTTATCAGTATTTATTGCCACCTTTCCCAACTACTTTGTCACGTGTTGCTGGCATCAAATTCTAAAGTTAATGATTATTTGCAAAAAAATTTTTTTTTATCAGTTTGAACATCAAATATCTTGTCTTTGTAGCATATTCAACTGAATATGGGTTGAAAATGATTTGCAAATCATTGTATTCCGTTTATATTTACATCTAACACAATTTCCCAACTCATATGGAAATGGGGTTTGTACATCTGAAGTCACAATTTGCCAGATATGGTATTCCTGAAACTTTCATTTCAGATAATGGACCACAGTTCAGCTCTCTGGAGTTTCAAGCATTCACAAGAGTGGGGCTTTATTCACAAAGCATCAAGCCCACGTCACGCCCAGTCAAATGGAAAGGCTGAAGAATCCTTGGTTGTCTGTGCTCAATTTACGAGGTAGACCTTTGGAGGACATTGCAAAGTCTCTACCACAGCTGGTAATGGGATGTCAAGTGAGGGCAAAACTGCCAATGCCGTCGCAGATGCTAAAACCCCGAACAGTCTCCATGGGAGTACAACAAAGGCTAGAGTCAAGACAACACATGCAAAAGGAGTATTCTGATCTTGGATCACAAGCCCTTCATAAACTTGAGTTTGGGAATCAAGTGAGAATATGGCAGGATGGAACTTGGGCTCCGGCTGAAGTCACTGGAAAGTCTGATCACCCAAGATCCCATGTTGTGACGAACAGTTGTACAGAAGAAACAGAAAGGGGACGGTGTGGCATGGTTGGGAAAGTGGCTGTGCCAGCAACCTGAGGGTTCCTGGTTCAATCCCCACCTTCTACCAACCTCGTCACGTCCGTTGTGTCCTTGAGCAAGACACTTCACCATTGCTCCTGATGGGTCGTGGTTAGGGCCTTGCATGGCAGCTCCCGCCATCAGTGTGTGAATGTGTGTGTGAATGGGTGAATGTGGAAATAGTGTCAAAGCGCTTTGAGTACCTTCAAGGTAGAAAAGCACTATACAAGTATAACCCATTTACCATTTCTGATGAATAATTCACAGGACATTGACAATCAAAATGTGACTCCACCGGTTGGTATTACAGGACCAGCTAAAGAGAACAAACACTTTACCTACAGTAACACCAAGTGATAATGTAAGTCTTACCGAAACTCACCCTGCTAGAACAGCTCGTGGACGTCTTGTTATCCAGCCAAGAAGGTTAATAGAGGAATAAGGGGTATTGTACTGATGGGTATTTCTGGTTTTGACTTGGCAGTGCTGCTGGATCAAAAGAGACGTCGGAGGCTCTTTACTGAACTAAAAGTTGCTTTATTACAAGCGAGTGTCATTATACAGGACTGCAGTTCCTGGAGGAGGTCAAGTCAAGAAAATGAGGCACTATTAACTTGGAGGAAGCGGAATCACAGTCTTATATTCCTTATTTCTCTGTCCCTGACCATGTAAGGAGGGGGTTGTGTGTAAGTGACTGGGAAGACAACAGATGTATACCATAACTTGTAGGTTGGCGTTAAGATAAACATGGAGTCTCTCCTCCAGTATAGAGCTATAACTTTTGCATTCCGAAGCCTGGTTTTATTGCTTCCTCTCGTGAGAGAGCTAATTCAAGTCCACATGCGAATGTCCAAATAAGGCTCCTTATTTTATTATGGGCTCAAACACTATTTACTTAAACCTGGTGGTTTGCTTTCTCCAAGTTGAATATAAACATTCACCATATGTAGAACGTAATATGAGTTAACTAATTCACTTCAGTACCATTATTTGTTTGAACAATGTTCAAAGGTGATGCTTATGCTTAAAGTGATATAACTTTATTTTTCAGTAAGATAAATGTGTTAATTGTATTATCAAGCTTTAATTTTAAATGGTCGGCTGTGTGACTAATTATTTTGGGGGAAAAGGGTCATGTTAGGATTTAATCTTTAAAATGTTGTGATATGTAATATAACATGTGGCCAGAAGAGGGCACTGTGAGCAGTGACAGAATGGCTGCTACCCAGACGTGGTGTGTGCTTTTGCTTACTACAAACCCTGTTTCCATATGAGTTGGGAAATTGTGTTAGATGTAAATATAAACGGAATACAATGATTTGCAAATCATTTTCAACCCATATTCAGTTGAATACGCTACAAAGACAACATATTTGATGTTCAAACTGATAAACATTTTTTTTTATTTGATGCCAGCAACACGTGACAAAGAAGTTGGGAAAGGTGGCAATAAATACTGATAAAGTTGAGGAATGCTCATCAAACACTTATTTAGAACATCCCAAAGGTGAACAGGCAAATTGGGAACAGGTGGGTGCCATGATTGGGTATGAAAGTAGATTCCATGAAATGCTCAGTCATTCACAAACAAGGATGGGGCGAGGGTCACCACTTTGTCAACACATGCGTGAGCAAATTGTTGAACAGTTTAAAAAAAACCTTTCTCAACCAGCTATTGCAAGGAATTTAGGGATTTCACCATCTACGGTCCGTAATATCATCAAAGGGTTCAGAGAATCTGGAGAAATCACTGCACGTAAGCAGCTAAGCCCGTGACCTTCGATCCCTCAGGCTGTACTACATCAACAAGCGACATCAGTGTGTAAAGGATATCACCACATGGGCTCAGGAACACTTCAGAAACCCACTGTCAGTAACTACAGTTGGTCGCTACATCTGTAAGTGCAAGTAAAAACTCTCCTATGCAAGGCGAAAAAACGTTTATCAACAACACCCAGAAACGCCGTCGGCTTCGCTGGGCCTGAGCTCATCTAAGATGGACTGATACAAAGTGGAAAAGTGTTCTGTGGTCTGATGAGTCCACATTTCAAATTGTTTTTGGAAACTGTGGACGTCGTGTCGTCCGGACCAAAGAGGAAAAGCCAGCATCTGTGATGGTATGGGGGTGTATTAGTGCCCAAGACATGGGTAACTTACACATCTGTGAAGGCTGTTAGGCTCGACCAGAGCTGTTGAACCAAATGTACCAGGGACCCTCAAGGACAAAGACAACGGAGGCAGTAATAAAGTATAACAGAGTTTAATGAAACTTTACGGAGGAGCGGAGGGATCCCGGGGAGGCGGCGAGGCGTGGGAGACACTGGGTTTGTGGAGGAGGGAGCCTGGAACGAAGCAGAAAACAGAATCAGCATGGAACAAACGAGCACCAAGTTCTCCTTTAACTAACTCACAGAATACTACTAGATAACTGTAATTCTAAATGCTGTCTATACTGACCACAGGAGTCAACGTTCAAGCGTCGGGCGCCGGCTCTCAGCGGTTTATGTAGGCTGCTCTCTGATGGCTGGGATGTGGAGCAGCTGGGCTGATTGGAACCAGCCACACCTGTGCTGGCTGCAGCAGGCTGAGAGAGACGCCCGGCCCTTGCCCTTAGATGGCGTGCAGGGGAGGGACCAGGAACGTGTGACACAACAGTACCCCCCCCCTTAGGGGAGGCACCGGACGACTGTCCTAGGGCACCTGGATTGTCCCGATAGAAATCGTCCAGCAGGGAGGGGTCAGCCAGGTAGGAACGGGGCACCCAGCTACGGTCTTCAGGGCCGAAGCCCTCCCAGTCCACCAGGTACTGGAATCCTTTCCCACGGCGGCGGACGGCGAGCAGCTTCCGAACCGTCCAAACAGGATCACCACCAGCCAGGACTCGGGGGGGTGGAGGGGCGGAGGTAGGGGGAGACAAGGCACTAGTGGCCACGGCCTTAATCTGGGACACGTGGAACACCGGGTGAACCTTAAGAGCAGGAGGGAGATCCAGACGAACTGCAACGGGGTTGATAACACTGTCCACAGTGTAGGGTCCGACATAACGAGGATTCAACTTGCGGGTTGAAGTCTGGGACGTCTGCAGGGGCAGGTCCCGGGCCAATAGCCAGACCTTCTGACCAGGCTGATAGTCAGGTGCACGCACCCTCCGGCGGTTGGCACCACGCTGGGTACGTGCAGAGGCACGGAGTAACGCAGCGCGGGCAGCCTCCCAGATGCGTCGACACCGGCGGAGGTGGGCTTCGGTGGAGGGAACTGCTACCTCCACTTCCTGTTCGGGAAACAGAGGGGGTTGGTAACCCAGCGAGCATTGAAAGGGTGACATGCCGGTGGCAGAGCTCTCCATGGTGTTGAGGGAATATTCCACCCAGGGTAAGTACTTAGCCCAAGAAGAGGGGTTGCTGGAGGCAACACAGCGAAGAGTCTCCTCAACTGTCTGGTTAGCGCGCTCCGTCTGCCCATTGGATTGTGGATGGTATCCAGAGGAGGGGCTGGCCGTGGCTCCAATACCCTTGCAAAAGGCCTTCCACACCTTGGAGATGAACTGGGGACCACGGTCTGACACGATGTCAGAAGGAATGCCGTGGGGGCGGACAACATGGAGGGTTAGGAGGTCAGCCGTCTCAGCAGCAGACGGGAGTTTGGGGAGAGGGACAAAATGAACTGCTTTAGAGAATCGGTCGACCACCGTCAGAATGGTGTCACAGCCCTGGGACACAGGAAGCCCAGTAACGAAGTCCATACCTATGTGAGACCAAGGTCGACTCGGAATAGGAAGGGGTTGTAGCAGGCCTGCAGGAGGCCTGTGTGAAGCCTTACTACGGGCGCAGACGGTGCAGGCGGCCACAAATTCCCTGACATCCTTCTTGAGGGTTGGCCACCAGAACCTCTGAGCAATGAACGAAGCTGTCCTGCGCTCTCCAGGGTGACAGGCAACACGGCTGGAGTGCCCCCACTCCAATACCGGTGTACGGACGGCATCAGGAACAAACTGTCTGTTCTGAGGGCCGTTGCCAGGGTCGGGCTGGTTCTCTAAGGCCTGCCTCACCACAGCGTCGATGGCCCACGTGACTACACCTACCACCCGGGCAGGGGGCAGGATGGTGTCGGAATCCGATTCCTCCTGGACAGCAGGATCTTCGTTAGAGAACTGACGAGAGAGAGCGTCCGCTCTGACGTTCTTGGAACCTGGGCGGTAGGTGAGAGTGAAATCAAACCGGCTGAAGAATAGGGCCCAGCGGGCCTGCCTGGAGTTAAGCCTCTTCGCCGTCTTCAAGTAGGTCAGATTCTTGTGGTCTGACCACACGATGAACGGCAGCTTCGCTCCCTCCAACCAGTGTCTCCATTCCTTCAGAGCGTCGTGGACCGCCAACAGCTCCTTGTTTCCCACGTCGTAGTTCCTCTCTGCGGGGTCGTAGCTCCTGGAGAAATAGGCGCACGGATGAATCTTCTGATCCTCTTCGGACCTCTGGGAAAGGACGGCTCCGATGCCTGTGTCAGAAGCGTCCACCTCGACAATGAACTGTCTTGTCGAGTCAGGGTGGATTAGCACGGGTGCTGTGGAGAACAGACTCTTGAGCTTGGAAAATGCTGTCTCGGCTCGAGACGTCCAGGAAAAGGGACGCGAAACGGAGGTTAGAGCATTAAGGGGGGCAGCGATCTGACTGTAACCCTTGATAAACCGGCGTAGAAAACCGGCGAAACCCAGGAATCGTCTGAGCTGAGTCCGGTTAGTAGGACGTGGCCACTCCTCCACGGCTTTGACCTTGGCAGGATCCGCACGCATCTGTCCAGCTTCCACAACGTTGCCAAGGTATGTCACAGAGTCAGAGTGGAAGACACACTTCTCAGCCTTGACGAACAGGCGGTTCTCCAACAACCGCTGGAGAACAAGGCGGACATGCTGGTGGTGTTCCTCCACAGACCTGGAGAAGATAAGGATGTCATCCAAATACACCACCACAAAGATGTTTAGCATATCTCGTAGCACATCATTCACGAGGGCTTGAAACACCGCCGGGGCATTGGAAAGCCCAAAAGGCATCACAAGGTACTCAAAATGGCCAAGGTGGGTGTTGAAGGCCGTCTTCCACTCGTCACCGTCTCTGATCCGAACTAGGTGGTAGGCATTGCGGAGATCAAGCTTAGTGAACACTCGGGCATGAGTGAGTGGCTCAAGAGTGGAACTAATAAGGGGAAGTGGATACTTATTCTTCACTGTGATGTCATTGAGACCACGATAGTCAATGCAAGGTCTCAGACCACCATCCTTCTTGTCTACAAAGAAGAAGCCTGCCCCCAGAGGTGAGGACGACGGCCTGATGATGCCAGAGAGCAGGGACTCCGCAATGTAGTTGTGCATCGACTCCTTCTCTGGTAGGGAGATGTTGTAGAGATGCGACTTAGGATAGGGAGCCCCAGGCAGGAGGTCAATGCCAATATCATAGGGCCGGTGCGGAGGAAGTGAGAGTGCTTTATCCTTACTGAATACCAAGGCAAGGTCATGATAAACAGGTGGAACACCAGTGATGTCGGGGGGAGAGGACATGGGTTTGGGTCTGCTTGAAGGGGACAGGGCGGAGCGCAGACAGATTGCATGGCATGCGGTGCTCCAGCCCAAAATACGACCAGAGGCCCAGGAGATGTGAGGTTCATGCCTCTCCAACCAAGGTCTACCCAACACCAGGGGCGCTGTTGGGGCGTGTAGAACAAAAAAGCGGATGGTTTCAGAGTGATTTCCAGACAGAGTGAGTGTGAGGGGTTCTGTGGAAAAGGATATAGTTCCCATGGAGTGTCCGTCGATCGCTTGGGGAGACAGTGTGCGATCTAAAGGAACTAAAGGAATGCCCGCCTGGTGAGCCAAAGAGATGTCCATGAGGCACTCGTCTGCACCGGAGTCAATGAGGGCACTAACAGACAGTGTCTCTTCATTCCAGGTCAAGGTTGCAGGGAAAAGTCGGTTGGAATGATTCTTGGGCTGGGGAAGAGTTGTTTGGCTCACCAGTATAGCCCCTACCGGCGAGCTGGGTCTTTTGGGCGGATCGGGCAGACCTTGATGAAATGTCCTGGCTCACCACAGTAAAGACACAGCTGGTTGGTGAGCCTTTGTTCCCTCTCAGCTAGTGTCAGCCGGGACCGGCCGATCTCCATGGGCTCGGCAGGCCCGGGTGAAGAGGGAGCAGGGAGGAGCATAAGCTGTCGAGGTTGTGGAGTGGAGCGAGGAGATGGTGAAGTGCGGGTCACTGAAGCAGAGCGACTGGACCCAGGAGGAGGAGAGCTTCGTTGGGCTCGGTCCGCATGGCGCTCCTGAAGTCGTGTTCCCATCTTAAGGGCCAGGGATATGAGCTCATTAAGAGTCTGTGGGCTGTCACGGACCAAAAGATCTTTAATAGAATCACTCAGCCCCTTGCGGTAGACACTAAGAAGGGCGTGGTCGTTCCACTGGCTTTCAGCAGCAAGGATCCGGAACTCCAAAGTATACTGAGCCACAGAACGTGACCCTTGGCGAATAACTAGCAAACGGCTGGAAGCATCTTGTCCGTCAGTAGGGTGGTTAAACACAGCTTGAAACTCACTCTTAAACTGAGAGTAGTTAGTGGCAAAGACAGGGTTGTTCTCTACTGCTGCAATAGCCCAATTAAGAGCGTCGTCGACCAGGAGGGACATGATGAGAGCAATCTTCGAACCATCAGAAGTATATTTGGATGGCTGATGAGTAAAAAGTAACTCACACTGTGCCAGGAAGCCCCTGCAATGACCAAAATCACCATTAAATGGCCTAGGACTGACTAAGCCAGGCTCAGACTGAGGCTGCTGTGTGCTGGGGAGGACGGGGTTAACAGGCTGGTTTGAAGAACTTGAAGCAGAGTTAGATTCAGCTGAAACATGTGCTGTAAGGACCTCCAGGGTCTTCTGTATGCCGAGTAAGACTCCAGAAATGTCATTCACTTGGCCAGACAGAGCAGCCACATTACCAACAGTAGTTTGTGAAGTCTTCTCAAGCACAGCAATTTGGGATTGAACAGTGGGAAAAGCTTTGTTCAATTCTTCATGCAAAGTGGACAGTTGTGTGGCCTGGCCAAACACAAGCTCTCGTAATTCAGGGTTCTTCTGTCCCTCTGTCCCTGAGGACCCGGTTTGGTTCATTTTGGCTTGAACGTTCTGTTAGGCTCGACCAGAGCTGTTGAACCAAATGTACCAGGGACCCTCAAGGACAAAGACAACGGAGGCAGTAATAAAGTATAACAGAGTTTAATGAAACTTTACGGAGGAGCGGAGGGATCCCGGGGAGGCGGCGAGGCGTGGGAGACACTGGGTTTGTGGAGGAGGGAGCCTGGAACGAAGCAGAAAACAGAATCAGCATGGAACAAACGAGCACCAAGTTCTCCTTTAACTAACTCACAGAATACTACTAGATAACTGTAATTCTAAATGCTGTCTATACTGACCACAGGAGTCAACGTTCAAGCGTCGGGCGCCGGCTCTCAGCGGTTTATGTAGGCTGCTCTCTGATGGCTGGGATGTGGAGCAGCTGGGCTGATTGGAACCAGCCACACCTGTGCTGGCTGCAGCAGGCTGAGAGAGACGCCCGGCCCTTGCCCTTAGATGGCGTGCAGGGGAGGGACCAGGAACGTGTGACACAACAAAGGCGCCATTAATGCTGAAAGGTACATACAGGTTTTGGAGCAACATATGTTGCCATCCAAGCAACGTTACCATGGACGCACCTGCTTATTTTAGCAAGACAACGTGGCTTCATAGTAAAAGAGTGCGGGTACTAGACTGGCCTGCCTGTAGTCCAGACCTGTCTCCCATTGAAAATGTGTGGCGCATTATGAAGCCTAAAATAGCACAACGGAGACCCCCGGACTGTTGAACAACTTAAGCTGTACATGAAGCAAGAATGGGAAAGAATTCCACCTGAGAAGCTTCAAAAATGTGTCTCCTCAGTTCCCAAACGTTTACTGAGTGTTGTTAAAAGGAAAGGCCATGTAACACAGTGGTGAACATGCCCTTTCCCAACTACTTTGGCACGTGTTGCAGCCATGAAATTCTAAGTTAATTATTATTTGCAAAAAAATAATAAAGGTTGTGAGTTTGATTATCAAATATCTTGTCTTTGTAGTGCATTCAACTGAATATGGGTTGAAAAGGATTTGCAAATCATTGTATTCCGTTTATATTTACATCTAACACAATTTCCCAACTCATATGGAAACGGGGTTTGTAGTAAGATAACATAACAAAACAAGAATAACAAAACTATTAACAAAAATAAAACAAATATATTATATTTATATCACCAATTCCACAATATTAACAATAAAAAAGGGCATTCAGCGCCAGAAGGAATCCAGATGTTCCTGTACTGGGAGATGATATCCAAAACAGACTGTTGTGGTAGGAGCTGTATATATATACCATCACAGATGCTGGCTTTTCTAATTTGCGCCTATAACAATCCGGATGGTTCTTTTCCTCTTTGGTCCGGAGGACACGACGTCCACAGTTTCCAAAAACAATTTGAAATGTGGACTCGTCAGACCACAGAACACTTTTCCACTTTGTATCAGTCCATCTTAGATGATCTGGGGCCCAGAGAAGCCGGCGGCGTTTCTGGATTGTTGATGAATGGCTTTCGCCGTGCATAGGAGAGTTTTAACTTGCACTTACAGATGTAGCGACCAACTGTATTTAGTGACAGTGGTTTTCTGAAGTGTTCCTGAGCCCATGTGGTGATATCCTTTAGAGATTGATGTCGGTTTTTGATACAGTGCCGTCTGAGGGATTGAAGGTCACGGTCATTCAATGTTGGTTTCCGGCCATTCCGCTTCGTGCAGTGATTTCTCCAGATTCTCTGAACCTTTTGATGATATTATGGACCGTAGATGTTGAAATCTCTAAATTTCTTGCAATTGCACTTTGAGAAACTTTGTTCTTAAACTGTCTTACTATTTGCTCACGCATTTGTGGACAAAGGAGTGTACCTCGCCCCATCCTTTCTTGTGAAAGACTGAGCATTTTTTGGGAAGCTGTTTTTATACCCAATCATGGCACCCACCTGTTCCCAATTTGCCTGTTCACCTGTGGGATGTTCCAAATAAGTGTTTGATGAGCATTCCTCAACTTTATCAGTATTTATTGCCACCTTTCCCAACTTCTGTGGCACGTGTTGCTGGCATCAAATTCTAAAGTTAATGATTATTTGCACAAAAAAAAAAGTTTATCAGTTTGAACATCAAATATGTTGTCTTTGTAGCATATTCAACTGAATATGGGTTGAAAATGATTTGCAAATCATTGTATTCCGTTTATATTTACATCTAACACAATTTCCCAACTCATATGGAAACGGGGTTTGTAATATCTCTAAAAAATCTGATGTTTGTTTATGTGAATCTACCTTTAAAAGATCAATATTATAATCTCCACAAATTACGATAGTTTTATTTTTATTTAGACCATTAATAATTTCCTCTAATTTATCCATGAAGGTTTCCACTTTTGATCCTGGTTTTCTATATACACATGCAACAACAATGTTTCTGTTTTGTTCTAATTCTATCTCAACAGCTACACACGCCATTAAATCATTTATGGCCATTGTCATACATTTAACTGGTCTGCATTTTAGTTCATTATATAAATAAAGGGCCACCCCTCCTCCAGTCCTATTGTCTCTGCTAGTGACATACAGATCATAGTGACAAGTTGTCAAAAATGACCAAGTTCTTGTCATTTTGACAAGAACAAGAACGTTTGATCATATTACGCCTATACTGGCTCACCTGCTCTGGCTTCCTGTGCACTTAAGATGTGACTTTAAGGTTTTACTACTTACGTATAAAATACTACATGGTCTAGCTCCAGCCTATCTTGCTGATTGTATTGTACCATATGTCCCGGCAAGAAATCTGCGTTCAAAGAACTCCGGCTTGTTAGTGATTCCCAGAGCCCAAAAAAGTCTGCGGGCTATAGGGCATTTTCTATTCGGGCTCCAGTACTATGGAATGCCCTCCCGGTAACGGTTAGAGATGCTACCTCAGTAGAGGCATGTAAGTCCCATCTTAAAACTCATTTGTATACTCTAGCCTTTAAATAGACCTCCTTTTTAGACCAGTTGATCTGCCGTTTCATTTATTTTCTCCTCTGCCCCCCTCTCCCTCGTGGAGGGGGAGTTACACAGGTCCGGTGGCCATGGATGAAGTGCTGGCTGTCCAGAGTCGGGACCCGGGGTGGACCGCTCGCCTGTGCATCGGTTGGGGACATCTCTGCGCTGCTGACCCGTCTCTGCTCAGGATGGTTTCCTGCTGGCCCCACTATGGACTGGACTCTCACTATTATGTTGGATCCACTATGGACTGGACTTTCGCTGATATGTTGGATCCACTATGGACTGGACTTTCACAATATTAGGTCAGACTCACTCGACATCCATTGCTTTCGGTCTCCCCTAGGGGGGTGGGTGGGGGTGGGGTGGGGGGGGGGGTTTCCCACATATGCGGTCCTCTCCAAGGTTTCTCATAGTCATTCACATCGACGTCCCACTGGGGTGAGTTTTCCTTGCCCTTATGTGGGCTCTGTACCGAGGATGTCGTTGTGGCTTGTGCAGCCCTTTGAGACACTTGTGATTTAGGACTATATAAATAAACATTGATTGATGATAGTCCTTTAATTTCAGATCAACCTCCTTGCCTTTCTTTATCCATGTTTCAGATAAAGCAATTACCTTAAATCTACCTTTAAGTGACTCCAAAACATTTTTGATTTTAGAAAAGTGTTTTGGTAGACTTCTACATTTAAAATGAATCAAAGAAAATGTATTTTCTATGCCTACGTCATCAAGTTGCTCCTCAGTATAATACCGGCAAGAATGCTTGATGTGCTTAAATATATGAGTCTCTGGATCCACTTCATTATCAAAATCGAATGTGCCTCTGGAGCATACTTGCCAACCTTGACACCTCCAATATCGGGATATTGGAGGTGATTTTATTTATTTATTTATTTTTTATTTTATTATACATATAAATAAAAGACATACTTGAATTTCAGTGTTCTGCAGGCTATCCAGTAGGTGGCAGTATTGTCCTGTTTAAGAGTGTCACAACATTGCTGTTTACGGCAGACAAACTGCTTTACGGTAGACTAAATGTGACTGCTGTTGTTGTGTGTTGTTACCGCGCTGGGAGGACGTTAATGAAACTGCCTAACAATAAACCCACATAAGAAACCAAGAACTCTCTCTCCTTGTTGTGCACTCTACTCTCTAAAAGCCGTAGATGTTATGACGTCATTGGGCAGGCAAGCTGCTGGGAAAGCGGACGTGAGAACGGCTGTCCCCACTCAGGTCTGCATTGAGCTGGAGGGGGCGTGGCCTCCAGCTCCGGCTGAATACCTGGAGTTTGTCGGGAGAAAATCTCTGCCGGGAGGTTGTCGGGAGAGGCGCTGAATACCGGGATTCTCCCGCTAAAAACGGGAGGGTTGGCAAGTATGCTTCTAGACCTCCACTCCAGATCCCACCTCACTCCTACCCACTTCTCCAAAGTGGGCTGGCTCAGGGTGGAGGACAGAGTAAAACAACTTGCACTGAGCCTAGTCTATAAAATCCACTACACCTCCCTGATACCGAAGTACATGTCAAACTACTTCCTTAACGTAAATGACCGCCATAACCACAACACCAGGGGGAGCTCCATTAACCACGTTAAACCCAGATTCCGATCTAACAAAGGTCTTAACTCATTCTCTTTCTATGCCACATCCAGGGGCGCCGAAAAGGGGGGGTAAAGGAGACGGATTCTAGGGGCCCATGATGGAGGGGGGCCCAGAGAGGCCCCTAATGATGATGAAATTATAATACAGGGGGCCCTGTAAAGATTCTTTTCATGGGGCCCAAAATCCCAAGCGGTGCCCCTGGCCACATCAATATGGAATGCGCTCCCAACAGGTATAAACGAAAGGGCATCTCTATCCTCCTTCAAAACCGCAATAAAAGTTCACCTCCAGGCAGCTACAACCCTAAACTAACACCCTCCCCGGATTGCTAATAATCAAATGTAAATAATCAAATGCAGATACTTTTTCTTATGCCTTCTGATCTCTCTCTCTATATATACAGGGTATATATATTTATATATATATATATATATATGCCCACTACTTGCTGTCCATATCCTACCAAGTCAGACCTACACTGTTCCAATATCCATTTCTCTGTTCTCGGATTGTAAATAATGTAAAAAATTCAATGTGATTATCTTGTGTGATGACTGTATTAGGATGATAGTATATATATGATAGTATATATCTGTATCATGAATCAATTTAAGTGGACCCCGACTTAAACAAGCTGAAAAACTTATTCGGGTGTTACCATTTAGTGGTCAATTGTACGGAATATGTACTTCACTGTGCAACCTACAAATAAAAGTCTCAATCAATCATTCAATGCTGACTCTCCAGAGGAATATGTTTACTCTTCATGTAGCGTACCACTTGTTGCTCCAAGGTGTCAAGCTCCTCAGATGGTGCATCCTCACCATGCTGGTCATCAGGTGGGCACGCAACCCGGGCATAACTCCGATGCCTGGTCTCCAGGCCGGTGACCACAAGGTCATCGGCTCTGGAATACTGTTCCAAGTCATCCACCCTTTGTTCTAGGAGCTCAATCCGTTCATTCTTGTGTTGGATGCTAGCCTTTAGCTGCCTGATCTCCTCCATGAGGCCTGTCAGTTTCCTCTGTTGTTCCACCACTTCACTGAGTTCCCTTGACATAAACTTTAGGGAATCTTTAATTCCCGCCATTTCAGCTGCTAACTTTGCGTTGGTAGTCATTGTTCTTCGAGCAATTTTGAATTTTGTTGGATGTCAGTGCATTTTGATGATTTTAGTGGATTTCATTAGGCCAGGGGTCGTCAACCTTTACCACTCAAAGAGCCATTTTGGCAAGTTTTACAAATTAAAGAAAGTAATGGGAGCCACAAAAAAAAATTAAAATGAAAAACACCGCATACAAAGCTTAAATGCTTTGTGCTATGTTAACCAGGGGTCTCCGACACACGTACCGGCACGCACTTTAATGTGGAAATTTGATGTTAGTGCAGCCCGCAAGTTTTGAATGAATGGCGCTTGATAGCGTCATACTTGCCAACCCTCTCATTTTTCCCGGGAGACTCCCGAATATCAGAGCGTGACGACACTGCATTTGGCGCCCTCTACAGTCTGCCCTAACAGTGTACCTGCTCGACCACACGTAGAATGCAATTTCAGCTTGCTCACGTAAGTGACAGCAAGGCGTACTACCTCAGCAGCCACACATCTTACACTGACGGTACCAATACCCAGAATCCCATGCAGCCCTAACTCTTCCGCTCAACCAACGCACGGAGGGGGAGGGGGGGGGGGGGTTGATGTGTGGGGGGATTTGGTGGTAGCGGGGGTGTATAATGTAGACCGGAAGAGTTAGGGCTGCATGGGATTCTGGGTAATGGTTGTGTTGTGTTTATGTTGTGTTACGGTGGGATGTTCTCCAGAAATGTGTTTTTCATTCTTTTTTGGTGTGGGTTCACAGTGTGGCGCATATTTGTAACGTAACAATGTTAAAGTTGTTTGATACGGCTACCGTCAGTGTAAGCTGTGTGGCTGATGAGTAAGTATGCTTTGCTGTCTCCTGTGTGTGCAAGTAATAACAACATGCAACATGTGGCTGGACTGGCACGCTGTATGTAAATGCTATAGAGGACAATTACTGCAGTGCAATTAGAGCACGCCCTTTATTTAGTAATTAGAGTGTAAATAGGATTATTGTTTCCCTGGGAGTAATCTATGAGAGACACTGAGATCCATAATTCTCCTGGGAAAATCGGGGGAGTCGGCACGTATGTAGCTGAGCCGCATCAGAGTGGTCAACGAGCAGCATGCGGCTCCGGAGCCGCGGGTTGCCGACCCCTGCATTAGGCCTTTCAGCAGAGAGAAACTGTTGCAGCCATCTTGCTCCAAAGCCACGCCTCTCACAGAAGCGCGACGTCACACATCAATCACAGATGACCAAAACGGCGTCCTTCGCAAGTCACGACAGCGCCACAAGGAGCACAGCAAAATCCCCGAGATGCAGCTGTATTTCACACAGCCAATCAAACGCACACTCGAGCCCCGCAGGAAGCAGCAGTGGCGATTACACGCAGTAGCCACAGTTCAATAACTGCTTGGAACGCTACCACAGCCACAACTGCCATGCATCCAACTCATGGGACAGACAAGAGAGAATCCGAGCCACCTCAGGCCTCGGCTTAAATGCATTTGGCTCCACCCTGCAATCAGGGCGCAATTAGCATCAGGGATGTAACGCATACCGAGGTCAAACAATGGTGGTCTAAGCCTGTGGTCCTCAACCTTTTTTGCACCACGGACCGGTTTAATGTAGGCATTATTTTCAGGGACCGGCTTTCCACGTGTGCCAGACAAATACAGCAAAATTAAGTGCATGAAAAATACAACTCACTATAAGGCTGAATTAGTTGTTTCTTTGCAATGAGATGCAGATGGAAATCAGCCTTTGGCTACAATCTGTCACATTCATATTTGATATGTTAAATGGATGGATGGATGTTCAATAATGTGCATTGTATCATGTCACAAAGTTCAATCAATCCAAGTTTATTTATAAAGCCCTTAATCACAAGTGTCTCAAAGCGCTGCACAAGCCACAACAACATTCTTGGCTCAGATCCCACTTTAGGGCAAGAAAAAACTCAACCCAATGGGCACAATGAGAAACTTCAATGGGGATCGCAGATGTGGGACCCTCCCGCCCCCGTACGACCGGTGCAATGGATGTCGAGTGAATCTAGTTAATATTGCAAGAGTCCAGTCCATAGTGGGGCCAGCAAGTGATAATCTTGAGTGGAGACAAGTCAGTAGCGCAGAGACGTCCCCAACTGATGCACAGAGGAGTGGTCCACCCCAGGTCCCGACTTTGAACAGCAAGTGCCATCTCCGTGGTCATCTGATAATCTCTCCACGAAGGAGAGGGGGGCAGAGCAGAAAAGAGACGGCAGATCAACTGGTCTAAAAGGGGGTTCTATTTAAAGGCTAGAGTATACAAATGAGTTTAAAAATGGGACTTAAAGGCCTACTGAAATGACAATTTCTTATGTAAACGGGGATAGCAGGTCCATTCTATGTGTCATACTTGATCATTTCGCGATATTGCCATATTTTTGCTGAAAGGATTTACATCGAACATCGACGATAAAGTTCGCAACTTTTGGTCGCTGATAAAAAAGCCTTGCCTGTGCCGGAAGTAGCGTGACGTCACAGGTTGTGGAGCTCCTCACATCTGCACATTGTTTACAATCATGGCCACCAGCAGCGAGAGCGATTCGGACCGAGAAAGCTACGATTACCCCATTAATTTGAGCGAGGATGAAAGATTTGTGGATGAGGAAAGTGAGAGTGAAGGATTAGAGGGCAGTGGAAGCGATTCAGATAGGGAAGATGCTGTGAGAGGCGGGTGGGACCTGATATTCAGCTGGGAATGACTAAAACAGTAAATAAACACAAGACATATATATACTCTATTAGCCACAACACAACCAGGCTTATATTTAATATGCCACAAATTAATCGCGCATAACAAACACCTCCCCCCTCCCGTCCATATAACCCGCCAATACAACTCAAACACCCGCACAACACACTCAATCCCACAGCCCAAAGTACCGTTCACCTCCGTAAAGTTCATACAGCACATATATTTCCCCAAAGTTACATACGTGACATGCACATAGCGGCACGCACGTACGGGCAAGCGATCAAATGTTTGGAAGCCAAAGCTGCGTACTCACAGTAGCGCGTATCCAACTCAAAGTCCTCCTGGTTGTGTTGCTGCAGCCAGCCGCTAATACACCGATCCCACCTATAGCTTTCTTCTTTGCTGTCTTCATTGTCCATTAAAGGCCTACTGAAATGATTTTTTAAAATTTAAATGGGAATAGCAGATCCATTCTAGATCGGTAGGTTGGAGTTCAAATCCCAGCCGAGTCATACCAAAGACTATAAAAATGGGACCCATAACCTCCCTGCTTGGCACTCAGCAACAAAGGGTTGGAGTTGCGGGTTAAATCACCAAAATGATTCCCGGGCGCGGCACCGCTGCTGCCCACTGCTCCCCAAGGGGATGGGACAAATGCAGAGGACAAATTTCACCACATCTAGTGTGTGTGTGACAATCATTGGTACTTTAATCTTTAATCTTAATCTTAATTCTATGTGTCATGCTTGATCATTTCGCGATATTGCCATATTTTTGCTGAAAGGATTTAGTAGAGAAAATCGACGATAAAGTTCGCAACTTTTGCTCGCTGATAAAAAAAGCCTTGCCTGTACCGAAAGTAGCGTGACGTCACAGGAGCTAGTATTCCTCACAATTCCCCATTGTTTACAATGGAACGAGAGCGATTCGGACCGAGAAAGTGACGATTACCCTATTAATTTGAGCGAGGATGGAAGATTCGTAGATGAGGAACTTTACAGTGAAGGACTGGAGAGGGAGTGATGGATGTATCTTTTTTCGCTCTGACCGTAACTTAGGTACAAGCTGGCTCATTGGATTCCACACTCTCTCCTTTTTCTATTGTAAATCACAGATTTGTATTTTAAACCACCTCAGATACTATATCCTCTTGAAAATGAGAGTCGAGCACGCGAAATGGACATTTAAAGTGACTTTTATCTCCAAGACAATACATCGGTGACACACTTAGCTACTGAGCTAACGTGCTAGCATCGTTCTCAAATGAAGATAGAAACAAAATAAATAAACCCCTGACTGGAAGGATAGACAGAAGAGCAAAAATACTATTAAACCATGTACATGTAACTACACGGTTAAAAATTCTCAGCCTGGTAAGGCTTAACAATGCTGTTGCTAACAACACTAAGGCTAATTTAGCAACTTAGCAACTGGAACTCACAGAACTATGTACTCTCTCCTTTTTCTATTGTGTATCACGGATTTGTATTTTAAACCACCTCGGATACTATATCCTCTTGAAAATGAGAGTCGAGCACGCGAAATGGACATTTAAAGTGACTTTTATCTCCAAGACAATACATCGGTGACACACTTAGCTACTGAGCTAACGTGCTAGCATCGTTCTCAAATGAAGATAGAAACAAAATAAATAAACCCCTGACTGGAAGGATAGACAGAAGAGCAAAAATACTATTAAACCATGTACATGTAACTACACGGTTAAAAATTCTCAGCCTGGTAAGGCTTAACAATGCTGTTGCTAACGACGCTAAGGCTAATTTAGCAACTTAGCAGCCGGAACTCACAGAACTATGATAAAACATTAGCGCTCCACCTACGCCAGCCAGCCCTCATCTTCCCATCAACAGCCGTGCTCACCTGCGTTCCAGCGATCAACGGCGCGACGAAGGACTTCATCCGTGGGTTTGGCGGCAAGCATCGGCTAGGCGTCTTCTATCAGGGTAAGTAGTCCTTGTTGTGTTGCTGTAAGTATTGTACTTAGCCGCTAAGACACAGATCGATCCCACCTACAACGTTCTTCTTTGCAGCCTCCATTGTTCATTAAACAAATTGCAAAAGATTCACCAACACAGATGTCCAGAATACTGTGGAATTTTGTCGAAGAAAACAGAGCTTTGTGTATTCTGTCCAATAGGGCCCAAACACTTCCGTGCATTTTATGACGTCACGCGCATAAATCATATCCAAAGGAGATTTCCAACCGGAAGTGTGGCGGGAATTTTAAAATTGCACTTTATAAGTTAACCCGGCCGTATTGGCATGTGTTTCAATGTTAAGATTTCATCATTGATATATAAACTATCAGACTGCGTGGTCGGTAGTAGTGGCTTTCAGTAGGCCTTTAAACAAATTGCAAAAGATTCACCAACACAGATGTCCAGAATACTGTGGAATTTTGCGATGAAAACAGAAGACTTAATAGCTGGCCACAATGGTGTCCCAATATGTCCGCACAATCCGTGACATCACGCGCAAACGTCATCATACCGAGACGTTTTCAGCGGAATATTTTGCGGGAAATTAAAAAAATTAAGTTAAGATTTCATCATTGATATATAAACTATCAGACTGCGTGGTCGGTAGTAGTGGCTTTCAGTAGGCCTTTAAATGCTTCTACTGAGGTAGCATCTCTAACTGGTACCCGTAGAACGTTCCAGAGTACTGGAGCCCGAATAGAAAATGCTCTATAGCCCGCATACCTTTTTTGGGCTCTGAGAATCACTAACAAGCCACAGTTATTAGAATGCAAATTTCTGCCCGGGAAGTATGGTACAATACAATCAGCAAAATAGGATGGAGCTAGACCATTTAGTATTTTATACATAAGTAGTAAAACCTTAAAGTTACAACAAAGGGTAACTTTCTACGAGGAGTTTTATTGTACATCTATAAACAAGCTTATTGGCGTGTCTAGTGGGACAGGTCAAAGTTAAGTCAGAGAAAATTCAGTCGTTTATAAATTATTTATTATTTCTCTGCGGCCCTGTAGCAAACGCGTCACGGACCGGTACCGGTCCCCAGACCGGTGGTTGGGTACCAGTCCCCAGACCGGTGGTTGGGTACCAGTCCCCAGACCGGTGGTTGGGGACCACTGGTCTAAGAAAAGCTTTGAAAGGCTGACGTCATGGATATCCCAGCACCATATTGGTAAAACAAAAAGTGGGCCGTTACAAAATCCTGCTGATTGTCAAAGATGCTAGTTAATATAACGTGATAGTTCTGTTATGATCCGGTGTTGGATCATAGTTTATTTTGGGTTTTGAGTAGGGATGTCCGATAATGGCTTTTTGCCGATATCCGATATTCCGATATTGTCCAACTCTTAATTACAGATACCGATATCAACCGATACCGATATCAACCGATGCCGATATCAACCGATACCGATACATACAGTCGTGGAATTAACACATTATTATGCCTAATTTGGACAACCAGGTATGGTGAAGATAAGGTCCTTTTTAAAAAAAATTAATACAATAAAATAAGATAAATACATTTAAAAAAAATTCTTGAATAAAAAAGAAAGTAAAACAATATAAAAACAGTTACATAGAAACTAGTAATTAATGAAAATGAGTAAACATAACTGTTAAAGGTTAGTACTATTAGTGGACCAGCAGCACGCACAATCATGTGTGCTTACGGACTGTATCCCTTGCAGACTGTATTGATATATATTGATATATAATGTAGGAACCAGAATATTAATAACAGAAAGAAACAACCCTTTTGTGTGAATGAGTGTGAATGAGGGGAGGGAGGTTTTTTGGGTTGGTGTACTAATTATAAGTATATCTTGTGTTTTTTATGTTGATTTAATAAAAAAACAAACAAAAAAAACCCGATACCGATAATTAAAAAAAACGATACCAATAATTTCCGATATTACATTTTAAAACATTTATCGTCCGATAATATCGGCAGGCCGATATTATCGGACATCTCTAGTTTTGAACTCAATTTAATTGAGTTCTGTTTCAGCACCCCTGTTTTGTGTTGTCTTGGTTGTCATGGGTGCTGATTGTTTTCGCCTGCATCTGATTAGTGTTCGGGACTCACACCTGTTCCCGGGCACTAATCAGAGAGCTATTTAGTCCTGCCTTTTCCCGTCACTCAGTCTGGTGCTTTTGTTTGCTTTAAGCAACCGTTACGTTCGTCCCTTGTTCCTTAAGCTAAGCGTTGCCTTATGCCTTCCCTATGTGTCGCTCTCCTTGTGTTCGCTTGTTTTGTTTGTTTCTGTTTTCGTGTATGACTTATGCAAATAAATAATTTGTCCTACCTGCACGCTGTCTCTGGAGTTCCTGCTGTCCTCGCCGGAAGAACAATCGGCATCATCATGCCTCCTCGCCAGCGTCCTCGTTACAAGTTCTACCTCAACGAGGCCGGGTTTCAGATTTAGATTCGGAAGTACTTTTTTAATACCCGAGGGGAAATTGAGATTTTCAGCACAATCCCATTCAAGATCAGACAAACATTACAGCAGGGGTGTCCAAACTTTTTCCAGCAAGGGCCGCATACAGAAAAGTTGAAGGCTCTAGAGACCACTTTGTACTTTTTTGTACATTCAAGACCCGAAAACCTCTTACATGCCAGTTATTATTAGTTTTTTTTTAATTTTGCACGATTTCCTGTCCAGCGCTCTTATTTTTTGTTCCACGTCCTTTTTTCCTCCATTTGCCAGCTGAGCGCTGGAGCCGTCACCTGTCCCTGGTTGCCAATCAGGATGCTTTTGGGGACTGGATTATTTTGCTTTGTACCTCAACGTTGTACCTTTGCACTTCATACGTCTCTTTTCCATTTGTGCACCTGCCTTTCTCTGGTAAAGAAGACTTATTTTCTGCACTTGCCTGCCGTCTCTGCACCCCGGAGTGCGTAACGTAACAAAAACGAATACAATGTAGTTGAATCAATTATTCTCATTATTTAATTATTTATCAATATTAGTATGATTATTACATTACAAGACTTAGCACACTCAAAATCTTACCATTACCATTATTTTCTGCACTTACCTGCCGTCTCTGCATCCCGGAGTGCATACATAAAACGAAACGTAACAAAAAACTAGTACAATGTAGTTCAATCAATTATTCATCTTATAATTAGTCTTTGTCAATACTTATTATTATTAATATTTAGCTTTCGCAAACTCTAAATCTTACCATATCTTGCAAGAAATGTGTACATATATTCATCAACACCATGTAAAAGACGCACAGGTTAACAGCAATTTTGGTTTTCAGGTCTCATTTTGGTGGAATTTGGTCCGGTTCCATTTTTCCTAAGCACAAATTGTATTTTGCCGGTGTCGCGGGCCAATTAAAAATGAGCTGCGGGCCGAAAATGGCCCCCGGGCCACACTTTGGACACCCCTGCATTACAGGTTGACAGAAAAGGGATCGCTGACGGGTCTGCCAACTTCCGGCGCCCCTTACAAAAAAAAAGGTGAGAAAAAAGTAAACGTTGGGGAACAGGGGTGAGGGTTAAAAAAGATTGAGTCAAAGCCTGAATCCAGTAAAGGGCCAAGGAAAAAAAAACTCATAGCCATAGCACACATAAACATGTTACATAAAATCAACAAAACTTGCAACAGAGGGGGGGAGTTGGAGCTACGGTGGCCGGTTGCTGCTGTATAAGCTCCCAGGTGTTGTTGAGGAGGGAGGGACGTCAGAGCGTCCATCTCTGAGGTGTCCTCGGGGGATGTTTCCAAAACAGCCTTCTTCCGTTATGACAGTGGTTCTCAAACTTTTTTTGTCATCCCCCCACTTTGGACAAGGGGGAGTTTTCAAGCCCCACCTGCCCCCATCGCCCCAACAGAACGCTAATGCCAAGCTTAACATTTTCAAATTTATCGAACATCAAGTAACATCAAGTTTTATACATTCAAACTCAATAACATAAAATAAAATCAAGTTCAATAATAAATAAAATAACTGTGCAGCTGTGGTATAACTTGCATCAAGTTCAATATCAAATAAAATAACTTGCATCAATTCAATAATAAATAAAACAAAAGTGTTATAACTTGCATCAAGTTCAATAATAAATCAAAAAAAGTGTTATAACTTGCAAAAAGTTCAATAATAAATAAAAAAAAGTGTTATAACTTGCATCAAGTTCAATAATAAATCAAATAAAAGTGTTATAACTTGCATCAAGTTCAATAATAAATCAAATAACTTGCATCAAGTTCAATAATAAATAAAACAAAAGTGTTATAACTTGCATCAAGTTATAAATATAAATGATAAATGGGTTATACTTGTATAGCGCTTTTTTTTTACCTTCAAGGTACTCAAAGCGCTTTGACAGTATTTCCACATTTACCCATTCACACACACATTCACACACTGATGGCGGGAGCTGCCATGCAAGGCGCTACCAGCACCCATCAGAGGCAAAGGGTGAAGTGTCTTGCCCAAGGACACAACGGACGTGACTAGGAAGGTAGAAGGTGGGAATTGAACCCCAGTAACCAGCAACACTCCGATTGCTGGCACAGCCACTCTACCAACTTCGCCACGCTGTCCAAGTTCAATAATAAATAAAACAAAAGTGTTATAACTTGCATCAAGTTCAATAATAAATCAAAAAAAGTGTTATAACTTGCATCAAGTTCAATAATAAATCAAATAAAAGTGTTATAACTTGCATCAAGTTCAATAATAAATAAAACAAAAGTGTTATAACTTGCATCAAGTTCAATAATAAATCAAAAAAAGTGTTATAACTTGCATCAAGTTCAATAATAAATCAAATAAAAGTGTTATAACTTGCATCAAGTTCAATAATAAATCAAATAAAAGTGTTATAACTTGCATCAAGTTCAATAATAAATCAAAAAAAGTGTTATAACTTGCATCAAGTTCAATAATAAATCAAATAAAAGTGTTATAACTTGCATCAAGTTCAATAATAAATCAAAAAAAGTGTTATAACTTGCATCAAGTTCAATAATAAATCAAAAAAGTGTTATAACTTGCATCAAGTTCAATAATAAAACAAATAAAAGTGTTATAACTTGCATCAAGTTCAATAATAAATAAAAAAAAGTGTTATAACTTGCATCAAGTTCAATAATAAATCAAAAAAAGTGTTATAACTTGCATCAAGTTCAATAATAAATCAAAAAAAGTGTTATAACTTGCATCAAGTTCAATAATAAATCAAATAAAAGTGTTATAACTTGCATCAAGTTCAATAATAAATCAAAAAAAGTGTTATAACTTGCATCAAGTTCAATAATAAATCAAAAAAAGTGTTATAACTTGCATCAAGTTCAATAATAAAACAAATAAAAGTGTTATAACTTGCATCAAGTCCAATAATAAATCTAATAACTTGCATCAAGTTCAATAATAAATGAAAATAAAAGTGCCACTTTGCAATCTTTGCCAAAAAAAGGAGGACAGGGCAAGTGAACATGAGTTTTACAGTACTCCAGCATTAGTGGCTGCAATGAGCCTGTTTTGCACTGCACAGCTTTTCAAATCGGGGTTGCAGGCTTGACACTGCCACTGTTAAAACCTCATTGAATTCGGGGCTGAGCTGCCTTGACGCGAGTGTTTCCCGGTGAATGACACATTGTGTCCAATGCGCATTTGGCGCAACCCTCTTTATTAGACCCTGCAGCCCATTTCTTGACTTTGCCATGCGCACCATCAGAGCAAAAGCCCACACAGTTTTCCCATTTAAGGTCGTGTTCTTTGAGGAAACTGTCCATTATCTTGAACAGCTCATCAGCAGTGGCTCTATTTTTTATGTATTTGCAAAACAGCAAATCCTCGCACAGTGACTCGCCATTCACAAAGCTTCCGCTTAGCCCCGCCCCCATTAGTTACTGTTGCTGTCTGTCAAACTTTCGCTCCTACCTAGAAATGTAAAGCATACAGGAAAAATAAGTAATTTACATTTATCTATATAGCGGATTTCGCAGACAGAATCACAAAGTGATTTCCAGTGTGTATAGAAAATGAAAGCATAGTAAAAAAAAAAATCAAAGAATATAATAATAAAAAAATAAAAAAAATAAAAGTGAAATTTCCTCCCGTTCCTCGCGCCCCACCTGTCATGTCTCTATTCCCCACCAGTGGGGCGCGCCCCACACTTTGAGAAACGCTGCGTTATGAGCAGCGTCAAGGCCATTCGAGGGAGTCAAATCGTAGATGAGGATTGTTGTTTTTCCAAGCGAGCAGACATTTCCATGGCTTGTCTGTTCTAATGGTCGATCGCGGAGGGTGTCAGTCGATCTAAAAGATCTAAAATTAATCAATCTTCACTATGTGGTCAATAACCTGTACTTTGTCATTGGATAAGTAGCTCACCTGCTGAAAAAGTGTAGGCACCCTGTCCTCCATCCATAGGGTTGCCAACTCCCCCAGAAAAAACCCATAAGGGACGCCTTGGAGGGCTGGTCGAGCTCATTTATTTTGGCCATTTTTATTTGTGTGAAAGGAGTTGTATGCTATCCACAAAGGTTGAATGGGGGCAACTTTGTACTCTTCTTCTTTATTGAAGATGTTTCAGAGTTGCATCTATTCAACCTTTGTGGATTATATCAGTGGTCCCCAACCACCGGGCCGCGGCCCGGTACCGGTCCGTGGATCGATTGGTACCGGGCCGCACAAGAAATAAAAAAAAAATAAAATAAAAATAAATACTTTTTTTTTTTTTTTTTTAATTAAATCAACATTAAAAAACACAATATACACTTACAATTAGTGCACCAACCCAAAAAACCTCCCTCCCCTATTTACACTCATTCACACAAAAGTAAATAATAAATGGGTTATACTTGTATAGCGCTTTTCTACCTTCAAGGTACTCAAAGCGCTTTGACACTATTTCCACATTCACCCATTCACACACACATTCACACACTGATGGCGGGAGCTGCCATGCAAGGCGCTACCAGCACCCATCAGGAGCAAGGGTGAAGTGTCTTGCCCAAGGACACAACGGACGTGACTAGGATGGTAGAAGGTGTGGATTGAACCCCAGTAACCAGCAACCCTCCGATTGCTGGCACAGCCACTCTACCAACTTCACCACGCCGGGTTGCAGGGTTGTTTCTTTCTGTTATTAATATTTCTGGTTCCTACATTATATATCAATATATATCAATACAGTCTGCAGGGATACAGTCCGTGCACACATGATTGTATTTTTTTATGACAAAAAAACAAAACACAAAAAAACAAATACATCCCCCGCTCCCGCTCCCCTGGGAGCTTCTGCACGCACACACAAGTGAATGCAACGCATACTTGATACAGGTTACACTGAGGGTGGCCGTATAAACAACTTTAATACTGTTAGAAATATACGCCACACTGTGAACCCACACCAAACAAGAATGACAAACACATTTCGGGAGAACATCCGCACCGTAACACAACATAAACAGAACATAACAAATACCCAGAATCCTTTGCAGCACTAACTCTTCCGGGACACTACAAGGTGTGTGTGTGTGTGTGTGTGTGGGGGGGGCGGGAGGGTGTTTGGTGGTAGCGGGGGTGTATTTTGTAGCGTCCCTCAGTGTAACGTGTATCGCTGTTGATCACGTGTGCGTTGCATTCACGTGTGTGTGCATACAGAAGCCGCACATATCTTGTGACTGGGCCGGCACGTTGTTAGAATGGATGAAAAGCGGACGTGACGACAGCTCGTAGAGGACATACAAGGCAGTGCCTTTAAGGCACGCCCCCAAGACTGTGGCCCGGATGGACTACGAGATATAATGACTGATGAACACCTTCGTTCGATAATGAAGGTTGCCTCAGCTCAAAGCCTGAGCCCCGACATTAATGAACTAGCATCCAAGAAAAGATGGCAGGTATCTGGCGTGGGCACATCAGATTAGATCAGTGTGTTGCAAACTGAGCAGTTTAAAGTCCTGAATGGTTGGTCTATTCATTGTTATTTTATTTTCAAATTGATTAGCCTGTGGAAAAAGTTAATGTTGATATTTACCTCAGAAGGCTGCAAATAGAAAAGAGGCATTCAATTTTTAAATTGTATTTGATATGCCATTGATATTTTTTTAATTATTATTATTATTATTTGAAGCTCGATTTTGCATGTCACTATAAAGTTATATAAGCCTTGCTTGTTCAATATTCAATGCAAAACTTGTTTGGGTCCCTATTAAAAGGTTAATTTGTTCAACTTTGGCCCGCGGCTTTGTTCAGTTTTAAATTTTGGCCCACTCTGTATTTGAGTTTGACACCCCTGCTTTAGAGGATTATTCTACTAAGGTCTAAAGTGCACATGTCCATCACAAGCACTCCAGAGAGTGGGGGCTATTGCCCCCAGGACATTGAGGGACTTAAGGGATAGCAGCAGTTGGCTTTTAGGAGGAAGTGCAAACACAATAATGACATCTGGTAAGAGCCCCCACCTCCGGTAAAAGTAGAGATCAGGGGTTGGTTTGAGGGGCCTATAGCGCCCCCAAGCCCGGTGTAGCGTCATCCCTGACGGCCATGTGAAGTGTTTCCTCAAATGACCACCAGGTGACACAACTTTTCTAGGAAGTTTATTCATGTACACAAGTGCAAACAATTCATGAATGAGTCAATCCTTTCGGACAACAACAACAACAAAAATCAAGTCAAGTCGAATGTGGATTATTTCGTAAAAGAATGCTGTAAAAACACACACACTATATTTTTACGGTAAACACGGACGGTAATGGTGCAGTCTTTGGCCACAGAAAAGAACACAAATAAATATAAAAAAATGCAGAGCGTAACACAAAAATGGGGAGGAAAAACCCCGCAAAGTCGGAAGTTTAACGATCAGGATATATTGCAGCGTCATTTTTCAATTGTACATTCCGTAAGTGTGCTGCATCAAGGTGGACCCTCCGGCTTCTAAAAAATACCAAAAAATAGTTGTGTTACTTTTTTCAACAGTTTTTGCAATGTGAGTGCAGACACTAACCTTGCCCGTGTTTCTCCTGACATCGTCTGTCCTCTGTCGCGTTACCACCCTCGTCTTCACCACCTGGCTGACCTTTCTATCCTTCGCAGGCTCCATCTCAAATCCCGCCGCCGCCTGTTTCTTTAGGAGAGGAAGTCATGTGGTTATTATATAAATGGAGCAGAAGGTCCTGAGTTCAATCCCGGGCTCGGGATATTTCTGTGTGGAGTTTGCATGTTCTCCCCGCGAATGCGTGGGTTCCCACCGGGTACTTCGGCTTCCTCCCACCTCCAAAAACATGCACCTGGGGATAGGTTGATTGGCAACAATAAATTGGCCCTAGTGTGTGAATGTGAGTGTTGTCCGTCTGTCTGTGTTGGCCCTGCGATGAGCTGGCGACTTGTCCAGGGTGTATCCCGCCTTCCGCCCGAATGCGGCCGAGATAGGCTCCAGCACCCCCGCGACCCCGAATTAGACAAGCGGTAGAAAATGGATGGATGGAGATGGATCATCCTAACAATAGACTTAGACTTAGACAAACATTATTGATCCACAAGGGAAATTGTTATTTCTATTTCCTTCTCCGCTCCTTCATCCCTGTGCCTGCACGGCATCCCGGGCGTAGTTCCACGGGAATGTCCGGCCGAGATCCCCATAGCTCTGGGGGCAAGGAGAGCTCAAACAGCCCCTCCCGTGTGTAAACAAAGGACCGGCTGCTCAACTGATCAAAGCCAAACACAAAACGGCCCGAAAAGAAAAAGAAAAGTAACAAACACACAAAAGCGCCAAAAGAACCATAATTAATGGTTGATGGAAAAGATAAGTGATGACAAAAAAAGCAAGAAAAGTTGAGAAGAATACGACAAATAAAGTAAAATGAAGGAAATCAAAGGATCTACTGCAAGGGTGTCCAAAGTGCGGCCCGGGTGCCATTTGAGGCCCGCGGGTAATTTTTTAACGGCCCCACGGCACATTGTAAAAATACGACAAAAAACAAAACAAAACATAAAAAGTGGTATAAAAGAGCAAACAGGTGAAATGTAACAAGACAATGTTGCAATGTTTACTCTAATAACACAAAGCTGCCATGCAGGCTGTTTCTTTCTTTAAAAAATAATAATGAATCAAAATCAATGTCATTATGAATTATTGACCTATTCAAGGCTCCAATTACTTCACATTAAATATTCCACTTTGAGATATTTTTTGGGGAAAATGTTGCATATTTTGTGTTTGCCATGTAAAAAACTAAGCTGTTTTTTTTTTTTTTAAAGAAGGGCCTAAAACGAACAAACAAAAAAAAAACATAAACAACAATAAAAGTTATAATTGACGGATAGGTGTGAAGTCAATCTCGAGATTATTGTGTTAAAAGTAAAAAAAAAATAGAATTAATTTTTTAACACTTTAATGAGTAGGACCCTCTTTAACCTTGATAATTTTAGTGGGATTTTTTTTTTTTAAGTGTCATTGCTCAAAAAATATTAGTTAATTAAAATCAATGTTGTTATGAGTTATTGACCTTTTTAAGCAGGGGTCCCCAAACTTTTTGACTCGGGGGCCGCATTGGGTTAAAAAAATTTGGCCGGGGGCCAGGCTGTGTATATATATATATATATATATATATATATATATATATATATATATATATATATATATATATATATATATATTATTATTTATATATATTTATATATATATATACATACATTGTCTTTTTAATCTGTTTTGTCATTTAAAATCAATTAACATTGATGTTCATCAACATTTAACATTGTCACGTTATCGATGGAAAAATTCATTTTTAGACAATATGATTTGCCTGAGCGACTAGGAGACACCAAGAGTAACAAGTGGTAGAAAATGGATTAGAAAGGAAAGATTTAAAAAAAAAATTAATAATCATTTTTTTAAATTTTTTTTTTACTTGGGGCTGCCTCTGGGCCGGATTTTGGATGCTGGGGGGCCGGATCCGGCCCGCGGGCCGTAGTTTGGGGACCCCTGTTTTTAAGGCTTCAATTATTATATAATCTCAAATATTCCACTTAAAATTTTTATTGGGTGAAAATATTGCATATTTTGTGTTTTTTCCATAAAAATACAGGATTTTATTTGACAAAAAGGGCATACAACTTATATATTGACAGATAGACCTGATATTGATCTAGAGATTTAAACCTTAAATAATAATAATAATAATAATACTAAATAATGACACATTTTTTATATTTTTTTGACCAAAACCATTTGGGGTCCTCAAGCCTGAGTGGAGGCCTAAATGTCTATTTGTTTATACATATACTGTAATGGTTTTTGAAATAAAAAATATCAAAATGGCCCCCGCTTGCTTTGATTTTTCCATGTGCAGTGGAAAAAGTTTGGACACCCCTGATCTACTGTGATATGCTGCCACTCTTTCAGGCGCATCAAAAAAATATAATAAAAAATAACAGGCACACATCGTGGTTAAACGTGTGGAGATTGAGGATTCAAACCTCCACTTGAGTTTGTATGTTTTTTTCGGCTACTCTGGCTTTTTTCCCTCACATTCCAAAAACATGCGTGTTGTGTTAATTGGAGACTGTGAAGTTTCTGTAGGGGTGAATGTTTGTTTATCTATACGTGCCATGTGATCGGGCTGGTGACCAGTCCACTATGGACCCAGACTAGGATAGATTCCAGCTTACCCTTGAACCTAACAAGGACAAGCAGTATCCAACAATGGATGGATGATAATAAAATTTATAATAATAGCACAGTGGTATCTTAACTGAGTATTTTGACATATAACGATGGTAATTCCGGCTCTTTGTGGAGTGCCGCTCCTTTGGCTCGGCTGAACTATTTTTGCCTTTGACTAGGTTTTTGCCTACTCCCTTGTAGCTTTGCTTGAACTACAGTAAAACCTCTAAAACCTGCGCCTGCATCCCATAATGTCGTTCTGTCTTTCAAGTGTGACCAGTAGATGGCAGTCAAACATAACAGATACGTGTAGACTGCAAAATGACGCATGTAAACAACACCAACATTTAATATGTTCCATTGAAAATATAGAACATTACACACGGCGCTCAAAAATCTATCAAAAGGTTTTAGTACGACTTTGGTAAGCTATGAAGCCACACCGCTTGATGGATTGTACTGTGCTTCAACATAGGAGTATTATTATGGTGTGTGTATAAGGTAAGACATATTATCTGGCGTTTTGTTTCGCAATATTATGCAAAAGCAACTTTTCTTACCTTTTGGTACCTGCTGATCTGTTTTTGGGAAAATGTATGCGTGTCCGCCTATCTTCTTGTTATGGGACAGTCATCCTCCACTGTTGCCATTTCTAATATAAAGTAGTGTAAAGTTCTTACTTATATCTGTCAGTAAACTCGCCATGAAAGTGCTAAAACATACCGGTGTAGTGATTTATTATTATTCACCCAAGGAACTTTAGTTATTAGAAGATTTTTCACGGGATTTGTTATTGTTATACTAGTGAGCCACGGATGAGGAGATGCTGCTCCGTTATTGATTTAAGTGAAGTGAATTATATTTATATAGCGCTTTTCTCTAGTGACTCAAAGCGCTTTACATTGTGAAACCCAATATCTAAGTTACATTTAAACCAGTGTGGGTGGCACTGGGAGCAGGTGGGTAAAGTGTCTTGCCCAAGGACACAACGGCAGTGACTAGGATGGCGGAAGCGGGGATCGAACCTGCAACCCTTAAGTTGCTGGCACAGCCACTCTACCAACCAAGCTATACCATATTTTTAAGTATAGTCTGAATGTCATTAAAACTGTTGGCTCCATCTTTAGACACTTCTTCCACTCCCGTCCTTGCACGCTACACCGCTACAACAAAGATGACAGGGAGAAGACGCTGCCGAAGGTGAGACACATAAATAAGACCGCCCACAAAACAGTGCATCCTTAAGCGACTATCAGAAAGTGGCTTGAAGATGATCTGTAAAACATCATCTATGCAACATTTTGACCAAAGAACCACCATTACATGTTATGTAGACCACAAGGAAGTGTTTTACATTTAGAAAAAAATAAAATTTATAATATGACTCCATTAACACGCCCTATAATCCGGTGCGCCTTTTGTATGAAAATAGACCTGGCTAGACCCACTCATCCGCAGTGCGCCTTATAATCCTGAGCGTCCTAAATACGGTAAATTATAACACATTTTTTGGTAATATGTTTTTCTTGAAAAATATTAATATTTTTTTTCTTTTCATAGTTACTTTATTTTTGTAAAATGAAAACTTGTCCCTCGAGTGACTCACTTGTTGACCACCGCTTGCTTGATTCGAGTTCATGGATTCCTCGGACACTCCGCCTCGTTCAGAGCTGTGCAAAGAAAAGCAGAAGGGGGATATACAAATGTAGTTTGCCACAAAAAGTGGATAGTTTGCTACGAGGCGACTAAGGTACTGGTCCAAATAGACTTGGTCTCAAATCCAGAATTTAGTGACAAATGGTGTCAGGATCAGACTTACCATGTAATAGTTTGGATCCGCTGAACGATGTCCATTCTGTTGATCTCGGTCAGTCTCTTGATGAGTGCGGTTTCTATGTCGGACAGTCAAAAAATATGATGTTATTTACGTACAACACCACGACCCCAACCCACCCCCCGCGAGATTCACAGTATTACACACCCTGCGATCCTCATCTTTAAGAGAGGAACCACCACCCCGGTCTGCCAATTAAAAGGCCCAGCCTCTGACGTCCACACAATGTTGTCAACCAAGACAACCACAAAGTGTCCAAAGCCTTAACAAACGTCGGGCAGATCTCATCCACCCCCGGGTCCCTGCCGCCGAAGAGATTTTTAACTACCTTGTGAACCTCATACCCAGAAATAGGAGAGCCCACCACAGAGTCCCCGGTGACTGCTTCTTCAAAGGAAGATGTGTAGGTAGGATTGAGGTTTTTGATGTACTCCCTCCACTGATTCACAACAGTCGAGGTCAGCAGGACATAGTACCCACCATACATGGTGTTGACAGTGCACGCCTAACCTTGCTGAGACGGTAGATGGTGGTTCAGAATCTCTTGAAAGCCGTCCGGCAGACTTTATCCATGGCTTTCCCCGAACCCATCCCATGTCTGAGTTTTTGCCTTGGTGATCGCGAAAGCTGCTTACCGCTTGGCCTGTCAGTACCTGTTCGCTGCTGACCTGATAGGACTCCTCCTTCAACTTGACAACATCCCTCACCGCTAGTGTCCACCAACAGTTTCTGAGATAACTGCTACGATAGGCGCTAACCACATTCTGGCCACAGCTCTGATCAGCCGCCTCAACAATAGAGGCATGGAACATGGTCCACTCGGATTCAATGTTTGACGCCTCCCTTAGAACATGTTCGGAGCTCTTCTGGACGGGGGAATTTAAACACTTTCTGAAGGGAGACTCTGACGTCACGAGCAACATAGGTATCTAAATATGACTCTGTTTGATTTAATGTGAATCGGTACTCGTTAGTACCGACCAAATTCGGTATCCATCCCTAACCGCAGGTAATTTTTTAAATTGTCAGTTAAATAGTGTTTCTGTCCATTTTGTGTTGAGCTGTTAAAAACATCATTAGGTTTGATTTACATAAAGCAAACTAATTGTGCGGTCCCAGGTTGATGTTATTTAAAACTTAAAAATGATCTGTCTAAGGTACACTTTAATGAAACGAAAAAAATAAGCTAAAAGATAAGTTAAAACATGATATCTATCTGAGATTAATCACAATTAATTACGAGTTATATATTGTCAAAATGTGATTAATCCCGATTAAATATTTTAACCATTTGACAGCCCAATTTTTTAAAAACAATATTCTCGTAGAATTCCGACTTTCAGGTGTCACCATACCTGTGGCACCCTCTTCCTTCATCCAGTGATTCAAAAGCGCGTAGCTTTGGTCTTGCAAGGAGTCAGGATTTTCGGTCCGTATCAAATCGATCTTTTCCTGGCTGAGTCCCAGTTCTCGCGCTAGCTCTATTGCAAAAATACATCAAATCAAATTAAAGTCATGGATGTCTCTATACTGCAGTGCTTTACTGTACCTGCCCAGCTGAAGCCCAAGTGGTCTGCTGTCATCAAAAACGTTTGCTTTGGACACTCTGTTGCATCTATTGGAAACATTACACAAGCTAGTTAGCATGCGCTATCAGTCAGAATTGGGACACTTACACTAGGCTGTGTTTATCGTACATTTTGGCGCCAGAGACATTACTTTATTACAAAATGAGGCTCACTAAATTTAGCCACAAAATTACGGTAATGGACTCAAACACACTATGTATGTATTTGGAACTTCCGGTTGGGCCATGGCTGAGTAGGGAATTCCAGTCATCCTATTACGAAAATCCTCCATTAAACTTGAGAACCAAAAAAAAAGAAGTCAAACGGCATAGAAATTAGCGTGTGTAAGATTCAGAAGTCTATTTGGGTCTAAATATATTGACTATTTTCATAGAAAAGAATACAATGGAGTACACGGAATGAACGCAGTCAAACTACGGTGCAGCAAGCCAAAAAATAAATCGGTGCACACAAGCAGAAAATATAATGGAAAGAGTTCGCAATACAGTACCTTGACCTTGAATGGGGTCCTCACCATGTGTTCTAACTAGGAAGGTGTCCATTACCGCCGGATCGATAAGACCACTCTCGTCCTCTGAGTTGTCATCACTGGCGTGTGCCTTTTGTTCTTTCTTGGTCTCCGCCAGCCTTTCTATGACCTTGGCCGCCTCGTCGGTTATCTCGTCGAAGAATTCGACGGACCTCTTATGGTGAAGCTTGGAGGAGGAAGTCAGGCCACTTTTACCTTTGACTGGCAATCTGGACTGGAAGGATTTGGACTCTGCTTTACTAGTCAGTCTAGTGGAGACGCCCTCAGATTGGTTCTTAATTTTAGGTCCTCCTGCGTCCTGTCCTGTTTCTGACTTTCTTCGAGGTGGTCCCTTGAGACTTTTGTCTTGCTCAACCGGTTTGAAAGACTTTGCTTTAATGGGGATTCTGGATTTTGACACAGGAGATAGTTCAGATTTGGTTTGAGAGGATTTTGGGGTCTCTATCACAGATTTAGATTCTTCCGGGGAGGAATCAGATGATTCCTGACCCTGCTCGGAGTATATGGATCTTGTAATGGTGTTGTCTGCTAAGTCTACATTAATTATCATTTGATCCGTAGAATCTAAATCGGATGATTTTGGATTTTCCAGAGCTGTAGCAAGTTTGCTCGAAGCAGCGAACTCCATTTGAGGGATTTTTGATTCACAAGATGCAGTCTGATCAACCTCACATGACACCGGTAGAGTTATTTCAGATCTGTTGGCACCCTCCTCGGTGTTGACCTGCAGTTTTAGATTGAGACCAACTTCCGAGTTTGCAGAGGCCACAATGTTTTCTACCACCACTTGTTTGTCGATCTGGAAAAAGGCAAAACCACCGCCGCCAACCTCATCTTCTAGGCTCCTTTTGGTCATATCAATAGCACCACTGCGAGTCATCTCAAAAAGCTTCCCCTCCTGGAAGAAAAATGGGTTGGGCTCGCTCGTCGGCGTGCTCTCCTCCGTGGGTGTTTTACCTGGTGTCGTAGCAGGACTTTCTTGCTGGGACCGACTACTCTCTTCCCCCACTACTAGATTGAGTAGTTCCTCTTCTTTTTCTTTGAGACCAGCTTCAAAAGGGGCGTCTTTATCCTTAGACCATATGGCTGCCGCTTCTACCTTTGCGGTGACACCTTTGGACTCGGTTCTCGGATTTTCTGCCCCTTCTGTATCATCATAGATACAAAACTCAGGTTCAAATACATCCATTGCTTGACTAATATCACTTCCTTTGACTTCATCTGTCACATTACTTTGACCATCGCCTCCTTGGTTTTCTCTCGAATCCCGTAAGCTGTTCTCCTTTTGCTCGTCAGTTCTGTTTGCTAGACTATCTACTCGTGGTTCTGGTGTGGTTTTCAAGTGGGATTTGGACTGGTTTTGGTCTGCGTGGAATTCGTCTTGCACACCTGCCGAAAAAGAAGAAGGAGCTTTAATAAGAGGGTCAGAAACAGGAGGATTTAACTCTTCTGTGAGTCTCTTTGCCCCTAATTTACATTCTACATCTATGTGTGGTGTGTCTTCTTCTTGGATGACAGCTGCTGGTTTGATTTGAAAAGTCAGACATGAGCGGTGAGGAGGTTTAGGATTTAGCTCATAACTTACCTCCTCATAACTAGGGGTATCGGGGGAAAGCGGATTCTTACCGGAACTCTGCTCGCCATTGTCCTCATCAGCCGCAAGGTTTTGGAAAAGTCTATCACGTAAAGTATCTTTAATATTCGTGGGCTGGATTAGGGAACTACTCTGGAAGGACGGATCAACAGGGCTCGTCTCCAAGGAGTCCCGAGGAGGCGAATCATCAGTCGGGCTTGGTTCAATAGAATCAGGGGTCTTACATGAGGATGAGTCCGTAACAAGACTACCGTCTAGGGAATCTCTGTGACTTATAGTCAAAGACTCATCGGCTAACGGACTGAGAGAATCTGAGCTTTGCTTTAAGGGTAACTCCAAGGATCTAAAAGCATCCGAGGAAGCTAAAGGCAACGCTAGGGGAAAATGGAGTTGCTCTGCGGCGTCGTACATGCTTTTTTTAGTCCTGGATGCGGACTCACCAAGGAGGGTTGATTCAGGAGACAGTTGGTCATCGGGTAATGCAATCTTTTCCAGGTCTGAGGTTTGCTCAGTTTTGGGAGAGAGACACGCATTTTCAGGACTTGTGCCGGGAGTGGTGAGACCTTCATGTTTGTAGCTGTCCTCGAAACTAAGGCGAGGTGTTTCTGAACCCTGTAAGTCTGCGACCTTGTCTGAGTTGTCATCATCATCATCACGACCAGCTTTGTCCCTAGTTTTAGGTTTTGAATCCAGAGATAGCTCTTTAGAGATCCTGGTTTCTGGCCTTCTAATTCTGCTTTCTTCCAGTCTTGTTCTAGGCTTATCCAACTCCATCTTTGAGGTTCCTCTGTCTTTCTGAAAGACTTGCATCAGTTCCTTAACCGAGACAGTCTCCTTTGCCGCTTCAGGTGTTTTTACAGGGCTTATTGTAGACTTGTTTTTTTTTTTTACTTTTGGAGAAGATGGCAAAGGTTGAACTCTGCCACCGACAATTTTTCCTTTCTGCTCCATCTCTACTTTTTGTTGCAAGGCTTTTACTTTGTCCTTTATGGATCCAATGGGGGTATCTTCAATCAGTGGGGACTTGACTTCTACCCGTAGATGCTTTTGGACTTTAGTTGGAGTGACTGATTTAGCGGCTCCCTCATGGGTATCCTTCTGTTTTTTTGGCACATCCAGGAGGTGTTCTTTGAGATCACTGGGCTCCACCGTGTCACACATTCCACTACGGAGTATTTTGTCAACTTTCTCCAGATCCTTTTTAACGTTCTCTAAGTCATTCTTTGTTATTTCTAATGGTTCCCCACTCGGAACGTCACCCGTCTCCTCCTTCTCTCGACTGGACGCTTCCTCTAAGGGTTTATCTGAGGATGTTAAAATGGCCGTCATTTTCATCAAGTCTTGTTTCATCTCCGACACGTCGGATAGAAGGTCCTGTTCTCGATTTGGCTCGGATCGCCGGATATCTGACGTCTCTGCCCCAGTTTCATCTTTCCGGGAGAAGTAAGGAGTAAAAATAATATAAAAAAATTCAAATAAAAAAGGAGACATATTTGAGAATGAGGTCAGTGCAATACCGGGAAGGTTTTACAAAAATACTTACAACATTAATAAGGTGAAAGATTATGAGAAATACTGCAAAAATATCGATGAAATAAAAGTTTACACTTAAAAACATGGTATATTTATTTCTCAAAATATACAGTTTTTTTTTTTAAAATAAATACACATTGTTAGTTTCTTGTGAGCATTTTTTTAAAACACTTCTTTACAAAAAATATTGTAGTTTCTCAATAATATGACTTTTGACTCACATTAATAGATTTTTCTTCAATAAAGTTTATTTTTCAAAACTGATAAAATTTGTCTTCGAAATACTTTTTAAATTAAAATCTTACTAAAATCTTACAACTTACTAAAATCTTACAATGTCTTAGAAAAATAAAACTGGTTAAACTAGTACTGTGCCATAGAAAATACTTATTCACAAACTATTAAATAAAGATGTGTTATATGTAAAAAAAAAACAATACTTTAATAAAATTGTTTCGGAAATATAGTTTCTCATAATATTTGAGATTTTTTTAAATCTTTAAAAAAAAAAAATTTTCTCATCAAAATGTGTCTTAAATTTAATCGCATAACAATTTTTTAAAAAACAATTTGTTTTGCAAAGATTAAATGTAAAAAAATTGATTTTCTTGTTAAGATTAATTTTAATAAACATTTAACATTAAAAAAAATAAAAAATAATAATAATAAACAATTTATTTTTTCAGAAATCAGTACTGTAAAAATAATTATTTTCCTAAAAAAATAATAATAATCTACTGCATTATGCAAAATAAACATGTTTTTTTTTTTCAAAAATAGCAGCCTTTTCCTCAAAATGTAAAGATTAAATATGCTTTTTTTTCCCAAAGTAAATATTATTTTCTTTTAAAACACATGACGTGAAGAAAACCTCAGAATGTGGTGATGCCCATGCCTATGCAAATATTGTGATTGGTAAATATAAATAAATAACTAAACAAATAAATAAACACAATTGGGTTTTAGTTATAATGGCTTACATTTTTCCAGCTTTTGGTTGGTCTGGAAAAAATAAAGAAAAAGGATCAGTAAATTTAAAAAAAATTCAAACATTTTTTATTTCAGCTAGAGAAAGTCAGTATTTTTTTTACCTCATCGTCATGATCAGAATCCAAATCCTTTTTTAAAGTGGCAAGCAGGAAGAAGAGCAAAGACAAAAAGTGCATTTTTTTCAGCAAATCCTAAAAAGTAGATATCACAATTACAAGACAACAAAGCCACAAAATATCAATACAGTTTGATTTTTATTAAATGAGCTTGGAGAGATTCATTGTGTCATATTTTTATTCATCTAATGACCTGGTCGTTGATTTTGGAGTTCTTATCCCATTATATTTTTAATCATTTAGTGGCATATGTTTTCAATTATTTTGACTCGGGGGCCAAAATTTGAGAAAAAAAATGTGTCTGTATTGTTTAAGAACACTAATACAAAACCTCACAATAATGTCTGATTGAATGCTAAAAACGTTATGACAGACCGCCTTAAAAAACGCAATGGAATTTTTATTTTTTTTACTGAATGAGACACCCAGAATGTACGTGAAAATAAAGAATATGCGATTTACAATATTAACTATGAACGATAAAACACTGAATATTGACAACATATGAACGTCACACCCCCTCTCCATCGACATATTTTACAATCAAGCGGAACGCAACAAAAATGCAACAAACAGCGAAATATGAACGCGAAGGGTAAAAAAAACCCAAAAAATACAATCTGATATATCACTAAGCGTTAGAACTTTCTTGTAAAAATCTCCTTCCGCGTCTGTCCCTGACACCCGCATTTCAGGCTGGCCGCTCTGGAAACACTCTGTGGAAACGCTCCCCACCCACACTGCTTGGTGCCTCGTCTGAGCTGCTGTGACTTAGATTACCATAGTGTCAGAATAATTGTATCTAAGTTATCACAAAACTTTATGTTGCCATGAGTTCCCGGCGACAAGACAAAAGCTGTCTTTGATCCTACCAAGAAGAAGGCTTGTAAAACTCCACTGTGTAGGATGGGAAGCAACATGAAGGTGTTCTGTATCTTTGATGTATTGTAATCCACAGAAAGATTTTGTCTTGACCCCAGATCTACAAAGCGGAGAGAAAGCAGGACCTGCCCAAGCTCCAGGCACCTCTTCTTTGAACTGTTTTACGACCTTTTCTTTGAACTGTTTACGACCTTTTCTTTGAACTGTTTTGTGATAAGGGCGATGGCTGTTTACGACCCCCCGCCCTCTCTCCCCTTAGAAACAGCTGTTGCCATGTAATTAGGGAAAGTCCAAATAAAAGAGGAGGCGTACAATCTTTCGTCAGAGCGTGGTGGAGACTGTGCAAGAGCACAGCCCAGACGTTTCTCCTCAATTGAGCCAAATTTAGTTCTGTCTCTGTTTAATTCCTTGCTTCTTGTCTTGTTTAATAAATGTCATCAGTGTTTGAACCTGACACATAGTAATTATCATAGTAACTAATTAGATTACCATAATAACTCATTCGATTACCATAGTAACTAGTATATCATGCAAAAGTGCATAATTCCAACCATAGACGTACTTTGTATAGTTCAAGACTTACGGTAATTAGAAAACATCACTGCACATCACAATGGCGGCAACAGTTTCCATCTTAAAAATCAAAACAAATTATTTGGGAATATCCGGCGGGCCAGATTGAAAAGTTTAACGGGCCGCGTTCGACTCCCGGGCCTTAATTTTCCCAGGTCTGTTTTAGAGGCATCCAAACACTGCATGCACGCTGAAACCCGAGTGCATGAACCTTATGATGTGAAGCTTTATATCCAACATTGAAACATTTATAAATCAGAAAAGAGGAACATCTTTATAAATCCTCCTTTTATTTATTGAATAGCATTTTTTTCCAGTTACATTTATAAATATTGAGCATTCATTCAATGGCATTTCTATAGACTTGAGCATCTTTATGTGTTTTATAGAATCAAACACAAGATTTAATAGCATTTTTTTATTTGCTCCTTAGTAGTTTTATTTACAAATTTGAGTTGTTTGCTTGTCTTCAAAATATCACTATTTTTGTTCATTTCATTTTATTTTTAAACATATTTTAAAAAGCAGATCATTACATAATCGCGGTGTCCTCACCTTAGTATATGATGGTAGCGTAATATTAAGGTTGCATATGGCGTTTTGTCCAGGTGACCGGTAAGTGCGAGGTTCCTTCATAAAACACAAGCGCCCACAGAGCTCCTGAGTGTCGTCCCTGATCTGCAAAAAAAAACACAAAAAAAACCCCAACAGCAAGTCAGTAACTCGTACTGCATTGGCAATGAGTGTATTTAATAATCAGCTTACTTTGATGAACAGAGTTAGTCGGTTCTCTTTAAAGGCGAAAAAGCTAAAGACGTGATGCTGGCCATTTTTGATGAGAGGAACCAGGTTTCCGTAGCAGTCTGCATAGATTGGCTTTCCTTCCAAAACCTACAAACAAAAAACAAAAAGAGAAATAGTATTCAGTACATTACCTACCTCAGCCGGTGTAAGTTTGGCTGTTTGGAAGCTTATTGAATACACAGCATGCAATAACTATGAATTAAAACGGTACACAGTGACAAACCTGACCTATAAACAACTATACATATATAGGGTTTCCCCTTATTGTAACTGAATGTGGCGCATCGCCACACTTTTAAAGTAAGGGATTTTTACAAATTCAGGTAACATAATGTATTGTGGGCAGCACGGTGGGACAGGGGTTGGTGCTTGTGCATGACAATACGAAGATCCTGGGTTCGATCCTGGGCTCGTGATCTTTCTGTGTGGAGTTTGCATGTTCTCCCCGTGACTGCGTGGGTTCCCTCCGGTTACTGATGGAACCAGATCTTTTCCATACATCCATATTTAAGTGTTACTTCTTTACTTCCATAGTCATATACAGTCACCCCATGTCAAAAACCTTGGGGTCATATTCGACCCAGACCTCAAGTTTGACAAACAAGTGAAATCTGTGGTGAAATCCTGTTTTTTCCAACTACGCACCATAGCCAAGATCAAGTCTTTCCTCTCCCCCAGTGACCTACGGAGGGTCGTGTTGATGCTTATTTTTTCTAGACTGGACTATTGCAATGCCCTTTATGCTGGGGTCACCGACAAGACCATCCATAGCATGCAGCTAGTACAAAATGCGGCTGCCAGGCTGGTGACAGGCGCAAAAATGAGGGAACATATTTCTCCCATCCTCTCCTCCCTTCACTGGCTCACGGTGAAGCGTAGAGTGAAATTTAAGATTGTCATGTTCGTCTTCAAAGCGCTCAATGGTCTCGCCCCAGCTTATATTAAAGATCTCCTGGACCAACCCACCAGCTCCAGGCTGGGTCGTTGCCTTAAATCAGACAACCAGATGACCCTGAAGGTCCCACGGTCAAACCTAGTGACAAGGGGAGACCGTGCTTTCTCAGTGATGGCACCTAGGTTGTGGAATAAGCTCCCCCTGAGTTTAAGTCCGCCACCACTCTGGACTCTTTTAGAGCACGGCTTAAAACTCACCTTTTTACCGCAGATGACTTTTAATTTATGTTTTCATTGTGAGTCTTAAATGTTTAGTTTAGATTCCTTTGTGTGTCTCAGTCTCTGTTTCTGTTTTTTTTGTTTCTCCACTCGGGCTGCGCCCCGGGCTGATGTAACAGTTGGTTGGGGGGCGCATAATAAATGAAAATAACATAACATAACATAACATAGTACAAAATAGCTAGTATTCTTCCTTCTTTCTAGTCTGCAAAGTAATGGCCTTCTAGCAGTGGAATGCAGGGTGTAGAGATAACTCAGGGAGTAGTCAAAACAACGAGGGTGGGAGTGAGGGACAGAGGGAAGAACACAGCACTTCCGTGGGTTTGGAGGGAGATCGATCTAGACTGGGCGAGGGAACGCTTCTGTACTGGATTTGGTCTCACGTTTGTCTTCAAAGCTTTGAGAATAAACTACAAAATACCAACTACTGCCTGGTGATGAATTTAAACTTCAGCTTATGTGCCATTTAAGAAGTTGGGAGTGACCAGCAGCTTAAAATCCCTGGGAGGAAGAGCTGGTCAACGCAACATTACTCCGGCTTCTTCCCACCTCCAAAGACATGCACCTGGGGATAGGTTGATTGGCAACACTAAATGGTCCCTAGTGTGTGAATGTGAGTGTGAATGTTGTCTGTCTATCTGTGTTGGCCCTGTGATGAGGTGACGACTTGTCCAGGGTGTACCCCACCTTCCACCCAATTGTAGCTGAGTTAGGCTCCAGCACCCCCTGCGACCCCGAACGGGACAAGCGGTAGAAAATGGATAGATGGATAATGTATTGTATCTTCCAGAAGAAGTCACACAAAGTCCACCACTATTTTTAACGTTTATTGCCAAAATAATGCTAATAAACGGTACACAATGTACAAAACCCAAAACCAGTGAAGTTGGCATGTTGTTTAAATTGTAAATAAAAACAGAATACAATTATTTGCAAATTATTTTCAACCTATATTCAATTGAATGGACTGCAAAGACGAGATATTTAATGTTCGAACTGAGAAACTTCATTTTTTTGTTTTAACTTAGAATGATCATTTGGTTCTGTGGACTCGTCAGATCACAGAACACTTTTCCACTTTGCATCAGTCCATCTTAGATGAGCTCGGGCCCAGCGAAGCCGGCTGTGTTTCTGGGTGTTGTTGATAAATGGCTTTCGCTTTGCATAGTAGAGTTTTAACTTGCACTTACAGATGTAGCGACCAACTGTAGTTACTGACAGTGGTTTTCTGAAGTGTTCCTGAGCCGTGTGGTGATATCCTTTACACACTGATGTCGCTTTTTGATGCAGTACTGCCTGAGGGATCGAAGGTCCGTAATATCATTGCTTACGTGCAGTGATTTCTCCAGATTCTCTGAACCTTTTGATATTACGGACCGTAGATGGTGAAATTCCTAAATTCCTTGCAATAACTCGCTGAGAAATGGTGTTCTAAAACTGTTCGACAATTTGCTCACGCATTTGTTGACAAAGTGGTGACCCTCGCCCCATCCATGTTTGTGAATAACTGAGCATTTCATGGAAGCTGCTTTTATACCCAATCATGGCACCCACCTGTTCCCAGTTAGCCTGTTCACCTGTGGGATGTTACAAATAAGTGTTTGATGAGCATTCCTCAACTTTCTCAGTCTTTTTTGCCACTCGTGCCAGTTTTTTTGAAACACGTTGCAGGCATCAAACTCCAAATGAGCTGATATTTGCAAAAAATAACTAAGTTTTCAAGTTTGACCGTATTCAATTGAATATAAGTTGAAAAGGATTTGCAAATCATTGTATTATGTTTTTATTTACGAATTACACAACGTGCCAACTTCACTGGTTTTGGGTTTGGTTTATGTATGTATATATATATATATATATATATATATATATATATATATATATATATATATATATATATATATATATATATATATATATATATATATATATATATATACTGTATATACACTATATTGCCAAAAGTATGTGGCCACCTGCCTTGACTCATATATGAACTTGAAGTGCCATCCCATTCCTAACCCTTAGGGTTCAATATGATGTCGGTCCATCTTTTGCAGCTATTACAGCTTCAACTCTTCTGGGAAGGCTGTCCACAAGGTTGCAGAGTGTGTTTATAGGAATTTTCGACCATTCTTCCAAAAGCGCATTGGTGAAGTCACACACTGATGTTGGTCGATAAGGCCTGGCTCTCAGTCTCCGTTCTAATTAATCCCAAAGGTGTTCTATCGGGTTCAGGTCAGGACTCTGTGCAGGCCAGTCAAGTTCATCTACATTGGGGACGGAGTGGCCGTGCCAGCAACCTGAGGGTTCCTGGTTCAATCCCCACCTTCTACCAACCTCGTCACGTCCATTGTGTCTTTGAGTAAGACACTTAATAATAATAATAATACCTGGGATTTATATAGCGCTTTTCTAAGTACCCAAAGTCGCTTTACATGTTAAAAACCCATCATTCATTCACACCTGGTGGTGGTAAACTACTTTCGTAGCCACAGCTGCCCTGGGGTAGACTGACGGACTTCACCCTTGCTCCTGATGGGTTGTGGTTAGGGCCTCCCGCCATCAGTGTGTGAATGTGGAATCAGTGTCAAAGCGCTTTGAGTACCTTGAAGGTAGAAAAGCGCTATACAAGTTCCTTTCACTGGAACTAAGGGGCCAAACCCAACTCCTGAAAAACAACCCCACACCATAATGCCTCCTCCACCAAATTTCACACAATGCAGTCCGAAATGTAGCGTTCTCCTGGCAACCTCCAAACCCAGACTCGTCCATCAGATTGCCAGATGGAAAAGCGTGATTCATCACTCCAGAGAATGTAGATTTAGTTTTTCCCTCTAAAACCTACATTTTTCTTAAAAATAATAATACTATAATAATACAGGTAGAGATGTCCGATAATGGCTTTTTTGCCGATATCCGATATTGTCCAGCTTTTAATTACCGATTCCCATATGAACCGATACCGATATATACAGTCGTGGAATTAACACATTATTATGCCTAATTTTGTTGTGATGCCCCGCTGGATGCATTAAACAATGTAACAAGGTTTTCCAAAATAAATCAACTCGAGTTATGGAAAAAAATGCCAACATGGCACTGCCATATTTATTATTGAAGTCACAAAGTGCATTATTATTTTTTAACACGCCTCAAAACAGCAGCTTGGAATTTGGGACATGAGGAGGTTAAGGTGGGCGGGGTTGAGGTGTGTGTGTGTGTGGGGGTGGGGGGTAGGTGGTAGCGGGAGTGTATATTGTAGCGTCCCGGAAGAGTTAGTGCTGCAAGGGGTTCTGGGTATTTGTTCTGTTGTGTTTATGTTGTGTTACGGTGCGGATGTTCTCCCGAAATGTGTTTGTCATTTTTGTTTGGTGTGGGTTCACAGTGTGTCACATATTTGTAACAGTGTTAAAGTTGTTTATACAGTCACCCTCAGTGTGACATGTATGGCTGTTGACCAAGTATGCCTTGCATTCACTTGTGTGTGTGAAAAGCCGTAGATATTATGTGATTGGGCCGGCACGCAAAGGCAGTGCCTTTAAGGTTTATTGGCGCTCTGTACTTCTCCCTACGTCCGTGTACCACTCCGTACAGCAGCGTTTTAAAAAGTCATACATTCTACTTTTTGAAACAGATACCGATCATTTCCGATATTACATTTTAAAGCATTTATCTCTAGATATCTCTAGATAAAACTGAAGTAACGTTTTGGAATTGCAGCGACAAACCTTTTTATCATTGCCGCACATCAAATTTAAAATACCATCTTAAAGCGAAGTACTCGAGGACGGTGCTACATCGACAACAAGCAGAGTAGAACAAACTACACTGGCAAAGTTTACTGCGTCAATGTTGTCAACAAAAGTACCACAGATAAGGTAGACAGCCAGTGCATCTGGGAAAACCAAGTCCTGCAAGATGATGTCATTCATATCACCACAGGCACAAATAACAAATGTACTACACAAACGACAGCATCAAGTTGCATCTACCGGCTGATGGTGAATTTGTTTTGCTAACTGTAGAACATTGGACCTGAGTAAGAAATCACAACGAACTGGGGTCCCATTGTACCAAAAAAAGAGATCTAGCATTGGCATCTGAAAAGGTAAATGAGTTTGTTTGTTTATTTAGAGATGTCCGATAATATCGGACTGCCGATATTATCGGACATCTCTAAATATAGGAATCCTTTCTGAAAAGTCCTCTCAAATATTTTCACATTTTTACCTTGAAAACCTTGGACTTTTTGTTTTGAAATGCACTTTTTCTCCTCACCTCCACATCACGACTGCAGGCCACCTGGGTGAAGTTCTCTTGCTGCTCCAGGGTCTTGTCCACTTTGTCGTCCGTCATGCAGAAGCAGCGCAGGTGAGCCTCGATGGGGTCGTGGGTTTTGGCGAAGACCAGGAACTTGGCCATGTAGGGCACGCAGATGATCTCGCGGTACACTTGTGACGAGAAACTTACCGACTCTTGCGCTTGCCGACAGTCAATGAGCCAGAACCTGGGAGATGAATAAGGTCGGGTGTGTCCGAAAATATCCAATGGAGAAGTCATGTTACCTGGCAGAGACATTGGTGGTGAAGGACACGTGATCATTGATAAACGTTAGCGGGGTGGTTCCGGTGATGTCCTCCCATTGGGCCGGCGTTGTTCCGCCTGTAAAACCCCAATAGCATAAAACTGTTAACATAAACTGTAAGCTAAAAATAGCTAGCTGAATTATTAGCTATCAGTTGCTAGTTCTACTGCTAACCATGTGTAGCAAGTTAGACTTCGAGCTAACAATACTGTTAGCTATCAGTAGCTAATTGTACTGTTGGCTACCTATAACTAGCGGAACTATTGAGCTGAAAAGGTAAACACTTTGCCCCATACTGTCGTGAAAATCACACATAGTCTGTAAAATGGAATCCTATAAAGTGTAAATGGTTCCATTAACACCAGTTAATGGTGTTAGTGGCAAGCAGTAGCATTCCGCTACTGCTTGCCACAGGCTAAGCCGGGGTTCAGCAACCCGCGGCTCTAGAGCTGCATAGCGCCGGCCTAGTGGCTCCCTGGACCTCTTTCAGAGATGTGTGAAAATGGAAAAATATACTTTTTGTTTAAATATGGTTTCTGTAGGAGAACAAACATGACACAAACCTTCCTAATTGTTAGAAATCCGACTGTTTATATTAGACGTGCTTCACCAATGAGAGTATTTGGCAAGCACCGTTTTGTCCTACTTATTTCAGCGATCCTTGAACTCACCGTGGTTTGTTTACATGTACAACTTTCTGCGATGCTGCCACAGAAAGACGTGTTCTATGCCACTCCTTTTTCTCGTTTTGTCCACCAAACGTTGTATGCTGTGCGTGAATGCACAGCATTTGTTGATTGTATTGATTTGCTGGAGTGCTTAACAGGCATTTTTTGTCAGTGCTAATTCATGCTAACATGCTATTTAGGCCAGCTGTATGTACATATTGCATCATTATGCCTCGTTTGTAGGTATATTTGAAATCATTTAATTTCCTTCACTTATGTCCTCTGTGTATTTAATTTATATTTGCATGTCTCATGACACATTATCTGTATGTAATATTGGCTGCAAATCTCATAGTGGTTTGTGTGCCATGTTGTTCCAGACCACAGCAAATGTTACTCAACTTGCAAAGATTGTAATGAATCCATTATAGAAGTTTCCTTTAACTTGGACACACACATCTATACCTTTGGCCATTCCGAGCCAGTCATTTCCAGAAGTTATCTCACCCTGTGAGAAGCCTCCATTTTACTAATAATTTCTAATGTTGCAAAAATGTGTGGAATAAAAATTAAAATACAACGTTTCTGTCAACAAAGATTTGCATCAGCCTTTGATAGTAGGCTAATATAGCTAATATAGACACTTACATCACGTGTTGTCTTCATTATAAGACTTTTAAAGTCATTTTGATAGTAGGCTTGTATAGCTAATATAGACACTTACATCATGTGTTGTCTTCATTATAAGACTTATATAAGACTTTTAAAGTCATTTTGATAGTAGGCTTGTATAGCTAATATAGACACTTACATCATGTGTTGTCTTCATTATAACACTTATATAAGACTTTTAAAGTCATTTTGATAGTAGGCTAATATAACTAATATAGACACTTACATCATGTGTTGTCTTCATTATAAGACTTATACAAGACGTTTAAAGTCATTTTGATAGTAGGCTTGTATAGCTAATATAGACACTTACATCATGTGTTGTCTTCATTATAAGACTTATATAAGACTTTTAAAGTCATTTTGATAGTAGGCTTGTATAGCTAATATAGACACTTACATCATGTGTTGTCTTCATTATAAGACTTATATAAGACTTTTAAAGTCATTTTGATAGTAGGCTTGTATAGCTAATATAGACACTTACATCATGTGTTGTCTTCATTAAAATACTTATATAAGACTTTTAAAGTCATTTTGATAGTAGGCTTGTATAGCTAATATAGACACTTACATCATGTGTTGTCTTCATTATAAGACTTATATAAGACTTTTAAAGTCATTTTGATAGTAGGCCTGTATAGCTAATATAGACACTTACATCATGTGTTGTCTTCATTATAACACTTATATAAGACTTTTAAAGTCATTTTGATAGTAGGCTAATATAACTAATATAGACACTTACATCATGTGTTGTCTTCATTATAAGACTTATACAAGACGTTTAAAGTCATTTTGATAGTAGGCTTGTATAGCTAATATAGACACTTACATCATGTGTTGTCTTCATTATAAGACTTATATAAGACTTTTAAAGTCATTTTGATAGTAGGCTTGTATAGCTAATATAGACACTTACATCATGTGTTGTCTTCATTATAAGACTTATATAAGACTTTTAAAGTCATTTTGATAGTAGGCCTGTATAGCTAATATAGACACTTACATCATGTGTTGTCTTCATTATAATACTTATATAAGACTTTTAAAGTCATTTTGATAGTAGGCTAATATAGCTAATATAGACACTTACATCATGTGTTGTCTTCAATGCAAGACTTATATAAGATTTTTAAAGTCATTTTGATAGTAGGCTTGTATAACTAATATAGACACTTACATCATGTGTTGTTTTCATTATAAGACTTGTATAAGACTTGTAAAGTCATTTTGATAGTAGGCTTGTATAGCTAATATAGACACTTATATCATGTGTTGTCTTCATTATAAGACTTTTAAAGTCATTTTGATAGTAGGCTTGTATAGCTAATATAGACACTTACATCATGTGTTGTCTTCATTATAAGACGTATATAAGACTTTTAAAGTCATTTTGATAGTAGGCTAATATAGACACTTACATCATGTGTTGTCTTCATTATAACACTTATATAAGACTTTTAAAGTCATTTTGATAGCAGGCTTGTATAGCTAATATAGACACTTACATCATGTATTGTCTTCATTATAAGACTTATATAAGAATTTTAAAGTCATTTTGATAGTAGGCTTGTATAGCTAATATAGACACTTACATCATGTGTTGTCTTCATTATAAGACTTATATAAGACTTTTAAAGTCATTTTGATAGTAGGCTTGTATAGGTAATATAGACACTTAAATCATGTGTTGTCTTCATTATAAGACTTATATAAGAATTTTAAAGTCATTTTGATAGTACGCTTGTATAGCTAATATAGACACATCATGTGTTGTCTTCATTATAAGACATATATAAGACTTTTAAAGTAATTTTGATAGTAGCATTGTATAGCTAATAGAGACACTTACATCATGTGTTGTCTTCATTATAAGACATATATAAGACTTTTAAAGTAATTTTGATAGTAGCATTGTATAGCTAATATAGACACTTACATCATGTGTTGTCTTCATTATACAAACGTAAGACTTCAATAAGACTTTTAAAGTCATTTTGATAGCAGGCTTGTATAGCTAATATAGACACTTACATCATGTGCTGTCTTCATTATAAGACGTATATAAGACTTTTAAAGTCATTATGATAGTAGGCTTGTATAGGTAATATAGACACTTACATGATGTGTTGTCCTCGTTATAAGACTTATATAAGACTTTTAAAGTCATTTTGATAGTAGGCTTGTATAGCTAATATAGACACTTACATCATGTGTTGTCTTCATTATAAGACGTATATAAGAATTTAAAAGTAATTTTGATAGTAGGCTTGTATAGCTAATATAGACACTTACATCATGTGTTGTCTTCATTATAAGACTTAAAGACTTATATAAGATTTTTAAAGTCATTTTGATAGTAGGCTTGTATAGGTAATATAGACACTTACATCATGTGTTGTCCTCATTATAAGACTTATATAAGACTTTTAAAGTCATTTTGATAGTAGGCTTGTATAGCTAATATAGACACTTACATCATGTGTTGTCTTCATTATAAGACGTACATAAGAATTTAAAAGTAATTTTGATAGTAGGCTTGTATAGCTAATATAGACACTTACATCATGTGTTGTCTTCATTATAAGACTTATATAAGACTTTTAAAGTCATTTTGATAGTAGGCTTGTATAGCTAATATAGACACTTACATCATGTGTTGTCTTCAGTATAAGACTTATATAAGACTTTTAAAGTCATTTTGATAGTAGGCTTGTATAGCTAATATAGACACTTAGATCATGTGTTGTCTTCATTATAAGACTTATACAAAACTTTTAAAGTCCTTTTGATAGTAGGCTTTTATGGCTAATATAGACACTTACATCATGTGTTGTTTTCATTATAAGACTTATATAAGACTTTTAAAGTCATTTTGATATTAGGCTTTTATAGCTAATATAGACAATTACATCATGTGTTGTCTTCATTATAACACTTATATAAGACTTTTAAAGTCATTTTAATAGTAGGCTTTTATAGCTAATATAGACACTTACATCATGTGTTGTCTTCATTATAACACTTATATAAGACTTTTAAAGTCATTTTGATATTAGGCTTTTATAGCTAATATAGACACTTACATCATGTGTTCTCTTCATTATAAGACTTATATAAGAATTTAAAAGTAATTTTGATAGTAGGCTTGTATAGGTAATATAGACACTTACATCATGTGTTGTCCTCATTATAAGACTTATATAAGATTTTTAAAGTCCTTTTGATAGTAGGCTTTTATAGCTAATATAGACACTTACATCATGTGTTGTCTTCATTATAAGACTTATATAAGACTTTTAAAGTCATTTTGATAGTAGGCTTGTATAGCTAATATAGACACTTACATCATGTGTTGTCTTCATTATAACACTTATATAAGACTTTTAAAGTAATTTTGATAGTAGGCTAATATAACTAATATAGACACTTACATCATGTGTTGTCTTCATTATAAGACTTATACAAGACGTTTAAAGTCATTTTGATAGTAGGCTTGTATAGCTAATATAGACACTTACATCATGTGTTGTCTTCATTATAAGACTTATATAAGACTTTTAAAGTCATTTTGATAGTAGGCTTATATAGCTAATATAGACACATCATGTGTTGTCTTCATTATAAGACTTATATAAGACTTTTAAAGTCATTTTGATAGTAGGCTTGTATAGCTAATATAGACACTTACATCATGTGTTGTCTTCATTAAAATACTTATATAAGACTTTTAAAGTCATTTTGATAGTAGGCTTGTATAGCTAATATAGACACTTACATCATGTGTTGTCTTCATTATAAGACTTATATAAGACTTTTAAAGTCATTTTGATAGTAGGCCTGTATAGCTAATATAGACACTTACATCATGTGTTGTCTTCATTATAATACTTATATAAGACTTTTAAAGTCATTTTGATAGTAGGCTAATATAGCTAATATAGACACTTACATCATGTGTTGTCTTCAATGCAAGACTTATATAAGATTTTTAAAGTCATTTTGATAGTAGGCTTGTATAGGTAATATAGACACTTACATCATGTGTTGTCCTCATTATAAGACTTATATAAGACTTTTAAAGTCATTTTGATAGTAGGCTTGTATAGCTAATATAGACACTTACATCATGTGTTGTCTTCATTATAAGACGTACATAAGAATTTAAAAGTAATTTTGATAGTAGGCTTGTATAGCTAATATAGACACTTACATCATGTGTTGTCTTCATTATAAGACTTATATAAGACTTTTAAAGTCATTTTGATAGTAGGCTTGTATAGCTAATATAGACACTTACATCATGTGTTGTCTTCAGTATAAGACTTATATAAGACTTTTAAAGTCATTTTGATAGTAGGCTTGTATAGCTAATATAGACACTTAGATCATGTGTTGTCTTCATTATAAGACTTATACAAAACTTTTAAAGTCCTTTTGATAGTAGGCTTTTATGGCTAATATAGACACTTACATCATGTGTTGTTTTCATTATAAGACTTATATAAGACTTTTAAAGTCATTTTGATATTAGGCTTTTATAGCTAATATAGACAATTACATCATGTGTTGTCTTCATTATAACACTTATATAAGACTTTTAAAGTCATTTTAATAGTAGGCTTTTATAGCTAATATAGACACTTACATCATGTGTTGTCTTCATTATAACACTTATATAAGACTTTTAAAGTCATTTTGATATTAGGCTTTTATAGCTAATATAGACACTTACATCATGTGTTCTCTTCATTATAAGACTTATATAAGAATTTAAAAGTAATTTTGATAGTAGGCTTGTATAGGTAATATAGACACTTACATCATGTGTTGTCCTCATTATAAGACTTATATAAGATTTTTAAAGTCCTTTTGATAGTAGGCTTTTATAGCTAATATAGACACTTACATCATGTGTTGTCTTCATTATAAGACTTATATAAGACTTTTAAAGTCATTTTGATAGTAGGCTTGTATAGCTAATATAGACACTTACATCATGTGTTGTCTTCATTATAACACTTATATAAGACTTTTAAAGTAATTTTGATAGTAGGCTAATATAACTAATATAGACACTTACATCATGTGTTGTCTTCATTATAAGACTTATACAAGACGTTTAAAGTCATTTTGATAGTAGGCTTGTATAGCTAATATAGACACTTACATCATGTGTTGTCTTCATTATAAGACTTATATAAGACTTTTAAAGTCATTTTGATAGTAGGCTTATATAGCTAATATAGACACATCATGTGTTGTCTTCATTATAAGACTTATATAAGACTTTTAAAGTCATTTTGATAGTAGGCTTGTATAGCTAATATAGACACTTACATCATGTGTTGTCTTCATTAAAATACTTATATAAGACTTTTAAAGTCATTTTGATAGTAGGCTTGTATAGCTAATATAGACACTTACATCATGTGTTGTCTTCATTATAAGACTTATATAAGACTTTTAAAGTCATTTTGATAGTAGGCCTGTATAGCTAATATAGACACTTACATCATGTGTTGTCTTCATTATAATACTTATATAAGACTTTTAAAGTCATTTTGATAGTAGGCTAATATAGCTAATATAGACACTTACATCATGTGTTGTCTTCAATGCAAGACTTATATAAGATTTTTAAAGTCATTTTGATAGTAGGCTTGTATAACTAATATAGACACTTACATCATGTGTTGTTTTCATTATAAGACTTATATAAGACTTGTAAAGTCATTTTGATAGTAGGCTTGTATAGCTAATATAGACACTTATATCATGTGTTGTCTTCATTATAAGACTTTTAAAGTCATTTTGATAGTAGGCTTGTATAGCTAATATAGACACTTACATCATGTGTTGTCTTCATTATAAGACGTATATAAGACTTTTAAAGTCATTTTGATAGTAGGCTAATATAGACACTTACATCATGTGTTGTCTTCATTATAACACTTATATAAGACTTTTAAAGTCATTTTGATAGCAGGCTTGTATAGCTAATATAGACACTTACATCATGTATTGTCTTCATTATAAGACTTATATAAGAATTTTAAAGTCATTTTGATAGTAGGCTTGTATAGCTAATATAGACACTTACATCATGTGTTGTCTTCATTATAAGACTTATATAAGACTTTTAAAGTCATTTTGATAGTAGGCTTGTATAGGTAATATAGACACTTAAATCATGTGTTGTCTTCATTATAAGACTTATATAAGAATTTTAAAGTCATTTTGATAGTAGGCTTGTATAGCTAATATAGACACATCATGTGTTGTCTTCATTATAAGACATATATAAGACTTTTAAAGTAATTTTGATAGTAGCATTGTATAGCTAATATAGACACTTACATCATGTGTTGTCTTCATTATAAGACATATATAAGACTTTTAAAGTAATTTTGATAGTAGCATTGTATAGCTAATATAGACACTTACATCATGTGTTGTCTTCATTATACAAACGTAAGACTTCAATAAGACTTTTAAAGTCATTTTGATAGCAGGCTTGTATAGCTAATATAGACACTTACATCATGTGCTGTCTTCATTATAAGACGTATATAAGACTTTTAAAGTCATTATGATAGTAGGCTTGTATAGGTAATATAGACACTTACATCATGTGTTGTCCTCGTTATAAGACTTATATAAGACTTTTAAAGTCATTTTGATAGTAGGCTTGTATAGCTAATATAGACACTTACATCATGTGTTGTCTTCATTATAAGACGTATATAAGAATTTAAAAGTAATTTTGATAGTAGGCTTGTATAGCTAATATAGACACTTACATCATGTGTTGTCTTCATTATAAGACTTAAAGACTTATATAAGATTTTTAAAGTCATTTTGATAGTAGGCTTGTATAGGTAATATAGACACTTACATCATGTGTTGTCCTCATTATAAGACTTATATAAGACTTTTAAAGTCATTTTGATAGTAGGCTTGTATAGCTAATATAGACACTTACATCATGTGTTGTCTTCATTATAAGACGTACATAAGAATTTAAAAGTAATTTTGATAGTAGGCTTGTATAGCTAATATAGACACTTACATCATGTGTTGTCTTCATTATAAGACTTATATAAGATTTTTAAAGTCATTTTGATAGTAGGCTTGTATAGCTAATATAGACACTTACATCATGTGTTGTCTTCATTATAACACTTATATAAGATTTTTAAAGTCATTTTGATAATAGGCTTGTATAGCTAATATAGACACTTACATCATGTGTTGTCTTCAGTATAAGACTTATATAAGACTTTTAAAGTCATTTTGATAGTAGGCTTGTATAGCTAATATAGACACTTAGATCATGTGTTGTCTTCATTATAAGACTTATACAAAACTTTTAAAGTCCTTTTGATAGTAGGCTTTTATGGCTAATATAGACACTTACATCATGTGTTGTTTTCATTATAAGACTTATATAAGACTTTTAAAGTCATTTTGATATTAGGCTTTTATAGCTAATATAGACACTTACATCATGTGTTGTCTTCATTATAACACTTATACAAGACTTTTAAAGTCATTTTAATAGTAGGCTTTTATAGCTAATATAGACACTTACATCATGTGTTGTCTTCATTATAACACTTATATAAGACTTTTAAAGTCATTTTGATATTAGGCTTTTATAGCTAATATAGACACTTACATCATGTGTTCTCTTCATTATAAGACTTATATAAGAATTTAAAAGTAATTTTGATAGTAGGCTTGTATAGGTAATATAGACACTTACATCATGTGTTGTCCTCATTATAAGACTTATATAAGATTTTTAAAGTCCTTTTGATAGTAGGCTTTTATAGCTAATATAGACACTTACATCATGTGTTGTTTTCATTATAAGACTTATATAAGACTTTTAAAGTCATTTTGATATTAGGCTTTTATAGCTAATATAGACACTTACATCATGTGTTGTCTTCATTATAAGACTTATATAAGACTTTTAAAGTCCTTTTGATAGTAGGCTTTTATAGCTAATATAGACACTTACATCATGTGTTGTTTTCATTATAAGACTTATATAAGACTTTTAAAGTAATTTTAATAGTAGGCTTGTATAGCTAATATAGACACTTACATAATGTGTTGTCTTCATTATAATATCTATATAAGGCTTTTAATTTTTTGCGGCTCCAGACAGATTTTTCTTTTTTGGTATTTTTGGTCCAATATGGCTCTTTCAACATTTTAGGTTCCCGACCCCTGGGCTAAGCCAATCAAATCAAGCGTGTCACCTATAATTAGAGTTCAATATTTCAGTACGCCTGCGGTGCTGTTACCTGTAATGCTGCACAGCAGTCGTAATGTTGGCGTGTCTCGCCCCAAACCGTGCTGGAGACCTGCCAGGTCAGAGTACTCTTTGGGGACCGGCATGGTCACCGTGATAGGTTTGTGGAACTTCCGTCGACGCGGCTCCAGAGTGACGATGGGGCTGAAGCTGGACTTGTTCCTTACAGTCCTCTGGACAACGTCCACACCTACAGACTGGGCCTTTTTGTACAATTAAACAGTTATGATATTACTTTCAAAATATGTATAGTTTTTTTTTAAAAATCTGAAATGTACAACTTATATTTTTGTAAAAAACACATTTTTTTATTACCAACATAGCAGACTTGTTTATTGCAAAACAGATAATTATTTTCACTGAAAATATTGGACTCTTTAACATTATGTTTTTAGAATAAAAACATCCTTTTTTTTCCAAGAATATCAACTTTATTTACATGAAAATATTTATTTAATGTAACTAGGGCTGTCAACGTTTGCAAGATAATAAATAAACAAGTTAAAGCTACTGTATTTTTCGGACTATAAGGCACACTTAAAATCCTTTCATTTTCTCCAAACTCGACAATGCGCCTTATAGCCTGGTGCGCCTAATATACGGAATCATTTTGGTTGTGCCTACCGACCTCGAAGCTATTTTATTTGGTACATGGTGAAATGATAAGTGTGACCAGTAGATGGCAGTCACACATAAGAGATATGTGTAGACTGCAATGTGATGGCAGTCACATATAAGAAATACTGTACATGTAGACTGCAATATGAGTCAGTAAACAACACCATCATTTTATATGTTCCATTGAAAATGTAAAACATTACACATGGCGCTCGAAAATCTATCAAAATGTTTTAGTAGAACTTTGGTAAGCTATGAAGCCGCACCGCTTGATGGATTGTACTTCGCTTCAACATACGAGTATTATTATGGTGTGTGTATAAGGTAAGACATATCTGGCATTTTGTTTCGCATTATTATGCAAAATTAACTTTTCATACCTTTTGGTACCTGCTGATCTGTATTTGGGATCTGCATAGGTCCTGAAAATTTGCACGGGTCCGCCATTGTAGTCCGTGGCAACGCCGTAATCGATAAGTTTCTTCTTTTTCTCTATCTTCTTGTTATGGGATATTCATCCTCCGCTGTTGCCATTTCTAATATGAAGTAGTGTAAAGTTCTTACTTATATCTGCCATGGAAGCGCTAAAACATACCGGTGTAGTGAGTTTACATTATTCGCCCAAGGAACTTTAATTATTAGAGAGCTCCGGTCGGACGTTTTTTCACGGGACACAATTCCGGCGGATGAGGAGATGCTGCTCTGTCGTTGATTTAAGTAAAGTCTGAATGTCATTAAAACAGTTAGTTCCATCTTTTGACACTTCTTCCACTCCCACTTCTACATAACTAAAAATAATTATTTTATCATTAAAAAATATACCTTTTTTTGAACGGGGGGGTTGCTTTTTTGTATTTTTTTTTCCTCAAATGATCACCAAATGTTGAAAACAAGTCTGAAAAATTAACAAAATATCCATTACCTGTAGGCCGACCCGGATCCTTTTAGTTAGGGCCCCCTCTGGAAATACTGCTTGCACTTGGGGCACTACGGTGCTGCTCAGGACACCTCCTTCTGGGCCGATGAGAATACTATCTTGCCTGATACGGGATACCACAGCGAAGTATTGCGGTAGATCTCTTGTGATGATACGGCAAATGCGCTTCTTCTGGAGCTCTTCCGGGGAGTCCAGCTCTGCAGGGGCATCGGTTTAAGAACCAGGTAGTCTTTTGTTGTAAGAAAAAACTGATCAGGAAATACCTTCATCCATGCTGTTGAGGAACTGGTTGAGTTCTTCCTGGGTGTATTCACAATGGTGTTCCTTCCAGCCGTCCCCCGTCTCGCTCCTCAAGATGACAAGTTCTCGCTCACCCCCTCGCAGGGAAGCAAAGTGTGGGACCTCCACAATGACGGGACTGGAATAGCAGGAGAAACTTGTTGGTTACTCTACATGAAGTCAGCTAGATAGATAAATAGATAGATAGTACTTTATTGATTCCTTCAGGAGAGTTCCCTCAGGAAAATTAAAATTCCAGCAGCAGTGTACAGAATTGAGATCGAATTTAAAAAAGTAAATAATGGGGGTATAAATGAAAACAAAATAGAAAAATATTACAATAGAATAAAAACAAAAAGCATCAATGAGAATACAAATATAACAGTAAAATAAGAATATAACAAGAGAAACTAGGCATTAGTGACCATGTTATGAAAACGTATTACACTGTTATTGTTTTGCATCCCCCGTCATTCTAGTACCCCCCCTCCCTCCCAGAGAGGAGTTGTACAGTCTAATGGCGTGTGGGACAAAGGAGTTTTTTAGTCTATTAGTCCTGCACTTGGGATGAAGCAGTCTAGCACTGAACAGGCTCCTCTGGCTACTGATAACGGTATGCAGAGGGTGACTGGCATCATCCAGGATGCTCACTAGTTTTTCCACAGTCCTCTTCTCTGCCACCGTCACCAGTGAGTCCAGTTTTAGTCCGATCGTAGAACTGGCCCGCCTGATCAGTTTCTCCAGTCTGGAGCTGTCCTTCTTAGATATACTGCCCCCCCAGCACACTACGATGTAGTACAGAACACTGGCAACCACAGACTGGTAGTACATCCACAATAGTTTTTTACAGACGTTGAAGGAGTGCAGCCTCCTCAGGAAGTACAGCCTGCTCTGTCCTTTCCTGTACAAGTGGTCCGTGTTAACAGTCCAGTCCAGCTTGTTGTCCACCCACACCCCGAGGTACTTGAATGAGTCCACGGTCTGTACCTCGACTCCCTCGATCACAATAGGTTGTGACCTTGGACTCGACCTCCCAAAGTCAATAACCAGCTCCTTGGTCTTTGAAGGGTTGAGCTGCAAGAGGTTCCTGTGGCACCAGACAACAAAGTACCTCGCCAGCCTCCGAAACTCCTCCTCTCTGCCGTCCCTGATGCACCCGACGATGGCTGTGTCATCCGCATACTTCTGGATGTGACACAGCTCTGAGTTGTAGCAGAAGTCAGCGGTGTACAGGGTGAAGAGAAGAGGGGCCAGCACCGTTCCCTGCGGTGCTCCGGTGCTGCTGATCACAGTGTCAGATGTGATGTCCTTCAGTCTGACGCACTGTGGCCTATCGGTGAGGTAGTCTGAAATCCAGGCAACAAGGCAGGGATTCACTCGCATTCTGTCCAGCTTGTCCTGGAGTAGGCGGGGCTGGATAGTATTAAAGGCACTCGAGAAGTCCAGGAACAGGATCCTCACAGCGCCATTTCCCTTATCCAGGTGTGAGTGGGCTCGGTGCAGCAGGTAAAGGATAGCATCCTCCACACCAACGCCTGCCTGGTACGCAAACTGCAGGCTGTCCTGGGCATGTTGCACCTGTGGTCTGAGGAGGCTGAGAAAGAGCCGCTCCATTGTCTTCATTATATGAGAGGTGAGCGCCACTGGTCTGTAGTCGTTCAGCTCACTGGGGCAGTTCTTTTTGGGAACTGGAACGATGCACGACGTCTTCCAGAGGGTGGGCACTCTCCCCAGCTGCAGGCTGAGGTTGAAGATCCGCTGGAGTGGTTCACCCAGTTCTGCAGCACAGGTCTTCAGGAGTCGGGGGCACACCTTGTCTGAGCCTGCTGCTTTCCTAGGCTGTAGCTTCCTCAGTTGACCTCTGACCTGGTCCGCAGAGATGACTAATGTCTGCGTAGAGGTGGTGGAGGAGGGTGTTGCCATGGCTGGGGGGGAGGTGCGTTGATGGGAAAGGGGGTGGCTGCGATGGGGAGTGAGGGGTGGAGAGGACACGGGCTGGTTGAACCGGTTGAAGAAGTTATTCATCTCATTGGCCCTCTCTATTGTCCCCCCAACAGCTCTGGTCTTTGCCTTGTGGCCTGTGATGGTTTTCACACCTTCCCAGACCTCCCTCATGTTGTTCTGCTGCAGCTTCTGCTCCAGCTTCTTCCTGTAGCTGTCCTTAGCTTCCCTCACGCGTTGTTTCACCTCCCGCTGTGCTGCTCTCATTGCCTCCCTGTCTCCACTCCTGAAGGCAGCTTTCTTCTTGTTGAGGACAGCTTTAACCTCTTGTGTTACCCAGGGTTTGTTATTAGGGTTGCACCGAACAGTCTTAGCAGGGCAGATCACGTCCACACAGAAGTTGAGGTAATCCGTGAGACAGTGAGTCAGCCCATCAATGTCCTCACCCTGTGGAAGCAGCACGTCCCAGTCTGTGGTGTTGTAGCAGTCCCTGAGGGCATCTTCCATTTCAGGGGACCATCTCCTCACAGAGCAAGTGTTAACAGGCTGCCTTTGGACCAGGGGGGTGTATTTTGGCTGCAAATGGACAAGATTGTGGTCAGACTTCCCTAGTGGGGGGAGGGGTGTGACCTTGTATGCATCCTTGACAGTAGCATACAGTAGGTCAATTGTCCTGTTGTTTCTCGTGGGACAATCCACAGCCTGGTAAAAAGCAGCTAACGTTGAGTCCAAAGTAGCATGATTAAAGTCCCCAGAAATGATGAAAAAAGCCTCAGGATGTTTTGTCTGTAGCCTTGATGTGATGGCGTGGATCATCTCACATGCACTGGCTGCATCTGCCCTCGGGGGAATGTAAACACAGAGGGAAATCATGTGACTGAACTCCCTCGGCAGATAGTATGGCCGGAGGCTAACAGCTAGTAGCTCCAGGTCCGGGCAACACAAGACTTTCTTCACGGAGATGTGTCCCGGGTTACACCAGCGGTTGTTAACGTATATGATGAGCCCCCCACCTTTGCTTTTCCCACATGCTTTTGTGTCTCTGTCAGCTCTCACTGCGGTGAATCCCTGCAGGTCCACGTTATCATCCGGTACCAGATGGTTTAGCCACGTTTCCGTGAAGATAAACAGGCTGCTCTCTCGATATGCACGCTGGCTTTTTAGTCCATGAAGCTCGTCGATCTTGTTTGGCAGCGAGTTCACATTCCCCATGATGGCGGAAGGAATGGATGGTTTGTAGCGCCGTCGATTTTCCTCTCGCTTAGCCTTTAGCTTAGCCCCCGCTTTGCAGCCCCGAGGATTCTTCCTCAGCTCCACTGGAATGGAGTGTCGGATACCAGTACGCCCCGATGTTTTCAGAGTGAGCAGCTCCTCTCTCGAATAAGTAAGAAAGCTGGCTCTTGGTCTTTTAAAACCAAAAGTATCCATTGGATATGTACAGGGATTCATTGTCTTCAAAGAAAACATAAAAAAGATAAAAGACAAAAGATAAAAGATAAAATAAAAGTTTATAAGATCTAATAAATAATAATAATAATTAAAGATAAAAGATAAAGATAAAATACGTTTAAAAGATCTAGAACTACAGAGCTACTGGAGATGCAGCCGCCTTCCACAGCGCAAGCAGATCATTGATATCTTCAACCGCTCCCTACAAAATCTACAGTTCAAACTTGTTTAAAAACTGCCTCCATTGTCCCCCGTCCCCAAAACATTTATTACTTGTACTCAGTCATGTGACTTCAGCCTGGAAGTGGAAAACATTGGTGGTCAACAAAGCCATGGCTGCTTTTGCAGCGCACAAAATATCTGAGTATGCACGAGGCCTAGATATTCCTGCAAATAGCAGATACGAGCAAAAAAATCAAACTATGCAATGGAATCTTTCCCTATACTTTATAAAAAAGAGGTTTGTTGGGTGATATCAAGAATTATTCGTAGGTAGAGTTCCAAGACATGTCAAACTATTTTGTGCTCCAGACATCATTCTACACAACAAAACAGATGAAAACTTAGAAAAGCATGGAGGCCTACAACTTTTTTTGTGTGTGGCTGGGTCAAGGACATTGGTATCAAGACTCTACCAGATGAACATGCATCGTTTTTGCTCGGGTAAGGTTTCATTGAATGATTTAACTTTGCATCTACAGCCATGTGTTGTTGTTGTATGCGCCGTTTACGAGTACGCTTGATTTTCCCTGTATTTATCAAAATACTAGCAGGGGTACCCGGCATTGCACGGGCCATCAGGTTATATTCTGGCGGTACTTTTGAGGCATGCTTCAGTTTTACTAATACGTAGATATTGGCTACTCTACACCCCCTCCACTTGATGGCAGCATGCTTGAGGGCAATGACTGAATTTGGTAAAATATAATTTTGGTTTAATATTCTATTAAATGATAGGGAAAGCTGGATATTTCTATATTGACTTGAGGACTCGAAGTTCAGTTGTCTAAGGCTTCGGGGTAGACGGAATTCGTTGTCTTTTTGTTTGCTGAGTAGATGAAAAGATTTGTGAGGATTCCAACTCTGGAACACCGAACATAAAGCTGGCCATGTGAAAAGATTGGCTCATCCTGGTGAAATCCTACAACTTTAAGGGATGGTTCCTGGGCTTTGTTTATGGTCATGGCAAAACTTAATTTGACTTGAAACTGAAGACGTTTGAATTCAAACGGCAAGTCGGATGGGATCAAAGGTATTTTTGGAATGAAGACATTGGTTCCTTTGGCTTTGCTTGTCATCACATTTGCTTTAATTACTCTTAAAAGAAGCCTTTTGACTGTCAGCCATATCTCTTTGCAAAGGTTTGGCCATCAAGGTTTCGGAGAAGCATAGTAGGTGCACCAACCTTAAGGTAAGAGAGTAAGGCAGAAGACCAGGTGGAGCTAAGCTATTAAGGATTTCCGTTGGGTAATTTACAGCTTCCTCTGGATCTTTCATGCTTTCTATGGATTTGTAGACAATTTTAACTCCTGACAGATGATTTAAGAGTCTATGGTCCAGCTCATCAACTGTAACATTCGTAGGAGAGTGTTTAGATCCTTGACTGAGCCAGTTTTGGTCTTTGGAATTTTGTGTTAGTTTTGAATTATGTCTGGGAAGACAGCGTTGATGAAATGACCTTGGCTGGGTTTCTACAAACATTCCAAAAGGTAGGGTAACCAGAGCATCAAGTTCAGACTCCCGCTTCCTATTTCCCTACTGAAGTAGTTGCTCTGAGAATATGCCAGCTTGTTGATCTCCTGATAACAGGACTCTCATATTGGTTGATAGTCAAAAGTGTTTCACTTCTGACCATAAGTGTGATTTTATTTTTTTTGCAGGTATTCACTTCATCTGCTCGTGTTTCTTTCGGAATCACTGGTAATGTTTGCTGGATATCTTTGGCCAATAGAACCGTTGCTCCACCCATGCTTTGTGAATAACGCAGAAGATCTTTAAGTGACCTTTCTAAAGCTTCAAATGCAGATTTGTGGCTCATGGTTGCTTCATCTCATATGAAGAGCTTACATTCTTGCAAAAGTCTCCCTCTAGTAGATCCACGGCTGATATTACAGGTTGGGTTTTCTTTTTAGCTGAGGTCTAAAGGTAGCTCAAATGCAGAGTGAGTATGTATATATATATATATATATATATATATATATATATATATATATATATATATATATATATATATATATATATATATATATATATATATACACACTACCGTTCAAAAGTTTGGGGTCACATTGAAATGTCCTTATTTTTGAAGGAAAAGCACTGTACTTTTCAATGAAGATAACTTTAAACTAGTCTTAACTTTAAAGAAATACACTCTATACATTGCTAATGTGGTAAATGACTTTTCTAGCTGCAAATGTCTGGTTTTTGGTGCAATATCTACATAGGTGTATAGAGGCCCATTTCCAGCGACTATCACTCCAGTGTTCTAATGGTACAATGTGTTTGCTCATTGGCTCAGAAGGCTAATTGATGATTAGAAAACCCTTGTGCAATCATGTTCACACATCTGAAAACAGTTTAGCTCGTTACAGAAGCTACAAAACTGACCTTCCTTTGAGCAGATTGAGTTTCTGGAGCATCACATTTGTGGGGTCAATTAAACGCTCAAAATGGCCAGAAAAAGAGAACTTTCATCTGAAACCCGACAGTCTATTCTTGTTTTTAGAAATGAAGGCTATTCCACAAAATTGTTTGGGTGACCCCAAACTTTTGAACGGTAGTGTATATTTTTCGATTTATCAAAAAAGTTAAATTTTTCTCAACATCTTTCCTTGGAAAAAAAAAAAAAAATGTATTCTATTGAAAGAAAATCTAGCTTTCTTCTAAAAAATACCAAACCGTTTGTAATAATAATAAAAAAAGAATATAACTAAATATATAACTCTTTACTTTGACAATATATCCCTTTTTCTTAAAAAATTGCTTTATTTTTTTTGCAAAACTGACGTCTATACTTGAAAACACTTTTATTAAACTCTTTTTTGAAAACATACCTTTGTATTAGTGAAAATTCCATCCATCTATCCAATTATTATTCATAATTCTACCTTTTTTTTTCTTGAATAAACATTACACCTAAGAAAATAGATTTGTTTTCTTAATTGTATTTTGAAGTACCTTTATTTATTTTTTTTACACCATACAAACAATATACAACTTTAATAACATACATTTGAGACCTTAGTCGGGATTCTAGGACAGAAAATGTCACAAACAAAACAGAAAATATACCATGCAGCCTACCCCAGGAAATTTGTCCCTGGCGGTCCAAGTTGGAGGATTCTGCTCACCAAACTTTCACCCTCATTGAGGGGGGGAGGGGCACTGGGGAGGTGGAGCTTACTGTGGGATTGAGAGAGAGAGAGAGAGAGAGAGAGAGAGAGAGAGAGAGAATAATACATTAATTTAAAAGCTTCATCCTTTGCTATGTTAGGTTGCTGATGTCTGTACCAAACAAACAGCAGAAGTCTGGAGCAAAAAGTCAAAGACGTTTCTTAAGCGCAATAATTACAACTGAAGTGGTGAAGCTGTGTTTTCATTTACACTTAAATGTTATTGATGAATGGATAAGACGCATACATATTATTATTATTATGTACTATCAATTTGTTTGAAATGTATTCAATTCAGTGCTGCAGAATTCGCCTTCTTTTGCAGTATATTGGATTTACAAAACCCAAAACCAGTGAAGTTGGCACGTTGTGTAATTCGTAAAAAAAAAAAAACAGAATACAATGATTTGCAAATACTTTTCAACTTATATTCAATTGAATAGACTGCAAAGACAAGATATTCAATGTTGGAACTGAGAAACTAAATATTTTTTTTGCATATAATCATTAACTTAAAATTTAGTAGCAGCAACACATTGCAAAAAAGTTGGCACAGGGGCATTTTTACCACTGTGTTACATGGCCTTTCCTTTTAACAACACTGAGTAAAACGTTTGGGAACTGAAGAGACCAATTTTTGAAGCTTTTCAGGTGGAATTCTTTCCCATTCTTGCTTGATGTACAGCTTAAGTTGTTCAACAGTCCGGGGTCTCCGTTGTGGTATTTTAGGGTTTTTAATTTTTCAATGGGAGACAGGTCTAGACTAGAGGCAGGCCAGTCTAGTACCCGCACTCTTTTACTATGAAGCCACGCTGTTGTAACACGTGGCTTGGCATTGTCTTGCTGAAATAAGCAGGGGCGACTATGAAAAAAATGTTGCTTGGATGGCAACATATGTTGCTCCAAAACCTGTATGTACCTTTCAGCATGAATGGTGCCTTCACAGATGTGTAAGTTACCCATGCATTGGGCACTAATACACCCCCATACCATCACAGATGCTGGCTTATCAACTTTGCGCCAATAACAACCCGGATGGTTCTTATCCACGATGTCCACAGTTTCCAAAAACAATTCAAAATGTGGACACGTGAGACCACAGAACACTTTTCCACTTTGCATCAGTCCATCTTAGATGAGCTCGGGCCCAGCCAAGCCGGCGGCCTTTCTGGGTGTTGTTGGTAAATGGCTTTCGCTTTGCATAGTAGAGTTTTAACTTGCACTTACAGATGTAGCTGTATTGGCCGCAGGGATCCATCCATATTTATATACATTTTGCCAGTCACGATTAGCTTGTGCTCAGCTGGGAAAAATAAGTATATATACTTATTATGTCATGCATTTATGAAGTATTATGAACTGTTACAGGCATATTCAATAATCATCATAATATCAAAAATGTAACTTATAAGAATGTGGGGATATAAAAGGCATGGGTGCTATTGGACGGGGCGGAAGCGGAAACTGAGTCAGACACCACCTGGGGCCGCCTCAGCCAAATCGTTTTGCTACGGAGCCACTACTTGGAACAAATCCTAATTTTTGACCGTTTTGTGGACTTACCATTGGCCTTTGGAGAACTGGAACCAGGGGTCGGCAACCCAAAATGTTGAAAGAGCCATATTGGACCAAAAATACAAAAACAAATCTGTCTGGAGCCGCAAAAAATTAAAAGCCATATTACATACAGATAGTGTGTCATGAGATATAAATTGAATTAAGATGACTTAAAGGAAGCTAAATTACCTCAAATATAGCTACAAACAAGGCATAATGATGCAATATGTACATATAGCTAGCCTAAATAGCATGTTAGCATCGATTAGCTAGCAGTCATGCAGTGACCAAATATGTCTGATTAGCACTCCACACAAGTCAATAACATCAACAAAACTCACCTTTGTGCATTCATGCACAACGTTAAAAGTTTGGTGGACAAAATGAGACAGAAATAGAAGTGGCATAAAACACGACCTAGAAAGTCGGAGAAAGTTATACATGTAAACAAACTAAGGTGAGTTCAAGGACCGCCAGAATTAGTAGGACAAAACGGCGCTCGCCAAATACTCGAATCAGTGAAGCATGTTTAATATAAACAGTGTGCTTTATAACAATTAGGGAGGTTTGTGTCATGTTTGTCCTCCTACAGTAACCATATTAAAACAAAAAATATATTTTTTTCCCATCATCTTTTTCCATTTTTCATACATTTTTGAAAAAGCTCCAGAGAGCCACTAGGGCGGCGATATGCGGCTCTAGAGCCGCGGGTTGCCGACCCCTGACTGGGACGAACAGCGACATCTACCAGGAGGACTTGCGTTGGATGCGCGCTAACGTGAGTAGCTGCAGCTTCCAAACTTTTAATCGCTTGCCCGCACGTGCATGCCGCGTATGTAACTTTGGCGACTTTGGGAAATATGTGTGCTGTAAAAACGTTGGGTGGTGAACTGCACTTTGGGCTGTGGGATATTGGTATTGTATTGGCGGGTTACATGGACAGGAGGGGGGAGACGTTTGTTATGCGGGATTAATTTGTGGGGTGTTAAAACTATGCCTGATCGTTGTTGTGGCTAATACTCATATATGTCTTGTGTTTATTTATTGTTTAACTCGTTCCCAGCTGAATATCAGGTCCTACCCGTGACTCCTTAAATTGCATAGTGGCAGCAACACCCGGAGAACGCGGGTGAGTTTTCTTACATAGCGACCAACTGTAGTTACTGGCAGTGGTTTTCGGAACTGTTCCTGAGACTGTGTGGTGATATCCTTTACACACTGATGTCGGTTTTTGATGCAGTACCGCCTGATTGATCCAAGGTCAAGGGCATTGCCGCTTACGTGCAGTGATTTCTCCAGATTCTCTGAACCTTTTGATGATATTACGGATTGTAGATGGTGAAATCCCTAAATTCCTTGCAATAGCTCTTTGAGAAATGTTGTTCTTAAACTGTTCGACAATTTGGTCACGCATTTGTTCACAAAGTGGTGACTCTCGCCCCGTCCTTGTTTGTGAATGACTGAGCATTTCATGGAAGCTGCTTTTATACCCAATCATGGCACCCAACTGTTCCGAATTAGCCTGTTCACCTGTGGGATGTTCCAAATCTCTAAACTGCTCAGTGGCCTCGTGGTTAGAGTGTCCCGCCCTGAGATCGGTAGGTCGTGAGTTCAAACCCCGGCCGAGTCATACCAAAGATTATAAAAATGGGACCCATTACCTCTGCAAAGAGCCAAAAATCATAAAGAACGGGTGACGAGCGAGCCGATTGGGGTCTTGGGGTTATGCGACAAAATGGACAAGTCTGGGGAGGGACCGGTCCCGCTATCAGCTAGGATCCCAAGGCGGCTCAGCGTTGAAGTCGAAGTGCTCCCGGTAAAGAGCTGCTCCAAGGCCCTCTGGGTAGCGCTCATGCACCTGTGCAGAGACGGTCAATCAATCAATCAATTGAATGATTGATTGATTGCTTGGCAGTCAGCATCAAGGGTTGGAATTGGGGGTTAAATCACCAAAATGTGATCCCCGGGCACGGCCAGCTCCCCTCACCTCCCAGGGGGTGAAAAAGGGGATGGGTCAAAATGCAGAGGAAACATTTCACCACACCTAGTGTGTGTGTGACAATCATTGGTACTTTAACTTTACCTTTTTACAAACAAGTGTTTGATGAGCATTCCTCAACTTTCTCAGTCTTTTTTGAAGCTAATATTTGCAAAAAATAAAAAAGTTTACCAGTTCGAACGTTAAGTATCTTGTCTTTGCAGTCTATTCAATTGAATATAGGTTGAAAAACATTTGCAAATCTTTGTATTCTGTTCATATTTACCATTTACACAACGTACCAACTTCACTGGTTTTGGGGTTTGTATTAAAACTTTAGGACCTAAAGCTCTAAAATGCTAAAATGATTAGCATATTCTCCATTTAAGATATCATTCAAAAACACATAATGATAAGTCGGCCAGAGGAAAAAAAATACCCATCCTTACCCGAGAAGCTGGCCCCCAGAGGGCGCCACTTCGATAAACCTGCTCGCCAGACCTTCCCCTTCGACAATGGGTGACATGCTGGCCAGCCGGTGCCTCTTGACCAGCCTGCAGGTTACTCGCGTGGGAGCGCCACACTTCCTCGGAGGGATGACTATGCGCAGGCCATTGTGGCGGCAACCCCGCATGGCTCCGCCCCTCGCGTCGACCATGAAGCTGACTAAGAAACTGAGACGAACGGGAGAAGAAAAGGCTGAGCATTCGCAAAATTTGGGAAACGAGGATCGAATTAAGGCGAAGGACAAAACCTGCTGTGGTCCGCGTGGTCACGGCATGGAGAGAACTGGCTAAAGAAAAGAAATATCGGAGAGAATTCACGGAATTAGTAAAATACCCGTATGAACACATGTTGTATGTACAAGAGTGTACATACCCGGTGTGGACGGGGTTTGAAGTGAAAGCTATGTTGTCCAGGTTGTCTGTGCTCCAACTCAGTCTGTACGAATCGCTCTCTGTTTCCCTCCAGAGTGCAGAAATCTGTAAAATAATGCCGTTTTTGGTTACTTGGGTGTTCAAAAAACACAAAATATATTTGGGAAAACGATACATATTGATGTACATCAATGAATAATTCTAAAGCTTGGTACGCATTGCCAGCAGTAAGTCGGACCCGTTTCCAGTGAGGGTTGGACTCCGCCAGGGCTGCCCTTTGTGTTCATAACTTCTATGATCAGAATTTGTAGGCGCAGTCAGTTCATTGAGGGGATCCAGTTTGGTGGCTGCAGGATTAGGTCTCTGCTTTTTGCAGATGATGTGGTTCTGATGGCTTCATCTGGCCAGGATCTTCAGCTCTCACTGGATCGGTTTGCAGCCGAGTGTGAAGTGACTGGGGTGAGAATCAGCCCCTCCAACTCAGAGTTCATGGTTCTTTCCCGGAAAGGGTGGAGTGCAATCTCCGAGTTGGGGAAGAGATCTTTCCCCAAGTGGAGGAGTTCAAGTACCTCGGAGTCTTGTTCAAGAGTGAGTGGATCGTAAGATCGACAAACGGATCGGTGTGGTGTCTTTAGTAATGCGGACACTGTATCGATCCGTTGTGGTGAAGAAGGAGCTGAGCCGGAAGGCAAAGCTCTCAATTTACCGGTCGATCTACGTCCCCATCCTCACCTATGGTCATGAGCTTTGGGTTATAGACCGAAAGGACAAGATCACGGGTACAAGCGGCCAAAATGAGTTTCCTCCGCCGGGTGGCAGGGCTCTCCCTTAGAGATAGGGTGAGAAGCTCTGTCATCCGGGAGGAGCTCAAAGTAAAGCTGTTGCTCCTCCACATCGAGAGGATCCAGATGAGGTGGTTCGGTCATCTGGTCAGTATGCCACTCGAACGCCTCCCTAGGGAAGTGCTTAGGGCACCTTTGACCGGTAGGAGGCCACGGGGAAGACCCTGGACACGTTGGGAAGACTATCTCTCCCGGCTGGCCTGGGAACGCCTCGGGATCCCCCGGGAAGAACTAGACGAAGTGGCTGAGGAGAGGGAAGTCTGGGCTTCCCTCCTTAGGCTGCTGCCCCCACGACCCAACGTCGAATAAGCGGAAGAAGATGGATGGATGGATGCATCAATGAATGAAGACGTCCCGTTAGTGACATATAGTACTAATTTACAGCTGTTGTTTAATTATGTTCAAGAAAGTCATGGTTTCACACAAAAACGCTGTGTAACATTATTTGAATGAGGTGGAAATATGAGATTTGTAGTTTTACTGGAAAATGTTATTGAGAATAAACACATAATATTAAAAAAAAAAAGATAGTAAAGTTGGAGGTTTATGTGGAAGAGTTTGTATCTAAGTGAAAAAATCTTGTTTTTTTAATATATATACAAAACCCAAAACCAGTGAAGTTGGCACGTTGTGTAAATGGTAAATAAAAACAGAATACAATGATTTGCAAATCCTTATCCAACTTATATTCAATTGAATAGACTGCAAAGACAAAATATTTAATGTTCTAACTGAGAAACTTTATTTTTTTTGGCAAATAATCATTAACTTAGAATTTAATGGCAGCAACACATTGCAAAAAAGTTGGCAGAGGGGCATTTGTACCACTGTGTTAAATGGCCTTTCCTTTTAACAACACTCAGTAAACGTTTGGGAACTGAAGAGACCAATTTTTGAAGCTTTTCAGGTGGAATTATTTCCCATTCTTGCTTGATGTACAGCTTAAGTTGTTCAACAGTCCGGGGGTCTCCGTTGTGGTATTTTAGGCTTCATAATGCGCCACACATTTTCAATGGGAGACAGGTCTGGACTACAGGCAGGCCAGTCTAGTACCCACACTCTTTTACTATGAAGCCACGCTGTTGTAACACGTGGCTTGGCATAGTCTTGCTGAAATAAGCAGGGGCGTCAACAATAACGTTGCTTGGATGGCAACATATGTTGCTCCAAAACCTGTATGTACCTTTCAGCATTAATGGCACCTTCACAGATGTGTAAGTTACCCATGCCTTGGGCACTAATACACCCCCATACCATCACAGATGCTGGCTTTTCAACTTTGCGCCTATAACAATCCGGATGGTTCTTTTCCTCTTTGGTCCGGTGGACTTGATGTCCAGTTTCCGAAAACAATTTTAAATGTGGACCAGACAGTAGAACACTTTTCCACTTTGCATCAGTCCATCTTAGATGAGCTCAGGCCCAGCAAAGCCGGCGGCGTTTCTGGGTGTTGTTGATAAATGGTATTCGCTTTGCATAGCAGAGTTTTAACTTGCACTTACAGATGTTGCGACGAACTGTAGTTACTGACATTGGTTTTCGGAAGTGCTCCTGAGCCAATGTGGTGATATTCTTTACACACTGATGTCACTTTTTGATGCAGTACCGCCTGAGGGATCGAAGGTCACGGGCATTCAATGTTACGTGCAGTGATTTCTCCAGATTCTCTGAAACTTTTGATCTTATTACGGACTGTAGATGGTGAAATCCCTTAATTCCTTGCAATAGCTCGCTAAGAAATGTTGTTCTTAAACTGTTGGACAATTTGCTCACGCATTTGTTCACAAAGTGGTGACTTTTGCCCCATCCTTGTTCGTGAATGACTGAGCATTTCATGGAAGCTGCTTTTATACCCAATCATGGCACCCACCTGTTCCCAATTAGCCTGTTCACCTGTGGGATGTTCCAAATAAGTGTTTGATGAGCATTCCTCAACTTTCTCAGTCTTTTTTGCCACTTGTGCCAGCTTTTTTGAAACATGTTGCAGGCATCAAGTTCCAAATGAGCTAATATTTGCAAAAAATAACAAAATGTTCCAGTTCGAACGTTAAATATCTTGTCTTTGCAGTCTATTCAGTTGAATATAGGTTGAAAAGGACTTGCAAATCATTGTATTCTGTTTTTATTTACCATTTACACAACGTACCAACATCACTGGTTTTGGGTTTGTAGCTTAGTACTAGGAACCCTCTAGTTTTTGGACGGCCACTCTCTCATCTAAGCCACACCGCCCTAGAAAGGTAGCTGTTGTCCAGAAAAAAGTCAAAGCAGAGTTGTTTTATAGGAAAAACAACACAATTTTCCACCAGTCATACTCTACCTGACGATTGAGCATGTCCTCCGTAGTGCTTTCGTGTTTTTGGTAGTAGTTTTGACAAGTGGACGTAAAGGACTTCTCCGCACTGCAGCACCAACAAAGAAACCAGAAGGAGTCAATGGATCCAGTTTGGATCCTACTGTAATCATAAAGTCCCACTAAATCTGCCTTACCTGAGAGTTTGCGGCCCCTCATGGTTGAAGCAGAGGTAGTTCATGCTGTCCAGATATCGTCCTGGTAAAGAGTCATCTCCAAGCTCTCTCAGGTCCTCAGCTCGTAAATACTCAATTCCATCTCCAGTTATGGTGTCATCTCCTAAATAGATTTTCAGAAAATAAAAGCATAAGATTACATAGGATTGCACAAAAAAAAGTGCAAAAGAAACCAATGGGTACCATCAAACGGGATCACATGACATCCTCTGAGAATAACAAATTGCATACTTTTTTGAAGACCTAATGAACCCCTTTGGGGCACCTCATGATTTTTCTTAGAGTAATGAGTCCAGTCTACATCTAAGGTCACTGGTGAAGACTTAAAGGCCTACTGAAATGCGATTTTCTTATTTAAACGGGGATAGCAGGTCCATTCTATGTGTCATTCTTGATAATTTCGCGATATTGCCATACTTTTGCTGAAAAGATTTAGTAGAGAACATCGACGATAAAGTTTGCAACATTTGGTTGCTGATAAAAAAGCCTTGCCTGTACTGGAAGTAGCGTGACGTCACAGGTTGTGGAGCTCTTCACATCTGCACATTGTTTACAATCATAGCCACCAGCAGTGAGAGCGATTCGGACCGAGAAAGCGACGATTTCCCCATTAATTTGAGCGAGGATGAAAGATTCGTGGATGAGGAAAGTGAGAGTGAAGGACTAGAGGGCAGTGGAAGCGATTCAGATAGGGAAGATGCTGTGAGAGGCGGGTGGGACCTGATATTCAGCTGGGAATGACTAAAACAGTAAATAAACACAAGACTCTATTAGCCACAACACAACCAGGCTTATATTTAATATGCCACAAATTAATCCGCATAACAAACACCTCCCCCCTCCCGTCCATATAACCCACCAATACAAATCAAACACCCGCACAACACACTCAATCCCACAGCCCAATGTACCGTTCACCTCCCCAAAGTTCATACAGCACATACTGTATATTTCCCCAAAGTCCTCAAAGTTACGTACGTGACACGCACATAGCGGCACGCACGTACGGGCAAGCGATCAAATGCTTGGAAGCCGCAGCTGTGTACTCACGGTACTGCGTATCCAACTCAAAGTCCTCCTGGTAAGAGTCTCTGTTGTCCCAGTTCTTCACAGGCCAATGGTAAAGCTTGACTGTCATCTTTCGGGAATGTAAACAATGAAACACCGGCTACGTGTTTGTGTTGCTGCAGCCGGCCACTAATACACCGCTTCCCACCTACAGCTTTCTTCTTTGCTGTCTCCATTGTTCATTAAACAAATTGCAAAAGATTCACCAACACAGATGTCCAGAATACTGTGGAATTTTGCGATTAAAACAGACGACTTAATAGCTGGCCACAATGGTGTCCCAAAATGTCCTCTACAATCCGTGACGTCACGGGTAAACGTCATCATACCGAGACGTTTTCAGCAGGACATTTCGCGGGAAATTTAAAATTGCACTTTACTAATCTAACCCGGCCGTATTGGCATGTGTTGCAATATTAAGATTTCATCTTTGATATATAACTATCAGACTGCGTGGTCGGTAGTAGTGGGTTTCAGTAGGCCTTTAAGTCTGTAATCTCAGGGCATTCAATCGATGGCTTGTCTTAAAAAACGTTTTGCCTCTCATCCAAGTAGGCGTCATCAGAGATCTAGATCGGTCAGATCTAGTCTAGTGGCTGGTACCAAAACCCCACATAGTTTGTAAAATAGCCCAACACACTGGTTTGATTTAATCTGTTATTCCCTATGCTTGACCCAGAGGGACCCGATGGTATTGAGGATTTTTCTCAGGACATGCTTACCACTAGACTTCAGGCTGAAGTCACGGGTCTCACAGACATTAATTGGGAGAAAAACTTTTACTTTGTCCTTTTAAATTTCTGGAATGTCAACACTCTCTTTCCATCACCACCTAAGGTACATTGGTGAACGTCAAGGGGCAACATCTTTAAAACTGAGGCGAAAAGTGGCATATAACATTACTCCCTCAATTGTGTGATTTGCTAAAATACAACCTGACAGGAGAATGTGTGCAACAGTCCACAAATGGGGACGAGAGCCTACCTTTCTCTTCTCTGCAACTTCTTTTTTTTACGAATGCTTAAAAGTTTTAATGCTTTTCTCTTTGCCCCTCACTCTTACTGTCATCAAGTCTCCATTGCTGTGCATGTTAGCCCTCTTTACATCGCCTATGTTTCCACAGAGGAACCCAGTAATTGCACTTGACCCTAGTTTTCTGACCTCCTGCCCTACCTTGAATGCAGTGATGGGCAAGCTACTTAGAAAATGCAGTAAGCTAAGTTACAAGTTACTCTCCATTAAATGTAGCTAAGCTACAGGGGAAGCTGTCCCTGGGAGAGAATTCCTCTGCCATTTTCAAGTATGTTTTATATTTTTTTGAGTGGTCAGCTTGAAGCGTCCCTCTGTCTCCGACTCCGTAGTCGTCATGTGACATGAGTGCATGTCTGTTATGATTTATCTTACTAGTTTCGATGACCTGCCTTATCTTGCCTCTGATTGGCCAGTCCGTAATGTTTCGCCCTAACCTTAGCCAATTGTGACTCATCATACGAATACTAACCAATCATTATGGATGTTCTCCATATGTATGGGTGTTCTCATTCATCCAAATCATTGGATTTTCTCCATATTTTTTGGGGCCTGGATTGACAGTCCATTTTCTTTCTTCGTAGCTTGTAGCTTTGATGTAAGCTACCTCGCTACATGGGTCTGAAAGCTAAAATACAGGAGAAGCTACTCAGATTCAGATTCATAACTGCCCCCTCTCCCTTGTAGAGGGGCACAGGTCCGGTGGCCATGGATGAAGTGATGGCTGTCCAGAGTCGGGACCCGGGGTAGACCGCTCGCCTGTGGATCGGTTGGGGACGTCTCTGTGCTGCTGACCCGTCTCCGCTCGGGATGGTCTCCTGCTGGCCCCACTATGGACTGGACTCTCACTATTATGTTAGATCCACTATGGACTGGACTTTCACAATATTATGCGAGACCCACTCGACGTCCGAGGTGTGGGGGGTCACCCACATCTGCGGTCCTCTCCAAGGTTCTCATAGTCATTCACATTGACATCCCACTGGGTTGTGAGTTTTTCCTTGCCCTTATGTGAGCTCTGAACCGAGGATGTCGTTGTGGCTTGTGCAGCCCTTTGAGACACTTGTGATTTAGGGCTATATAAATAAACATTGATTGATTGATTGATTGATAAGTATTTTATGAATCCCCGAGGGAAAATTTGATTTTCAGCACGATCCCATTCAAGATCAGACAAACATTACGGGGAGAGAGAAAAAGGATCGCTGACGGGTCTGCCAACTTCCGGCGCCCCTTACAAAAAAAAACAGGTTAACGTCCAGGTAGGGGGTCCAGACTGAGGCCAAGGAAAAAAAAACCTTATAGCCATAGCACACATAAACAAGTTACATAGAATCAACAAAACTTGCAACAGAAGGAAGAGACTGGGAGTTATGGAGGCCGGATGCTGCTGTATAAGCGCTAATCAGCCATCCATCGCCCCTAAGGGACTGTTAAATAAGTGGCTAAGCTACCGCCAAGCTACAGGAAAATGTAGTTAAGCTACATGTAGCTTGTGACTGGCCATCACTGCTTGAATGTTAGAATTACTTGGACTTCTTCCTCCCCATCGATCTTCTTTCGCACTATTCTCTCTTTCTCACTTATGCTGCTCGATGAGCTATTCCAATACCTCTTCCCGTGAAAACGTTCCTAATCCACAACACTGCTTTCCTCCATACTTTCTTCACTCCTACTCAAATCTTTTTTCAACCCTGCATAAGGCTTGAGAGAAATCATCCTTAGGTCTAAACGGAGCACCAAATACCCAAATCCTTTGCAGTTATTGAGTGAGACCAAGACCACATGCCTGAGATACTTACCTTCTTCGTCGGAGACGTCAAGTATTTCAGTCATTGTTTCCGGAACATTCAGTTTGTGCTTTTCTGTCACCATCTGGTATGGAGGACAAGTAAAAAAAATATTAACCTCATCCCATCTGATTTTGTGGCGTTATGACATACCGTTGTCGTGGTGACAATCTCCTCCGTTACAACCTGCAACGTGTCCACCACCGAGATGTAGCCCAGCCTTTGAGCAATACCCAGGGCGGTGTTACCATTCTGGTAGAAGGGAAAGCAGGAGAAAAATCTGGATAAGTGATTGTGTTATCGATCAAATATTGACGTTTAAAGCGTAAATGTGGAACCATACCATGGTGATAGCGTTGGGCTTGGCACCGTATTGCAACAGAATGTTGATGATGTGTGTGTTCCCCTGCTGGGCGGCCTGGTGGAGCGGGGTGTACCCATTCTGTTGAAAATGATAACCGTATCAATATGGTTACTTCCTGAGAGCCAGATTTTGGCTCACGGGATGTCAAAATTGGGTTCATTTTACCATAATTGCCCTAAATCATATGAATGGGTCGGTGTTGGAATTTTTCTAAACGGTTGAAAAATGTTGACGTATTAACAATTTTTATTTTAATCCCCCCAAAAAAGGGAATTTCTGGAAAAACTGTAGTTTTTGAAAATATAGATAATACCACAATTGCCCTAGATGATATGAATGTTGACACAGTAACAATTTTAATTTTAATTGGTATTTCGGATTTCCCGGATTTTCGGGGAAACAGGAAATGTCAAATTAAGTAGAATGTTTTGAAGGTGGAATGGTTAAAAACAGTGGAAAAATATGGACTGTGAAAACGTTCCAGGAAGAGGTTAAATAGGGCTTTGGAAAACCGGGAATTCTGGGAATTCCTGGAATTATCTTGAAATTGGAAAAATGGTAGTTTGATTGTCCAAGGTGGATGGAATGTGTGGATGCTGGAACGGTTGGAATCGGTTGAGAAATGTGGGATATGGAGAGGTTTGTATATTGCCCATTAACTTTCCAGGAAAAGGTTAAATAGGGCTTTGGAAAACCGGGAATTCTGGGAATTCCTGGAATTATCTTGAACTTGGAAAAATGGTAGTTTGATTGTCCAAGGTGGGTGGAGTGTGTGGATGCTGGAACAGTTGGAATCGGTTGAGAAATGTGGGATATGGAGAGGTTTGTATATTGCCCATTCATTTTCAATGGGGGAAAATTCCGGGAAAACCGGGACTTTTGGGAAAAGGAAAATATGTTTTGCTTTCGACATATGTAAAGAGCAGTGTAGGTTGATGGTTGAAATGTTGAAATCGGGTAAAAGATGGTGCAACATATTGAGAATGTTGTAGCACTATGTAGCCACTCAATTGAATGGGAATTTCCACCACAAAAAAGGGAATTTTTGGAGTTTTTGAAAATATAGATAATACCACAATGCCCTATATGATACGAATGTAGACGCAGTAACAATTAAAATTTTAATTGGTATTTAGGAATTCCTGGAATTTCGGGAAAACCGGAAATTTTGACAAATAAAGAAGAATGTTTTGAAGGTGGAATGGTCGAAAACAGTGGAAAAATATGGACTGTGAAAACTTTCCAAGAAGAGGTTAAATAGGGCTTTGGAAAACCAGGAATTCCTGGAATTATCTTGAACTTGGAAAAATGGTAGTTTGATTGTCCAAGGTGGGTGGACTGTGTGGATGGTGGAACGATTCGAATCGGTTGGAAAATGTGGAAATTGTGCAAGTTCGAAAAATGGCCCGTAAAACCGGGAATTCTGGGTACTCTGGGGTATATTTATATCTATTTTTTTGAGAAGCTCATGATTCCCGGACATTTTGATACTGGAACGGTTCCGATCGGATGAAAACTTTCAAATACTTTGTCGTAAAATTAAAGCAAAAATCATTTTACCAGAATAAAGTTGTTATATATATAAAAAAAAAAATCATTTGGTTATGGCAAAGAAGAAGAAGTAGAAGATTTCTTACCTTGGTCTTTACTGTCACACTAGCACCATTTTGAAGCAGGAAGTTGACCATTTTGGTGTTGCCATAATGGCAGGCAACAATAAGTGGTGTGTAGCCCAGCTGAACACAGGACAGAAAATTCCACACAATAAAAAAACTAAACTATGAAATATTTGTTTCACCCCTACTTTGGTCTGCTGGTTGAGGTTTGCTCCATTTCTGGCAAGAATCTCCGCCACTGCTACTTTGTCGTCTTGTGCTGCCAAATGCAAGGCGGTAAGGCCACCCTGAAAACGGAACGCAAAATTGTATTAATAATAGCAATAGTAACAATAATAATAATCATAATAACAATAAAATGACTATTATTATCATTCTTATATAAATATGGAAGGACATTTCTGTAGAAACTGTGTGAACGCTGAAGAGATGGATTTGAATTCTAAGTTACAGGAACATTTGCCTGGATGTTTTCTTGTTAGGATGGTTTGAATCTGTTGAGAAATGCAGAAAATGTCGTGGAAAAAATGGAATTCTAGAAAACGAGGACATTTTTGAAATGTGTCTATAGATAGCCATCAGGTCCTGAATCAGTTAAAACATCCATCCATCCATCCATCCATCTATCCATTTATTTTCTTTATCTTATTCGAGGTCGGGTTGCGGGGACAGCAGCCTAAGCAGAGAAGCCCAGACTTCCCTCTCCCCAGCCACTTTGTCCTGCTCCTCCCGGGGGATCCCGATACATAGTCTTCCCAATGTGTCCTGGGTCTTCCCCGTGGCCTCCTACCGGTCGGACGTGCTCTAAACACCTCCCTGGGGAGGTGTTCTGGTGGCATCCTGACCAGATGCCCTAACCACCTCATCTGGCTCCTCTCAATATGGATGAGCAGCGGCTTTACTTTGATCTCCTCCTGAATTACATACACTATATTGCCAAAAGTATTTGGCCACCCATCCAAATGATGAGAATCAGGTGTCCTGATCACTTGGCCTGGTGTATTAAACCAAGTACTTAGGCATGGAGACTGTTTCTACAAACATTTGTGAAAGAATGGGCCGTTCTCAAGAGCTCAATGATTTCCAGCGTGGAACTGTCTTAGGATGCCACCTGTACAGCAAATCCAGTCGTGAAATTTCCTCGCTCCTAAATATTCCAAAGTCAACTGTCGGCTTTATTATAGGAACATGGAAGAGTTTGGGAACAACAGCAACTCAGCCACGAAGTGGTAGGCCACATAAACTGACAAAGAGGGGTCAGCGGATTCTGAAGCACATAGTGCAAAGACTTTCTGCACAGTCAGTTGCTACAGACCTCCAAACTTCATGTGACCTTCCAATTAGCCCACGTACAGTACGCAGAGAGCTTCATGGAATGGGTTTCCATGGCCGACCAGCTAAGCCATACATCACCAAGTCCAATGCAAAGCGTGGGATGCAGTGGTTTAAAGCACGTCACCACTGGACTCTAGAGCAGTGGAGACGTCTTCTCTGGAGTGATGAATCACGCTTTTCCGTCTGGCAATCTGATGGACGAGTCTGGATTTGGAGGTTGCCAGGAGAACGCTACATTTCGGACTGCATTGTGCCGAGTGTGAAATTTGGTTGAGGAGGAATTATGCCTTCTCTGGAGTGATGAATCACACTTTTCCATATTTCCAGTGAAAGGAACTTCGAATGCTCCAGGATACCAAAACATTTTGGACAATTCCATGGGATGGCACTTCAAGTTCATATGTGAGTAAAGGGAGGTGGCCAAACACTTTTGGCAATATAGTGTATCTTCTCATCCTATCTCTAAGGGAGAGCCCCGCCACCTGACGGAGGAAACTCATGTTGGCCGTTTGTACTCGTGATCTTATCCTTTGGTCATAACCCAAAGCTCTGTATGTGGGCTCTGTACCGAGGATGTCGTTGTGGCTTGTACAGCCCTTTGAGGCACTTGTGATTTAGGGCTATATAAATAAACATTGATTGATTGATTGATGACCATAGGTGAGGATTGTGACGTGGATCGACCGGTAAATTGAGAGCTTTGGCTTCCGGCTCAGCTCCTTCTTTACCACAACGGATCGATACAGGGTCTGCATTACTGAAGACGCCGCACCGATCCTCCTGTCGATCTCACTATCCACTCTTCCTTCACTCGTGAACAAGACTCAGAGGTACTTGAAGTCCTCCACTTGGGGAAATATCTCTTCCCCAACCCAGAGATGGCACTCCACCCTTTCCGGGCAAGAACCATGTACTCTGACTTGGAGGGGCTGATTCTCAACCCAGTCGCTTCACACTCGGCTGCGAACCGATCCAGTGAGAGCTGAAGATCCTGGCCAGATGAAGCCATCAGAACCACATCATCTGTAAAAAGCAGAGACCTAATCCTGCAGCCACCAAACTGGATCCCCTAATGCCCTGACTGCGCCTACAAATTCTGTCCATAGAAGTTATGAACACAAAGGGCATCCCTGGCGAAGTCTAACCCTCACTGGACTTACTGCCGGCGATGCGGATCAAGCTTTGACACCGATCATAAATGATTGAAATAAGTTAACATATGTAAAGTCATGAGAATTGTTAAGATCAAATGAGAATTTAGAAATTAGAATTTGGGGAAATGTGGCAACTTTTTGTGTTGTGTCAAAAGATTGCCATCATTTTTTTTCTTGTGCTATTTCCTTCCTATTAGTGTTGTAAAATATGTTTTTGTTTTTTTCCTAACGTTTTTGGAACTTTTTTTCCCAATAAAATTAGAACTACAGTATACTTCTAATATTACAACTTTTCTCTTGTAAAATGTTATCTTAACTCTGCCATTGCTATATTTTTCATATTTTGACTTTTTTTTGTTATATCTTTTTTACAACTTTATGATGTATAACTTGTTTGTCATACAATAAAAACTAATATTAAATGATAATATTCTATGCTGTGGCGGTACCTTGGTGGGGGTGTTGACATGGGCTCCATTACTCAGCAACATGGTGGTGATGTCAGCGTGGCCATCCTCCGAGGCCAAGTGGAGTGGAGTGACATCCTGTTTGGTCACCATGTTGGTATCGGCGTCGCGCTTCAGCAGCGCTGAGACCACGTCCATTTGGTTCTTCTTGGACGCAATGTGGAGAGGAGTGTAGCCGTTCTGACACATCAAAGACAAACAGATATTTTTATTAAAAACAATGCCCCGAGGACCAACCTACCCCATCAGGGATCTGCGGTCCTTTCCAAGGTTTCTCATTGTTCCCATTGGGTTAAGATTTTTCTTGCCCGGATGTGGAATCAAAGCTGAGGATGTCGTTGTGATTAAGGGCTAGATCAATAAACTTTGTTTGATTGATTGATTGATTTGAGGTTGCATTACCAATTGTCAACAATAGGCCATCGGGCACCAGGGCCATAGAGCTCTCCCCTATCCTACACTCACTCTTCTGTGAATGCTACTGGACTGCAACAATACCTACACTGTGGAAAACTGCAACCATCATCCCAGTACCGAAAAAATCCAGACCAACAGAACTCAACCATTACTGCCCCATAGCCCTCACATCCATAATTATGAAGTGCCTGGAGAAACTGCTGCTTCACATCATCGTTCCAGTTGTCACCCCACACCTGGACCCCCTCCAATATGCCTACAGGGCCAGGAGGGGCACAGAGGAGGCTGTGGCCTGCCTGCTGCATCTCCTCCTCCAGCATCTGGACTCCCCAGGCAACTTTGCCAGGATCCTCTTCGTGGACTTCAGCTCCGCCTTCAACTCCCTACAGATGCATCCACTGATCCGGAAACTACACCAGCTCAACATCCCCCCTCAGCTGATCCACCTCACCCACAACTTCCTCACCGACCGACTGCAAGCAGTAAGGGTGGGCTCAAACACATCCCGGATGCTTACCATCAACACCGGGGTCCCACAGGGATGTGTGTTGAGCCCTTTCCTGTACACACTCTACACCAATGACTGCCGTAGCATCTCACCCACCACAACATACTTAAAATACTCAGATGACACAGCCATTCTCGCACTCCTCTCCAACAGTCAATCCATCCTGGACTATCATAACACAGTCAAACATTTCACAGAGTCATGCACAGCCAGTTATCTGGAAATCAATGTCAATAAAACAGAAGAAATATGGTTCAACCCCCCCTCACCTCAGAACCCCATCATCATAAACACACAAACAGTTAAAACAGTTGACACTTTTAAATACCTGGGTGTAACCTTGGACAATAAACTCACCTTTGATCAGCACACCACGGACATTCAAAAAAGAAGTCAACAAAGACTGTCAGCCATCCGAAAACTCAAAGGACTATACGTTGCACCTCATCTACTGTTATTACTTTACCAAAGCATTGTTCAACCCATCCTTATGTACTGTTCCACATGTTTTTTCACCAGGCTTTCTGTAACCAACCGGACCAAACTCACACGCATTACAAACATAGCAGCTAAAATCATCGACCTACCCACACCCAACATTTCAGACTTAAACCACAGGTCCATCACTCGACTGGCAAAAACAATAGTCCAGGATATCACTCACCCACTACACCAATACATCATCCCACTACCATCAGGGCGCAGGTACAGAACCATCAAATTCCGGAGGGCCTGCCTCACTAAAAGCCTTATCCCTGCAGCTATAGCCGCCCTTAACAGCAGGCCCGGCCGACCTGTCTTGACAAGCCTGTAAATGTGTGTTGGTCAAGTAGGATGTCTTTTTGTTATTTTTGTTTTTGTGATGTGTAATGTCTATTGTTCAAATGTACGGCAGTGAAAATGAATTTCCCCAAAGGGACCAATAAATCTAAATCTAAAATCTAAATCTAAATCTAAAATCACAGGGTGCAGGTAAAACTACTGGAGAACATTTATTTAAAACAGCCACTTCAGTATTTAGATAGCCCTCCATTACAGTTCGCACCAATGTCTCCCGCTGAATAGACAATAGAGGACACACAAGTGGACAAACATAATTGATGACCCAATCCAGAGTGTGACATGTTGGGCAAAATCCATCAAGTCTAGCATAATTAAGAATTCCCTTGAAACAGTGTCTAAAACAGGGGTGTCAAACATACCACTCATGGGCCGGGCCGTATTAGGCCCCGCAAACAGGTTTAATCCGGTCCGCGGCCCGCAAAATGAGATTGCCATATATAAAAATGAGCTGCATTTTTTTTTATTGAAAGAAACTGCTGTCGTAAATGTGTTCACTGGATGTCACAATAGCAATTCAAGTGTAATCTACGTCACACATGACACTGTTTAAAGATGATGTGTCAACTTTAAGCACCCCCTGGATTGGCTGCAACTACTCCAATCAGCGCAGGTGCAAGCGATCAATTGTGGCTGGCAGCAGGTGGCGGCACAATACCTTCTTTCATTGTAAATTATCCACTCAACGGACAAATTAACGAAATGGAAAGATGCAAAGACTTAAGTCAACATGAGCATAATTTTTTTAGTTAGAGTTCCATGCAACGCTTGCAAGTGGTTGAATGCACGATGCGCACCCTGAATTCCCTTGTAAAAACGTGTGTTTCAACATTTGTTGTGTTTATTTTATGCTTAAATCTACCATGTTCACATTGGTTAAGTTTGTAGTTCTGTTACCTTGATTTCGGCCATGGTGTGATTTTGATGATTGTTTTGTGTATATCATAATTGTAATATTTGAAAGATGTTAAATGAATGTGTTGTGGCAGTTGAGTGTGTTACCAATCAGTTGCGTTTCCAAATGTTTTTAATAGTGAACTGCTAACATGATATTCCTAAACAGGAAGTTCTTAAAGTTTAATGGCTTTGCAAAAACACTGAGACAAAGTCTAATAAGTTCATTGTGTTTTTCATGGTGTTGTTTTTAACCCCAGTAATTTGTTCCTCAGAATTTTAAACTTACTTGAAGTGTTTTGTTAAGACAGGGGTAAGCAACCCAACAAGTTGAAAGAGCCATAATGGACCAAAAATAATCTGTCTGGAGCCGCAAAAAGTTAAAAGCCTTATGTAAGTGTTATAACAAAGACAACACATTAAGTAAGTGTCTCCGAGGGTTAAATACCTCCTGGAAATGACTGGCTTAAAACTGCTAAAGGTATAAATGTGTGTACCCAAGTTAAAGGAAAGGACAGGCCGTCTTCTTTTAATGGATTCATTACAATCTTTGCAAGCTAGGTAACGTTTGCTGTGGTCTGGAACAATATGGTAACGTTTGCTGTGGTCTGGAACAACATGGCGCACAATAAGAAATGCAGCAAATATTACATACAGATAATGTGTCATGAGACATGCAAATATAAATACAATTCACAGAGGACACAAGTAAAGGAAATTAAATTAACTTAATATTAAAATAAATTAAATTAAATTAATATACCTACAAACGAGGCATAATGATGCAATATGTACACACAGCTAGCCTAAATAGCATGTTGGCATGGATTATTAGCACTCCTCGCTAGTCAATAACATCATTAAAGCTCACTTTTATGCATTCACACACAGCATACAACGTTTGGTGGACAAAATGAGACAAAGAAGGAGTGGCATAAAAACACGTCTTTCTGTGGCAACGTCGGAGAAAGGTGTACACGTAAACCAACTACGGTGAGTTCAAGGACCGCTAAAATTAGTAGGCCAAATACTGTCATCAGTGAAGCATAAGCACAAACATATTACACAGTGGGCTTTCTAACAATTAAGAAGGTTTGTGCCATGTTTGTCCTCCTACAGAAACATTATTAAAACAACAAATATATTTTCCCCTTATCTTTTTCCATTTTTGAAAAAGCCCCAAGGAGCCTCGGGTTGCTGTCCCCCATGTTAATCAATCAATGTCAATCAATGTTTATTTATATAGCCGCAAATCACAAGTGTCTCAAACGGCTGAACAAGCCACGACAACAGTCAGTTCAGAGCCCACAAAAGGGCAACGAAAAACTCACAACCCAGTGGGATGTCAATGTGAATGACTATGAGAAACCTTGGAGAGGACCGCAGATGTGGGTGACCCCCCCTTCTAGGGGAGACCGGATGCAATGGACGTCGAGTGGGTCTAGCATAATATTGTGACAGTCCAGTCCATAGTGGATCTAACATAATAGTGAGAGTCCAGTCCATAGTGGATCTAACATAATAGTGTGAGAAAGCTACGAACTATGGGAGACCGGGCTTTCTGCTCCGCTGCTCCCAGTCTGTGGAACGCTCTCCCTGACCACCTGAGGGCACCTCAGACTGTGGATGCTTTGAAAAAAGGCTTAAAACCCATCTTTTTAAAAAAGCCTTTTTATAGATTTTTATAGATATGCATGCTGATTCTAGCTATTGGGCTGTTTCTAGTTTTATATTTTATTTATTTCTATTATCTTTTATTATTATTATTATTACTATTTTTTTTTTTTTTTTTACACTGTGGCACTTTGAGGTTGTTTGCTCAACGTAAAGTGCTTTTTACAAATAAAATCTATTATTATTATTATTATTGAGAGTCCAGTCCATAGTGGATCTAACATAATAGTGAGAGTCCAGTCCATAGTGGATCTAACATAATAGTGAGAGTCCAGTCCATAGTGGATCTAACATAATAGTGAGAGTCCAGTCCATAGCGGGGCCAGCAGGAAACCATCCCGAGCGGAGACGGGTCAGCAGCGCAGAGATGTCCCCAACCGATGCACAGGCGAGCGGTCCACCCCGGGTCCCGACTCTTAAGAGGATTATTTGTAATGTGCACATTTTCAGAATGTGCTTGTTCTATTTTTGGCCAAAGTAAGACAAATAAATCAATTTAGAAGCGTTTTTTTTTTTTTTTTTTGTTATGCCATGATTTTACCAGTTCGGTCCGCGTGGGGATAGATTTTCCTCCATGCGGCTCCTGGGCTAAATAATTATTTATGTGTTAATGAACATCATGATTATGTAATATGCTCAGTGAATAATAGGTGAAAACTCACAGAACTGGTTAATAAAATCAGGCCATTTCTTTGGTGATCTATAAACAGTGACACACAAAAACTGCTAAAACAATTGCAATATAAAGTTGTATAGTGATCAAATAAAATATGTTTTGATGTAGGGAATGTGTGGCTATTGATGCCATACCATCTCTCTTGCTACCACTTCTGACTGAAAAAGCACAGTTAAAGTTGGTTGGCGAAGCCTCAGCGACAACAACTGGTGCATCTGTACCCAGCCTTACCTCAGTTCGAAGAAAGCAGTCGAGTTTGTGGTCTAAAAACGAATCATTAATAATTAAAGACGTATTAACCGGAGAAGGAGTATTCTAAAGTGCCGCATATTGACAGACAGTTGTATTAGTGACTGTAACTAATGGGGAGTAAGGGTTTGGAAGTGGTTTCAGGTTACTGATATTCAATGTTATAAGAAGTGATATACACTATATTGCCAAAGGTATTAGGCCACCCATCCAAATGATCAGAATCAGGTGTCCTAATCACTTGGCCCGGCCACAGGTTTATACAATCAAGCACTTAGGCATGGAGACTGTTTCTACCAACATTTGTGAAAGAATGGGCCGCTCTCAGTGATTTCCAGCGTGGAACTGTCATAGGATGCCACCTGTGCAACAAATCCTAAATATTCCAAAGTCAACAGTCGGCTTTATTATAAGTAAATGGAAGAGTTTGGGAACAACAGCAACTCAGCCACCAAGTGGTAGGCCACGTAAACTGACAGAGAGGGGTCAGCAGATGCTGAAGCGCATAGTGCAAAGACTTTCTGCACAGTCAGTTGCTACAGAGCTCCAAACTTCATGTGACCTTCCAATCAGCCCACGTGCAGTACGCAGAGAGATTCATGGAATGGGTTTCCATGGCCGAGCAGCTGCATCTAAGCCATACATCACCAAGTCCACACAAAGTGTCGGATGCAGTGGTGTAAAGCACGTCGCCACTGGACTCTAGAGCAGTGGAGACGCCTTCTCTGGAGTGATTAATCACGCTTTTTCATCTGGCAATCTGATGAACCAGTCTGGGTTTGGAGGTTGCCAGGAGAACGGTACATTTCGGACTCCATTGTGAAATTTGGTGGAGGAGGAATTATGTTGTGGGGTTGTTTTTCAAGAGTTGGGCTTGGCCCCTTTGTTCCAGTGAAAGGAACTTTGTATGCTCCAGGGTACCAAAACATTTTGGACAATTCCATGCTCCCAACCTTGTGGGGACAGTTTGGAGCGGGCCCCTTACTCTTCCAACATGACTGTGCACCAGTGCACAAAGCAAGGTGCATAAAGACATGGATGACAGAGTCTAGTGTGGATGAACTTGACTGGCCTGCACAGAATCCTGACCTGAACCCGATAAAACACCTTTGGGATGAATTAGAACGGCGACCGAGAGCCAGGCCTTCTCCACCAACATCAGTGTGTGACCTCACCAATGCGCTTTTGGAAGAATGGTGGAAAATTCCTATAAACACACTCTGCAACCTTGTGGACAGCCTTCCCCAAAGAGTTGAAGCTGTAATAGCTGCAAAAGGTGGACCGACATCACGTTCATATGTGAGTCAGGCAAGTGGCCAAATACTTTTGGCAATATAGCGCATATCATTCTCTGCTAATGATGACGATGGGAATCGATCAATTGTTTGTGGAAAAATAAGGTCCAAGTCCAGTATTGTTTATATTGCTGTTAAAAGTAAAACAGTAGGTGCTAGGATTAGGGCGACATCAGGATATAGGGGCATGCTGCACGCCAGTGGTGTCCAAAGTGCGGCCCGGGGGCCATTTGCGGGCCGCAGCTAATCGTTTACCGGCCCCCCACACATTCTGAAAAAACTGCAAAATTTATAGTATTGCAAAAATTTAAAAAAACATTTTAAAAAAGTGGAATGAGGTGAAATCTAACGAGAAAAAGTTGCAATGTTGACACAAAGCTGCCATGCAGGCTGTTTTTTTTCTTTTGTCTTTGTTTATTTTTTTTGCCATTGCTCGGGGAAAAAAAAGAAGAAAAAAGACAAAAAATCTACGTTACAATGAATTATTACTTAAAAAATGTCACTTTAAAATGTTTTATGTGGAAAAAACATTGCATATATTGTGTGGTTGCCATATAAAAACATAAAAGTTTTATTTGACCAAAGAGCATAAAACAAACAAAATAATAGTTCAAACGTAAAATCGACAGATATATCTGAAGTTGATCTTGTAATTTAAGTGTGAAAAGTAAAAAAAAAACTAATAAAAATATATCACTTTATGAGTGGGGGACCTTTTGGATCCCAAATATATTTATTGGGATTTTATTTACTTTTCACTGTGATTACTCAAAAATATTAAAGAATTCAAATCAATGGTGTCCTGCATTATTGATCTTTTAGGGCTCTAATTACTAAATACTGCATATTTCAGTTTTACTATAAAAAACAAAGTTGTCTTTGACAGAAAAGGCATAAAACCTGTTTTTTTAACTTGATATCAACCTGAAGTTGATATAGAGATATACTGTAAAAAATAATAATAATTTGACTTATTGTTAACATTTTAATGACTGAGCCCTAAAGGTTAAAAAATCTATATATTTTGTTATGGTTTGAAAATGAAAAATATCAAAATGGCCCCTGTATGCTTAAATTTTTCCATGTGTGGCCCTCAGTGAAAAAAGTTTGGACACCCCTGCTGCACGCCATACCCACGTTAGCCTGTCAACCCCAAAAACATGTATGGTGTTAGTTTATAGTTATTCATTGTATTGTTATATCAAACGTGCATACAGTTACAGTATGATAAATCACACATTTAATGGAAATATTATGATTAAGTGTGTCGAATGCTTATGTTAAGTCCAGCTGCACACTGTTTACCATCTATAGTCATTCCCTCCGTTATTGTCAGGACCACGCCTACTCCCCCACTCCAGAGATCTATGAACGACACTCAGCTGTCTGCTCATCTGCTCATCGCCTCACAGCCAATCAGACTCGGCCATTCCACACTCACCTGTGACTCATTGGCAAACATCTATGTGTTTGCTAACGAGTCACAGGTGAGAGTGGAGCAGGTGTCCTCCTATAAGTACTTGGGTATTTGTTTTGATTCTCAGTTAACTTTGGGCCAACCAAGTTGACTGATTGCAACGTATTAACCTGCATTTTCCAAGAAGGCCCAGGGTCCAGGATGTGTCAAGCAATATCTTGATGTGGTTTTATAAGGCAAACATCCAATCTGTCATCCGTTATGGCATCTCCACATGGTTTGCTGTCAAAACTCAAAACCCAACTTCAAAACCGTATCAAGAGGCCTGGTATAATAATTGGCATGCAGCCCCCTTGTTCCCTTCAAGAAATATTCGACAAGACCGTGAGGAAGCAGGGTCTTAAAATCACCCGGGACCACAGAACTTTCCTCCAGAAGGTCTTATCTATGTCCATGTGATGTCAGATGGAACCAAAATTGAGCTGTTTGGCCACAATACCCAGCAATATGTTTGGAGGAGAAAAGGTGAGGTCTTTAATCCCAGGAACACCATTCCTACCGTCAAGCATGGTGGTGGTAGTATTATGCCAGGGGTGTCCAAAGTGCAGCCCGCAGGTAATTTTTTAACGGCCCCACGTCAAAATACGGTAGAAAAAAATGAAAAACATAAAAAGTGGTATAAAAGAGCAAACAGGTGAAATGTAACAAGAACATGTTGCAATGTTTACTCTAATAACACAAAGCTGCCATGCAGGCTGTTTCTTTGTTTAAAAAATAATAGTGAATCAAAATCAATGTCATTATGAATTATTGACCTATTCAAGGCTCCAATTACGTCACATTAAATATTCCACTTTAAAGTATTTTTTGGGGCAAATGTTGCATATTTTGTGTTTGCCATATACAAAACTGAGCTGTTTTTTTTAAAGAAGGGCCTAGAACGAACAAACAAAAAACATAGACAACAATACAACTTATACTTGACGGATAGATCTGAAGTTGATCTCGAGACTATTGTGTTAAAAGTAAACAGTAAAAAAAATGTATAATTTATTTTGTAACACTTTAATGAGTAGGACCCTTTTGGATCCCCAATAATTTTAGTGTGATTTGTTTTTAAGTGTCATTGCTCCAAAAATAATAATGAATTAAAAATCAATGGTGTTATTGACCTTTTTAAGGCTCCAACTATTATATAATCTCAAATATTCCACTTCAAAATTTTATTGGGTGAACATATTGCATATTTTGTGTTTTTTCCATAAAAAAACATGGTTTTCTTTGACAAAAAGAGCATACAACTTAAATCTTTAAAAAATGTTATATTGACAGATAGACCTAATGTTGATCTATAGATTTAAAACTTGAATAATAATAAAAATAATAATACTGAATAATGACACATTTTTTTGACCAAAACCCTTTGAGGTCCCCGGGATCAAGCCTGAGTGGAGGCCTAAATGTATATTTTTTATACATATATTGTATTGGTTTTTAAAATAAATGGCCCCCGCTTGCTTTGATTTTTCAGTGTGCGGCCCTCAGTGGAAAAAGTTTGGACACCCCTGTAATATGCTATGGACCTGTTTTGCTGCCAATGGAACTGGTGCTTTACAGAGAGTAAATGGGACAATGAAAAAGGAGGATTACCTCCAAATTCTTCCGGACAACCTAAAATCAACAGACCGGAGGTTGGGTCTTGGGCGCAGTTGACAAGTGCCTGCACATTCCAAGGAGGCTCAGGGTCCAGGATGTGGCAAACAATATCATGATGTGGTTTTATAAGGCAAACATTGAGACTGTCACCCGTTATAGCATCTCCACATGGTTTGCTGTCAAACTCAAAACCTTATCAAGAGGGCTGGTAAAATAACTGGCATGCAGCCCCCTTGTTCCCTTCAAGAAGTATTCGACAAGACCGTGAGGAAGCAGAACTTTCCTCCAGAAGGTCTTATCTTTGTCCATGTGATGTCAGATGAAACTAAAATTGAGCTGTTTGGCCACAATACCCAGCAATATGTTTAATCCCAGGAACACCATTCCTACCGTCAAGCATGGTGGTGGTAGTATTATGCTATGGGCCTGTTTTGCTGCCATTGGAACTGGTGCTTTACAGAGAGTAAATGGGACAATGAAAAAAGAGGATTACCTCCAAATTCTTCAGGACAACCTAAAATCATCAGCCCAGAGGTTGGGTCTTGGGTGCAGTTGGGTGTTCCAACAGGACAATGACGTCAAGAGTGGTAAAGAAATGGCTAAATCAGGCTAGAATGAAGGTTTTAGAATGACCTTCCCAAAGTCCTGGCTTAAAGGTGTGGACAATGCTGAAGAAACAAGTCCATGTCAGAAAACCAATACATTTAGCTGAACTTCACCAATTTTGTCAAGAGTGGTCAAAAATTCAAGCAGAAGCTTGTGGATGGCTACCAAAAAGCGCCTTATTGCAGTGAAACTTGCCAAGGGACATGTAAGCAAGTATTAACATTGCTGTATGTATACTTTTGACCCAGCACATTTGCTCACATTTTCAGTAGACCCATAATAAATTCATAAAAGAACCAAACTTCATGAATGTTTTTTGTGACCAACAAGTATGTGGTCCAATCACTCTATCACAAAAAAATAAGAGTTGTAGAAATGATTGGAAACTCAAGACAGCCATGACATTATGTTCTTTACAAGTGTATGTCAACTTTGGACCACGACTGTATCAGTATGTGAAATTGATTTATGGAATAGATTAAGCAAATTACTCAAATAATTGATACGATCCAATTTAAGGAACTATTCAAACTCAGTGTTTACAAAGTACAAGAAAGAAGAATCTAGCCTATTGCTAAGCGAGACATCGATCATATATTCAGCCATTTATGTGAACTCATTATCAATTCTTGTGAACTTTATTGATATTTATTTATGTGTTTGTGTTAGAGCGGGGGGTCAGCAACCCGCGGCTCTCGAGCCGCATGCGGCTCTTTAGTGCAGCCCTAGTGGCTCCCTGGAGCATTTTTAAAAAAGGATTGCAAATGGAAAAAGATGGGGGGGAAAATATTTTTTTTTTGTTTTCGTATGTTTTTTGTTTCAGGACAATCATGAGACATTCATGCATCCATTTTTCTACCGCTTGTCCTGAGACAAACCTTCCTAATTGTTAGAAAGCCCACTGTTTAATATGTTTGTGTGTATGCTTCACTGATGACAGCATTTGGTGAACATCGTTTTGTCCTAGAGATGTACGATAATGGCTTTTTTGCCGATAATCCGATATTGTCCAACTCTTAATTACCGATTCCGATATCAACCGATACCGATATATACAGTCGTGGAATTAACACATTATTATGCCTAATTTTGTTGTGATGCATTAAACAATGCAACAAGGTTTTCCAAAATAAATCAACTCAAGTTATGGAAAAAAATGCCAACATGGCACTGCCATATTTATTATTGAAGTCACAAAGTGCATTATTTTTTTAACATGCCTCAAAACAGCAGCTTGGAATTTGGGACATGCTCTCCCTAAGAGAGCATGAGGAGGTTGAGGTGGGCGGGGCTTGGGGTATATTGTAGCGTCCCGGAAGAGTTAGTGCTGCAAGGGGTTCCGGGTATTTGTTCTGTTGTGTTTATGTTGTGTTACGGTGCGGATGTTCTCCCGAAATGTGTTTTGTCATTCTTGTTTGGTGTGGGTTCACAGTGTGGCGCATATTTGTAACAGTGTTAAAGTTGTTTATACGGACACCCTCAGTGTGACCTGTATGGCTGTTGACCAAGTATGCGTTGCATTCACTTGTGCCGTAGGTATTATGTTATTGGACCGGCACGCAAAGGCAGTGCCTTTAAGGTTTATTGGCGCTCTGTACTTCTCTCTACGTCCGTGTACACAGCGGCGTTTTAAAAAGTCATACATTTACCGATACGATAATTTTGAAACAGATACCGATAATTTGTGATATTACATTTTAAAGCAATTATCGGCCGATAATACCGGCAGTCCGATATTATCAGACATCTCTATTTTTGTCCTACTAATTATTGGCGGTTCTTGAACTCACCATAGTGTGGACTGTGATGCAACAGTTTGTTTACATGTAAAAATCTTCCACTCCTTCTTTGTCTCATTTTGTCCACCAAACATTTTATACTGTGCGTGAATGCACAAAAGTGCGCTTTGTTGATGTTATTGACTTGCGTGGAGTGCTAATCAGGCATATTTGTTCAATGCATGACTGCAAGCTAATCAATGCTAACATGCTATTTAGGCTAGCTGTATGTACATCATTATGCCTCATTTGTAGGTATATTTGAGCTCATTTAGTATCCTTTACTTTCATCCTCTTTGTATATACCGTAATTTCCGGACTATAAGCCGCTACTTTTTCCCCTCGTTCTGGTCCCTGCGGCTTATACAAGGGTGCGGCTTATTTACGGCCTGTTCTTCTCCGACACCGACGAAGAGGATTTCGGTGGTTTTAGTACGCAGGAGGAAGACGATGACACAATGATTAAAGACTGACTTTTCATATACCGGTAGGCTGGTTATTTTGATAACGTACAGGCGAGCACTTTGTATTACTTTGCACCGTTGTATTATTTGTACTCTGCACGAATGCTGTTCGCCATGTCAAAGATGTGAAAGTTTGATTGAATGATTGAAAGATTTATAGTTAATAAATGGGACGCTTTGCGTTCCCAAACAGTCATCTCTGTCCCGACAATCCCCTCCGTGGTAGCAGGAACCCCTATATACTACGGTAATTACACATCAAAACCCTGCGGCTTATAGTCGGATGCGGCTTATATATGGAGCAATCTGTATTTTCCCCTAAATTTAGCTGGTGCGGCTTATAGTCAGGTGCGGCTTATAGTCCGGAAATTACGGTACTTTAGTTTTGCATGTCTCATGTATGTAATATTGGCTGCATTTCAGATAGTTATTTGTGTGCCATGTTGTTCCAGACCACAGCAAACATTACCTAGCTTGCCAAAGATTGTAATAAATCTATTAAAAGAAGAGGGCCTGCCGTTTCCTTTAACCTGGACACACACATCTATACCTTTGGCCATTAAAAGCCAGTCATTTCCAGGAGTTATCTCACCTTCTGAGTAGCCTCTGATTTACTAATGGTTTCTAATGTTGTAAAAATGTGTAGAATAAATATAAAATGTCAACATTTCTGTCAACGGCGATTTGCTTCACCCTGCGACAAATAGTCATTTTGATAGTAGGCTATTATAGCTAATATAGACATGTGTTGCTTTCATTATAAGACTTAAAGACAGCTTTTAATTTTTTGCGGCTCCAGACAGATTTGTTTTTGGTATTTTCGGTCCAATATGGCTCTTTTAACGTTTTGGGTTGCCGACCCCTGTGTTAGAGATTGAGACAGAAAGTGAACAAATGTGTTAAATTGCATAGAAAGGGAAAAGGGGTATGACTAAATAAGCTCTGCTTCTTCCTACTCCATTTGGGACATTGGAATGTAGAACTGTATATATATGTATAAATATATATGTGATATACACATTGCAACTGTATGCATGTTCAAAATGAACTAATGCCAATTATTTTACAGCATGGCAGCTCCCGCCATCAGTGTGTGAATGTGTGTGTGAATGGGTGAATGTGGAAATACTGTCAAAGCGCTTTGAGTACCTTGAAGGTAGAAAAGCGCTATACAAGTATAACCCATTTATCATTATTTATTAGAAGTACGTGTGGAGGGGGGCGTGGCCTGCAGGCCTGCCGCGGAACGGGGTGTGCCAGGACCGGCCTCGAAGACAGCAACACGTGAGTAGATATTATCTAATCACATGTCGCCTTTATTAGCAGCAGCCGGAATGAGACACGCAGTTGGAGTTGGAGGTGCTGCTGAGCGGACGCAGGAGAGAAAGACATTTTGCTGGAAAGCAAAAGCCTTGCACGTTCTTATGAAAATAAAACAGTGTTATACACTGAAATCCGGGCCCAGGTGGCAGTGTTTGGTGGTCTGAAGAACCCCCTAGAGGGCAACCTCTACAGTACAACTTACAGTGTTTATATTGTAATATTTCAAATATTTTTTTTTGACTTTCTCCTTGGTATAAACTAATAGTAGAATACGGTAGACTGGAAATAAAGTAGACTAGCCAGAGCTGGCCTTATCATTTTGATTCACATGATTAAGTATAAACACTTTTTCCATCATCACTGACCTTGGCAACAGCGTGGGGGGATGCTCCTTTTTCCAGAAGCAGGAGCGCCACTTTTTGGTTATCGTAATGCGCTGCAACATGAAGTGGCGTCAGGTCATTCTGGAAACAAACATATACATGTATTAACATTTAAAAATAAACTGTTAAATAAAACAAACACTGCATACAGTATATAAAAAAAGGTACAGGAGGTGCTAAAATGATGGATAATTGGCATAGGTCGTAAAGTTACGGATATTTTTTTTTGTTTTACTATAAAACCCAAAACCAAGGAAGTTGGCACGTTGGGTAAATGGTAAATAAAAACAGAATACAATGATTTGCAAATCCTTTTCAACCTATATTCAATTGAATAGACCGCAAAGACAAGATTCTCAACATTGGAACTGGTAAACTTTATTTTTTGAAAATATTAGCTCATTTGGAATTTGATGCCAGCAACATGTTTCAAAAAAGCTGGCACAAGTGGCAAAAAATGACAGAGAAAGTTGAAGAATGCTCATCAAACACTTATTTGGAACATCCCACAGGTGAACAGGCTAATTGGGAACAGGTGGGTGCCATGATTGGGTATAAAAGCAGCTTCCATGAAATGTTCAGTCATTCACAAACAAGGATGGGGCGAGGGTCACCACTTTGTCAACAAATGCGTGAGCAAATTGTCCAACAGTTTAAAAACAAAATTTCTCAACAAGCTATTGCAAGGAATTTAGGGATTTCACCATTTACGGTCCGTAATATCAAAAGGTTCGGAGAATCTGGAGAAATCACTGCATGTAAGCGCCAACCCCGTGACCTTGGATCCCTCAGGCGGTACTGCATCAAAAAGCGACATAAGTGTGTAAAGGATATCACCACATGGGCTCAGGAACACTTCAGAAAACCACTGACAGTAACTGCAGTTCGTCGCTACATCTGTAAGTGCAAGTTAAAACTCTACTATGCAAAGCGAAAGCCATTTATCAACAACACCCAGAAATGCCGCCAGCTTCGCTGGGCCCGAGCTCATCTAAGATGGACTGATGAAAATTGGAAAAGTGTTCTGTAGTCTGACGAGTCCACATTTCCACTTGTTTTTGGAAACTGTGGACGTTTTGTCCTCTGGACCAAAGAGGAAAATAACCATCCAGATTGTTATAGGCGCAAAGTTCATAAGCCAGCATCTGTGATGGTATGGGGGTGTATTAGTGCCCAAGGCATGGGTAACCTAACCTGTCTCCCACAACGGAGACCCCGGACTGGTGAACAACTTAAGCTGTACATCAAGCAAGAATGGGAAATAATTCCACCTGAAAAGCTTCAAAAATGTGTCTCCTCAGTTCCCAAACGTTTACTGAGTGTTGTTAAAAGGAAAGGCCATGTAACACAGTGGTAAAAATGCCCCTGTGCCAACTTTTTTGCAATGTGTTGCTGCCATTAAATTCTAAGTGAATGATTATTTGCAAAAAGAAAACAAGTTTTCCAGTTCAAACGTTAAGTATTTTGTCTTTGCAGTCTATTCAATTGAATAGAAGTTGAAAAGGATTTGCAAATCATTGTATTCTGTTTTTATGTATGAATTACACAACGTGCCAACTTCACTGGTTTTGGGTTTTCGGAAATAAAACTGTTTTTTAAAAAGTTGTAAGACTAAGACTTTTTTTTTTTCTTGTGTTTCTGAGAACAATGTCGTAATATTGAAAATATCTCCAAAGCTTTGAGAGCAACGTTGGATTATTATGAGAAAAATGTAGCAAAGTTACGGGCAAAATGATGCCTTATTACAAGAAAAAAGTATAAATATTACATGGAAGTTAGGAACTGAGAGAACGGTTGTAATGTTCCAAGATCAAAATTATGTTATTGTCGCCATAAAAATGGTAAAGTTACGAGAAGTACATTGAAATATTTCATTGAACAAGTAGTAGAGTTATGAGCACAGAGAACAGTTGTAATGTTACAAGATCAAAGTTATGTGTACTATAATATATCCTGTATTACTAAGGCTATCAAATAATTAGAATTTTTAATTGGATGAATTAGATTTTGAATTAATTAATCATTATTTGATCACCATTTGCAGTTATGTCCAAATGATGCCAATACAGGATATAGTTGTGTATATTGGACATCATGTATGTTTATTAACAGCTCCAAAAGAATTGAAAACTTAAATCAAGCTAAACAAAAATTCACCACATAAAATAATTTGCTTCAAGTTCTCCGTTACAGTTTGGACTTATTGTTGGTTTATTTGCTATTTCTGACATTAGTTCCTATTATGTGCTTTTATTTTTAGTAGATCTGTTTCCTGTTTTGGTTTGTAATGCTACCACTACTGTGGAATACTAACGTGGGGGATTACGACCATTTTGGATTGGTAGTAGTCGATCCACAGCCATCGTTCTGCCGCACATTACCCCACTGCTAACGAGGGGAAATTACACTTCTATGACTGTCGTTGGCTTTGACAGTTAGGATTGTTTGTTTGCTTCTTCTCAACAGTTGTTTTTCTCACTACGATAGGGAGGAACCTTCCTTGCCCAGGCAAACCCTCCTGGTTTGTTGGAGTATAAATATTTGGGGTGTTGGCACCAGCCGCTAAAATAGATCTGACCAATCTAAGTCCAAAACTAGACCTGAGAGATCTAAGTCCAAAACTAGACCTGAGAGATCTAAGTCAAAAACTAGACCTGAGAGATCTAAGTCCAAGACTAAACCTAACCAATATAAGTCCAAGACTAAACCTGACCAATTTTAAGTCCAAGACTAGATTTGACCAATTTTAAGTCCAAGACTAGATTTGACCAATCTAAGTCCAAGACTAGATTTGACCAATCTAAGTCCAAGACTAAACCTAACCAATCTAAGTCCAAGACTAAACCTGACCAATTTTAAGTCCAAGACTAGATTTGACCAATTTTAAGTCCAAGACTAGATTTGACCAATTTTGACCAATTTTAAGTCCAAGACTAGATTTGACCAATCTGAGTCCAAGACTAGATTTGACCAATCTAAGTCCAAGACTAGATTTGACCAATCTAAGTCCAAGACTAGATTGGACCAATCTAAGTAACAAAACTAGATGTGACAAATCTAGTAACAAAACGATATGTGACCAATCTATGTAACAAAACTAGATGTGACCAATCCAAGTAACAAAACTAGACCTGTCCAATCCAAGTCCAAGACTAGACCTGACCAGTCCAAGACTAGACCTGACCAATATAAATCCAAGACTAGATTGGACCAATCTAAGTCCAAGACTAGATTGGTGGTCCAAGACTAGATTGGAACAATCTAAGTAACAAAACTAGATGTGACAAGTCTAAGTCCAAGACCAGACCTGACCAATCCAAATCCAAGACTAGACATGACCAATCTAAATCCAAGACGAGACCTTCGCTGGGCCTGAGCTCATCTAAGATGGACTGATACAAAGTTGAAAAGTGTTCTGTGATCTGACGAGTCCACATTTCAAATTGTTTTTGGAAACTGTGGACGTCGTGTCCTCCGGACCAAAGAGGAAAAGAACCATCCGGATTGTTATAGGCGCAAAGTTGAAAAGCCAACATCTGTGATGGTATGGGGGTGTATTAGTGCCCAAGACATGGGTAACTTACACATCTGTGAAGGCACCATTAATGCTGAAAGGTACATACAGGTTTTGGAGCAACATATGTTGCCATCCAAGCAACGTTACCATGGACGCCCCTGCTTATTTCAGCAAGACAATGCCAAGCCACGTGTTACATCAACGTGGCTTCATAATAAAACAGTGCGGTTACTAGACTGGCCTGCCTGTAGTCCAGACCTGTCCCCCATTGAAAATGTGTGGCGCATTATGAAGCCTAAAATACCACAACGGAGACCCCCGGACTGTTGAACAACTTAAGCTGTACATCAAGCAAGAATGGGAAAGAATTCCACCTAAAAAGCTTCAAAACTGTGTCTCCTCAGTTCCCAAACGTTTACTTTCATACATGGTAATACTAACCTTCCCTGCAAAATCGGGTGGTGCGCGTCGCTGAAGCAGAAGTTTGGCTACATCCAGGCTTCCGTACTTGGAGGCAACATGCAGGGGAGTGAATCCTTTCTGCAGACAGAGAAAAAAGAACATGGTGCTTTCATGGGTTGTTTTTTGCGTCAATAGGAGCGAGCCCGACATTCTTCCATTGTCGCTTACCTTTGTGGCGAGCGAGTGCGAAGCCCCCGCCTCCAGGAGAACGGACGCCGTCTCCACTTGACCTTCCTTAGCGGCGATGTGAAGCGGGGTGTACCCGTTAGCCGTGGCGGCGTCAGGGTGGGCCATGTGTTGCAAAAGGAGCTGGACAATCTCTGTTTTGCCCAGACGGGCAGCGATGTGGAGGGGAGTCTGTTCCTCCTGGGGAAGTACAACATTTCAACATTATTGTCTTGTATTACGTTTTATTTTTAGTCTCGAGAAATGACAACCCTTTCGTCGTAATATTACGGCTTTGTTGTTATTTTACTTGTTGTGTTCTACAAAACCCAAAACCAGTGAAGTTGGCACGTTGTGTAAATGGTAAATAAAAACAGAATACAATGATTTGCAAATCCTTTTCAACTTATATTCAATTGAATAGACCGCAAAGACAAGATATTTAATGTTCGAACTGAGACATTCTTGCTTGATGTACAGCTTAAGTTGTTCAACAGTCCGGGGGTCTCCGTTGTGGTATTTTAGGCTTCATATTGCGCCACACATTTTCAATGGGAGACAGGTCTGGACTACAGGCAGGCCAGTCTAGTACTCGCACTCTTTTACTATGAAGCCACGCTGGTGTAACACATGCAGAATGTGGCTTTGCATTGTCTTGCTGAAATAAGCAGGGGCGTACATGAAAAAGACATAGCTTGGATGGCAACATATGTGGCTCCAAAACCTGTATGTACCTTTCAGCATTAATGGTGCCTTCACAGATGTGTAAGTTACCCATGCCTTGGGCACTAATACACCCCCATACCATCACAGATGCTGGCTTTTGAACTTTGCACCTATAACAGTCCGGATGGTTCTTTTCTTATTTGGTCCGGAGGACACGACGTCCACAGTTTCCAAAAACTATTTGAAATGTGGACTCGTCAGACCACAGAACACTTTTCCACTTTGCATCAGTCCATCTTAGATGAGCTCGGGCCCAGCGAAGCCGGCGGCGTTTCTGGGTGTTGTTGATAAATGGCTTTGGCTTTGCATAGTGGAGTTTTAACTTGCACTTACAGATGTAGCGACCAACTGTAGTTACTAACAGTGGGTTTCTCAAGTGTTCCTGAGCCCATGTGGTGATATCCTTTACACACTGATGTCGCTTGTTGATGCAGTACCGCCTGAGGGATGGAAGGTCACGGGCTTAGCTGCTTACGTGCAGTGATTTCTCCAGATTCTCTGAACCCTTTGATGATATTACGGACTGTAGATGGTGAAATCCCTAAATTCCTTGCAATAGCTGGTTGAGAAAGGTTTTTCTTAAACAAAGTGGTGACCCTCGCCCCATCCTTGTTTGTGAATGACTGAGCATTTCATGGAATCTACTTGTATACCTAATCATGGCACCCACCTGTTCCCAATTTGCCTGTTCACCTGTGGGATGTTCCAAATAAGTGTTTGATGAGCATTCCTCAACTTTATCAGTATTTATTGGCACCTTTCTCAACTTCTTTGTCACGTGTTGCTGGCATCAAATTCTAAAGTTAATGATTATTTGCAAAAAAAAAAAAGTTTATCAGTTTGAACATCAAATACGTTGTCTTTGTAGCATATTTAACTGAATATGGGTTGAAAATGATTTGCAAATCATTGTATTCCATTTATATTTACATCTAACACAATTTCCTAACTCATATGGAAACGGGGTTTGTACACAACGTGTCAACTTCACTGGTTTTGGGTTTTGTACAAATGTATTGTGGTAAACGACTACATAGTTCATAGTAGTCATTAAAACATAGCTCTACGAGGAAATTTCAAAGCACAGTACTGTCCAATAATATTTTGTAGCGTACTCACCCGAGCTCTGGCGTCTACCATGGCTCCGTTTCTTAGCAGACAGCGAACCACCTCCACCTGGCCTGCCCTGACGGCCATGTGTAGCGATGTTTCTCCACGCTAAGCCAAAATGCACTTGTATAAAAGTTGTGCATGATATGCACTTGGGAAAAAAAAAGAGACTGCAAGTAATAAAAGACTTACAATGTTGCTCCTATCTGGAGAGGCTCCGTTTTGCAGCAGCAACAAGACGATGTTCAGGTGACCCATGAAGGCGGCCACGTGGATGGGAGTCAATCCAGACTGGACACAAGAACAAGGAACAATTAGACTAGCTTGTAAATTAAACATTTTTGTATGATTACCACTTAATTCTAGTAATATTTCAACTTTTTTTTTGTAACATGACTTCATTGTGCTTATAATGTATAAAAAAATGCAGTATAAACCTACTACTTCTGAACTTGTAAAATATAATCAATTAAAAAAATCATCACAACTTTAAGATTGCAAAATTACAACTTTATTCTGTAATGAGCATTTTTGCATGCAGTGTTTTTCTTACTGCCTGGGAACTTGTAAAAAAAAAATGTTTTCCTACAATTACACTTTTTATTATAACAATTTGAATTTACTTTGTTATATGGCCATTACCGATTACAACTGTATCCTCATAAACAAGTATAAGTAATACAGTTTTATTCTCAGAGAATTGTGACATATTTTTTAATAAAACATTTTTTTTTGCATAATTTTAGGATTCTAATGTGTTAAAATTTGAACTTTTTTAAAATAATTTTATGACTCTTATATATGTCATATTTTGATTTTACACCCATGCATGTATGGAATTGTTCAGCCCCAATCTTCCTGAAATATTGCACATTTTGTCTCACAACTCTATTTTAGTTTTCCAGTAAATTGGGAAAATGAATGCATTTATATGCTAAATTGTAGAGATGTCCGATATTATCGGCCGATAAATGCTTTAAAATGTAATATCGGAAATTATCGGTATCTGTTTCAAAAAGTTAAATTTATGACTTTTTAAAACGCCGCTGTACGGAGTGGTACACGGACGTAGGGAGAAGTACAGAGCGGCAATAAACCTTAAAGGCACTGCCTTTGTGTGCCGGCCCAATCATATAATATCTACGGCTTTTCACACACACAAGTGAATGCAATCCATACTTGGTCGACAGCCATACAGGTCACACTGAGGGTAGCCGTATAAACAACTTTAACACTGTTACAAATATGCGCCACACTGTGAACCCACACCAAACAAGAATGACAAACACATTTCGGGAGAACATCCGCACCGTAACACAACATAAACACAACAGAACAAATACCCAGAACCCCTTGCAGCACTAACTCTTCTGGGACGCTACAATATACACCCCCCAAATTCCAAGCTGCTGTTTTGAGGCATGTTAAAAAAAAATAATGCACTTTGTGACTTCAATAATAAATATGGCAGTGCCATGTTGGCATTTTTTTCCCATAACTTGAGTTGATTTATTTTGGAAAAACTTGTTACATTGTTTAATGCATCCAGCGGGGCATCACAACAACATTAGGCATAATAATGTGTTAATTCCACGACTGTATGTATCGGTATCGATAATTAAGAGTTGGACAATATCGTAATATCGGATATCGGCAAAAAAGCCATTATCGGACATCTCTACTAAATTGTGTTTTAATCCATCCGTAAAACCACATCCAATTATATTTTTAAGCCGGCAAGTATGTGAAAATATCGTCTAAACACCCACAAAAGGCCACAATCTCAAATGGCCATTTTGTATATGCGACCTCTGCAATATTTGTATGTTCGGGGTCTGATTACGTCACATGGGCAAACTTCCTCTGATCGGATCAGTCAAACAGGAAATTGGCAAACATCCCTATGTAAGACAAGAACACGTATGTTTTTCTTTTTTGTAAGCATTTCTAAATCATAAATGCATGTTGGCAAAATTCAGCTATCAGTGGAGTCAATGGAAACTCCTTTTTATTCCAAAACTGCCAACAATACTCCATTTATATCTTGTAAAATGAATAATAAGCAGCTTGGAATTTGGGAGGTGGGCGGGGTTGAGGGGGGGTGGTAGCAGGGGGTGTATATTGTAGCGTCTCGGAAGAGTTAGTGCTGCAAGGAGTTCCGGGTATTTGTTCTGCTGTGTTTATGTTGTGTTACGGTGTGGATGTTCTCCCGAAATGGGTTTGTCATTAATTGTTTGGTGTGGGTTCACAGTGTGGCGCATATTTGTAACAGTGTTAAAGTTGTTTATACGTTCACCCTCAGTGTGACCTGTATGGCTGTTGACCAAGTATGCTTGCATTCACTTGTGTGTGTGAAAAGCCGTAGATATTATGTGATTGAGCCGACACGCAAAGGCAGTGCCTTTAAGGTTTATTGGCGCTCTGTACTTCTCCCTACGTCCGTGTACACAGCGGCGTTTTAAAAAGTCATAAATTGTACTTTTTGAAACCGATACCGATAATTTCCAATATTACATTTTAAAGCATTTAATCGGCAGCCCGATATTATCGGACATCTCTAGAAATCATGCCTCTCACCTGGATAGTAGAAGGTAGTAGCCATAAACAGAGACCTTGGTGAACTTTGACATCGAACTTTGACCCAGAGATGGCAAGAAAGACACGAAAAGAAGCTAATTTGCATAGTTTTTTTGGTAACCCTTCGTGAGGTTTATGATTAATTATTCGTCTAAGAACATCCCATCAGTCGGCATACCAGAAAGAGCAGACATTGTACAGTATGGGCCTGATTTACTCAAATCCAAATACCATGCGGGAAACAGACAGTGCGATCTTTAAAATAGTGTTTAGTATGAGTGGGCGTGTTGCGTGATAAAAAGGTGCAAAATATGACTTTGATAAGCTATGAAGCTGCACGGCTTGATGGATTGTACTGTGCTTCAACATACGAGTATTATTAATGGTGTGTGTATAAGGTAAGACATATTATCTTGTGTTGTGTTTCGCAATATTATGCAAAAGCAACGTTTCTTACCTTCTGGTACCCATGATGTGTATTTGGGAATTAATCCTGAAAATGTGCGCGCTTCTGCCTTTGTAGTCCGTGCCGACACCGTAGTTGATAAACTTCTTATTTTTCTCTATCTTCTTGTTATGGGACATTCATCCTCCACTATTGCCATTTCTAATATAAAGTAGTGTAAAGTTCTTACTTGCATCTGTCAGTAAACTCGCCATGAAAGCGCTAAAACATACCGGTGTAGTGAGTTGACATTATCCACCCAAGGAACTTTAGTTATTAGAGAGTTCTGGTCGGACGGTTTTTCACGGGACACATTTCCCGCGTTATTGATTGAAGTAAAGTCTGAATGTCATTAAAACAGTTAGCTCCATCTTTTGACACTTCTTCCACTCCCGTCCTTGCACGCTACACCGCTACGACAAAGATGGCGGGGAGAAGACGCTGTCGAAGGTGAGCCACGTAAATAAGACCGCCCACAAAACGGCGCATCCTGAAGCAACTGTCAGAAAGCGGCTTGAAGATGATCTGTAAAACATCATCTAGGCAACATTTTGACCAAAGAACCACCATTACATGTTATGTAGACCACAAGGAAGTGTTTTACATTTAGAAAAAAATAATAATAATATGACTCCTTTAAAGGCCTACTGAAACCCACTACTACCGACCACGCAGTCTGATAGTTTATATATCAATGATGAAATCTTAACATTGCAACACATGCCAATACGGCCGGGTTAGATTACTAAAGTGCAATTTTAAATTTTGCACGAAATATCCTGCTGAAAACGTCTCGGTATGATGACGTTTGCGCGTGACGTCACGGATTGTAGCGGACATTTTGGGACAGCATTGTGGCCAACTATTAAGTTGTCTGTTTTCATCGCAAAATTCCACATTATTCTGGACATCTGTGTTGGTGAATCTTTTGCAATTTGTTCAATGAACAATGGAGACAGCAAAGAAGAAAGCTGTAGGTGGGAAGCGGTGTATTTCGGCCGGCTGCAGCAACACAAACACGTAGCCGGTGTTTCATTGTTTACATTCCCGAAAGATGACAGTCAAGCTTTACCATTGGCTTGTGGAGAACTGGGACAACAGAGACTCTTACCAGGAGGACTTTGAGTTGGATACGCAGACGCGGTACCATGAGTACGTACGCAGCTGTGGCTTCCAAACATTTGATCGCTTGCCCGTACGTGCGTGCCGCTATGTGCATGTCACGTACGTAACTTTGGGGACTTTGGGGAAATATATGTGCTGTATGAACTTTGGGGAGGTGAACGGTACTTTGGGCTGTGGGATTGAGTGTGTTGTGCGGGTGTTTGAGTTGTGTTGGCGGGTTATATGGACGGGAGGGGAGAGGTGTTTGTTATGCGGGATTAATTTGTGGCATATTAAATATAAGCCTGGTTGTGTTGTGGCTAATAGAGTATATATACAGTATGTCTTGTGTTTATTTACTGTTTTAGTCATTCCCAGCTGAATATCAGGTCCCACCCGCCTCTCACAGCATCTTCCCTATCTGAATCCCTTCCACTGCCCTCTAGTCCTTCACTCTCACTTCCCTCATCCACAAATCTTTCATCCTCGCTCAAATTAATGGGGGAATCGTCGCTTTCTCGGTCCGAATCGCTCTCGCTGCTGGTGGCCATGATTGTAAACAATGTGCATATGTGAGGAGCTCCACAACCGATGACGTCACACGCATATTGTCTGCTACTTCCGGTACAGGCAAGGCTTTTTTATCAGCGATCAAAAGTTGCGAACTTTATCGTCGATGTTCTCTACTAAATCCTTTCAGCAAAAATATGGCAATATCGCGAAATGATCAAGTATGACACATAGAATGGATCTGCTATCGCCGTTTAAATAAGAAAATCGCATTTCAGTAGGCCTTTAATGCGCCCTATAATCCGGTGCGCCTTATATATGAAAAAAGATCGAAAATAGACCATTCATCGGCAGTGCGCCTTATAATCCGGTACATTCTCAAAATATATATTTTCTTTTAATAATAAATCACCTCTGTAATGGCCTGAATGGAGGCCCCATATTTGACCAGCAACTCCATGACTTTAACTCTGTTCTTCTTACAGGCTATGTGAAGCGGCGTAAAACCATTCTGGGGGCAAAAACAGACAAGGCAAACTACGTTATTATTATTATCATTATTGTATTAATTCCCTATGGTGTGCTCAAATACCAAAGCCCGGGTGTTGGGGTTGGCTCTCTTGTCCAGGAGCAGCTTGGTGACTCTGTAATGTCCACAGTGCGCCGCCACGTGAAGCGCTGTCAGATAGTCCAAGGTCACGTCGCCGATGGGCACCTTGTGTTCCAGAAGGTGTTTGACGCATTCGGCGTGGTCACCTTGCGCCGCCATGTGGAGGGGAGACAGGCCGTTCTGTCAATTACATTTGGAAAAAAGCAAAAAATAAATTATTTAAAAAAAAATATTATATTCTTGTTGCATTATGATTATTTACTTCAATATACAAGTCTTTTTTGGGGGGTAAAAATGATAGCTACGTTATCATAACTCATCTTTAGTGCCGCCCCTAGTGGCTCCCTGGAGCATTTTTTTAAAAAAAGGATTGAAAATGGAAAAAGATGGGGGGAAACTATTTTAGTATGTTTTTTGTTTGAGGACAAACATGACACAAACCTTCCCAATTGTTAGAAAGCCCACTGTTTAATATGTTTGTGTGTATGCTTCATTTGGTGAACATCGTTTTGTCCCACTAATTTCAGCAGTTCTTGAACCCACCATAGTGTGGACTGTGATGCAACAGTTTGTTTACATGTAAAAATCTTCCACTCCTTCATGTGTCTATTTTTGTCCACCAAGTGTTTTATACTGTGCGTGAATGCACAAAGTTGAACTTTGTTGATGTCATTGACTTGTCGGAGTGCTAATTAGGCATATTTGGTCAGTGCATGACTGCAAGCTAATCAATGCTAACTTGCTATTTAGGCTAGCTGTATGTACATATTGCATCATTATGCTTTGTTTGTAGGTATATTTGAGCTCAGTTAATGTCCTTTACTTTTATCCTCTTTGTATATAATTTTATATTTGCATGTCTCATGACACATTATACTGTATGTATGTAATATTGGCTGCATTTGAGATAGTTGTTTGTGTGCCATGTTGTTCCAGACCACAGCAAACATTACCTAGCTTGCCAAAAATTGCAACAAATCTATTAAAAGAAGACAGCCTGCCGTTCCCTTTAACTTGGACACACACATCTACACCTTTGGCCATTAAAAGCCAGTCATTTCCAGGAGTTATCTCACCTTCTGAGTAGCCTCTGATTTACTAATGGTTTCTAATGTTTTAAAAATGTGTAGAATAATTATTAAATTTCAACATTTCTGTCAACGAAGATTTGCTTCAGCCTGCGACACAGTCATGTTGATAGTAGGCTATTATAGCTAATATCGACATTTATATAATTTGTTTGCCTTCATTATAAGACTTATACATGGCTTTTATTTTTTTGCGGCTCCAGAAGGATTTGTTCTTGTATTTTTGGTCCAATATGGCTTTTTCAACGTTTTGGGTTGCCGACCCCAGCCCTAATCCTAAAGTTTTCATTTTCTTTACTTCATTCATGTGAGATTACGACTTTTTCTTCAAATTAAAACTTACGAATATATTTCCATAAAATCCCAACACTTTTTTATTTTTCTTTAGCGACATGTAATAAAAGTTCCCTTATTGGAACAAGATAAAGCAAAGCAAATTGGGATGAAGCAGAAAAAAAACACCTAACAGTTTGTACTGGCGACATATACTAAACAACGAACCAGCAAATTGTGCTGGAAGATAAACCTTCCTGAACGGGTGAGGTAAAGTCAGTGCATTGCATGCTAAAAAAAGGAAGTAGAACAAGGACAACTAGAGCACAAACAGGGAATGTTACAAAACAAGCAAGAATAACGAACAACGTCCAAAGAACAGACTTTATTCACACAAAAAATAAATCAATTAAACTAAATTCTTGTATAATTGCAATACCAGCAATTTTTTCCTATGAAAAAAGTTACCTTTGTCATACTTTAAATGAGTGACTGTCGGACCGTACTGAGTAAGTTACAATGTATAATACCGTATTTCCTTGAATTAGCGCCGGGGCGGTAATTAATTTAAAACCTCTTCTCACTCCGGCGCTTACCAAAGGAATGCGGTAAATTTAGGCCTGCGCTTATAAATTTGAGTGTGATGTAAGGATACCATCATGAAAAGCACATTTACCGCTAATAAAAAAAAACGTTATTATGGTCTTACCTTTACTTATAAATGAATTCCATGCGCCGCTCCTTCTGAACAAAAGCATCGATAACTTGTTTATAGAAGTCTTCCTTATCTTTCTTCAGTTTTAAAAGTCTCTCTGTCTTGATGGAGATCTTCCTTTTAATTATTACCTCCTGCTTCGATTGAAAGTCCAGTTTAGAAAACTGTTGTTGTCACTTCTTCTGCAGCCGAGTAGTCGCAAGAATGATCCCTGGGATCACCAGCGCCCTCTACCACCATGAGTCATTTAATGACTCATATTTGACACACGCAGCTATATTAATAAAACATTTTTACTGTTCTTTTTAGCATATTCAATAGCTTGGACCTTAAATCCCACTGAATAGCTCTTTATCATCTTCCCTTTATGCGATTTTAAATGATTGAAATTAGCCTCCTCCATTTTGGAAAATGATGCCTTGAAAGGTGAAGTGTCACTCGTGACATGACGAGTTTGACCCGGCGGTAAAACGAGGCATGCGCTAATTATTTTGCTAAACAAGTTTGACCCGGCAGTAATTCTAAGCATGCGCTAATTATTTTGCGAAACGAGTTTGACCCGGCGGATAATATATACCCGGCGGCAATTCAAGGAAATACGGTACTTCAACTTTAGTCAGTTAAAGTAGGAAATAATCCTTCTTTTACTAATAATGTGAAATTATTTTGACTTTGTTTTGGTAAAACTACATGTTTTTTTTAATGTTATTTATCCACTACCTAATTCTCCGAGATATATGTAATCAACAGGGTTTGTTTGTCAGTTTGTTTGATTTAAAACTTGAAGGAAAATGTCAGAAGTGGTTGATTGAGTGAGTGATTTCATTTCCCAATAAAACAAACGCGCCCAGAGTTCTGGCGGAGATCTGCGCTACACGAGTGCTTTTCTAGTTTTTTCCTGCTACCTTGGTTCTGGCCAGCAGAGGAGCTCCTCTCTCCAGCAGCAACTCCACGACAACGTCGTGTCCACTCCGGGCTGCACAATGGAGAGGAGTAAGGCCATCCTACAAAACACATCAAAAATATGAAATTTGCAATATAATTATTATTAAAACGTTGTCTGTGAATGTTCTCATTCATCCAAGTCGTTGTCATCTCAGAGCGTTTAACCGTTCGCAACTGGACTGCTTGGTTTGTCTTGGAAGACTCATCCGAGTAGACTTCATCAGTTAGTGCTCGTAGACTTAGATTGGTCAGATCTAGTCTTAGACTTAGATCTAGTCCAAACGGTTGGCGTCAAAACCCCAAATATTTATACTCCAAAAAAACAGAAGGGTGTGCCTGGGCAAGGATGGTTTCGCCCTATCTGTCACGGCTCGTGCACAATCCCGCATGTCATCTGCCGCAAGCTCTTCCGGCACCTCCGCTAGAGGCTCGCCGGGACTCGCCCCTGCTCGGTCTGCACGCATTGCGGCCACGCGCCTGCAAGGCTGCAGGCAATCATCTATATGCGCACCTGGGTCTGAGGAGGGCAAGCAGCATAAAGACCAGCGGACCCATGGAGCTTACGCCGGAACGTAGTTTAACTCTCTGTAGTAAGCATCCCGTCTCTGGCTTCCCCTCCTGCATACTTGCTCTTTCTTGCGACTTCCTTGTTCCCTTATGTCCTTTGTGTTCCCCGCAGTGTTTTTCCTGTTTGGATTTGGATTTTGGACTGCCTCCCTCAATCCTCGACCCCTGCTTGGACACGGACCTCGTTACTTCTCTCCAGCCCCCCCGACCGCTTGCTTGCCCATGGACTGCCTTCTTGCCTTGCCCCTCTGGTCAGACAAAAGGCTCACCCTACACGCACTTACAACAAACACTGGTAACATTAACATTGTTAATCCTACACATCGTTTCTCACCAAACACAGAGTAGCATACACCTCCGATACACTCATCAAAGGTTTCAATAAACCTGTTGAACCGATCCTGGTTTCGGTGTCGTCTCCTTCCCCCATCGTACGTAACATTATCCTTCCTCATCCACTCTGTTCTTGTTATTTCTGGAACCGGATGCACTTTTCACAAACGACCGGCTGGGGTAACCACAGGTTTTGAGGGCGTCCCTCAAACGCCTAGTCTCTTTGTCTTTGGCCTGTGGGCTGGTAGGAACCTTATCAGTTCTGTGTTGTAGGGTTCAGATAACGCCCAGTTTGTGTTTCAGTGGGTGGTGTGAGTCAAAAGCAGGTATTGATCAGTATGTGTGGGTTTTCGGTTAAACCCCAACACGGAGGCCCATGTTATCTCCAATGTGGACATCATAGTCCAAAAAATGCAACTTACTGTCTTTGGCATCCTTACGGGTGAACTTGATGTGTTTGTCCACTGAGTTCAAGGCTTGCACTTCTTGGTTTCTGATTTTCACCCATGTGTCATCCACATATCTGTACCAAGGACTTGGTGCTGTTCCCTTGAAAGAGCTCAGAGCTCTCTTTTCCATGTCCTCCATGTCAGGTTTGCTACTATTGGGGATACAGGTGATCCCATGGCACAACCATGTTTTTGTCGGTAAAACGTTCTCCCAATACCTCACCCACTGAAACACAAACTGAGCGGGGACACAAAACAACCACTGGCACAGGACTCGGATGTCTACCTGCACCTCTGGAGGGAGGGAAGCCATCTATGTCATGGTTGAAAAACCATCCCTGAACAGAGGAGATGGTCTGCGACACCACCTGTCTCCCACATACAACACTGTCCTTTCAACCATTCCTAAAAGACTATGCAATTTAGCCTCCAACAAATAACAGGAGTTAGGAACATTCTGCTCACAGAAGGTGACCAGAATGACATTTGTTTACAACTGAATGGAACGTTAACGTGGCTGATTCCGACTATTTTGGACCGGTAGTAGTCGATCCACAGCCATCGTTCTGCCACACAATACCTCCAGGCTAACCAGGGGAAATTACACTTCGACTGCCATTGGCTTTGACAGTTAGGATTGTTTGTTTGCATCTCAACAGTTGTTTTTCTTACTTCGATAGGGCGAAACCATCCTTAACCAGGCACACCCTCCTGGTTTTGGAGTATAAATATTTGGGGTTTTGGCAACAGCCACTGGACTAGATCGGACCAATCTAAGTCTAAGACTAGATCTGACCAATCTAAGTCTATGACTAGATCTGACCAATCTAACTCTATGACTAGATCTGACCAATCTAAGACTAGATGACCAATCCAAGTCTATGAACATGAACTGATGAAACCTACTCGGGTGAGAGGCGAAATGTCTTCTAAGGCAAACCAAACAGTCCAGTTGCGATCGATTGAATGCCCTGAGGATATCAAAACGTTATTTTTCAAGCCTTTACCCTTGTTTTAGCATCAATCTGACAGCCGCGGTCCAAAAGTAAGCAGACCATGTTAGTGTTGCCTCGCTTGGATGCCACATGAAGAGGAGTGATGCCATTCTGCAAGGAAGAAATATACACATATATATATATATATTATTTAAATATAACATTGTATATTATAAAATATGTACAATTGATATAATTTTTTATCAGTTTTATATAAATTTTCATAACCATAATTATTATACAATTTTCCATGCCAACAAAGCAAGAAGAAGATGCTCAAAAGTAAAGTAGGACTCTACTTTTGAAAAATTCCTAGCTCAATGCTAATGTACATTGGATATGCCATAGACATGGTACTGATTAGCATTAGTGGTTTCACGTGGCAATTTCAACACCTCCGAATTTGGTAATCAAAATTACAACTAAGATTTAAATTACAATTAAACAGCTAGTGCGAATCGGTACAATACTTAAATGTATAAACACTTTGTAGGGCTCAACAAAAACAAAAGACAACTACTGCCTTAAAATTGCAACTGCAAGTCTACTACACAACACTCGCAAATGAGACTCAGAAGTGTAAGAAAACAAGATACAGAACTGGACAGCACCGTTATCATTATCAGCAAAGTTTAAAATGTTATATTATGTTTTTTAATTTTGAAATAATTAACAATTATTTACAAACACAAAAATACAGAAATTGGTATCGGTATCGATTTAAAGGTACCAATAATTGGTACCCAGTCATAGTTTAACGACGTAGTGTTTTGACTGTTTGCTTTGGTTCTCAGAGACTATACAATACATAAAACCCAAAACCAGTGAAGTTGGCCCGTTGTGTAAGTCGTAAATAAAAACAGAATATAATGATGTGCAAATCCTTTTCAACTTATATTCAATTGAATAGACTGCAAAGACAAGATACTTAATGTTCAAACTGGAAAACTTTGTTATGCAAAGATTTGCTCATTTGGAATTTGATGCCTGCAACATGTTTCAAAAAAGCTGGCACAAGTGGCAAAAAAGACTGAGAAAGTTGAGGAATGCTCATCAGACACTTATTTGGAACATCCCACAGGTGAACAAGCTAATTGGGAACAGGTGGGTGCCTTAAATGGGTATAAAAGCAGCTTCCTTGAAATGCTCAGTCATTCACAAACAAAGATTGGGTGAGGGTCACCACTTTGTGAACAAATGCGTGAGCAAATCGTTCAACAGATTAAGAACAACATTTCTCAACGAGCTATTGCAAGGAATTTAGGGATTTCACCATCTACGGTCCGTAATATCATCAAAAGGGCAGAGAATCTGGAGAAATGCCCGTAACCTTCGATCCCTCAGGCGGTACTGCATCAAAAAGCGCCATAAGTGTGTAAAGGATATCACCACATGGGCTCAGGAACACTTAAGAAAACCACTGTCAGTAACTACAGTTTGGCGCTACATCTGTAAATGCAAGTTAAAACTCTACTATGCAAAGCGAAAGCCATTTATCAACAACACCCAGAAACGTTGCCGGCTTTGCTGGGCCCCAGCTCATCTAAGATGGACTGATGCAAAGTGGAAAAGTGTTCTGTGGTCTGACGAGTCCACATTTCAAATTGTTTTTGGAAACTGTGGATGTGGTGTCCTCCGGACTAAAGAGGAAAAGAACCATTCGGATTGTTATAGGTGCAAAGTTGAAAAGCCAGCATCTGTGATGTTATGAGGGTGTATTAGTGCCCAAGACATGGGCAACTTACACATCTGTGAAGGCGCCATTAATGCTGAAAGGTACATACTGTACAGGTTTTGGAGCAATACATGTTGCCATCCAAGCAACCTTACGAACTATAAGCCCAAAACCCCCCAGGCCCTGAATGACCGGACTCTCGCTCAGGGCCTCAACACACATTACTGTCGTCATGAACGGCCTTCAGCTCATCAAAGCCATGCTCCCCCCACCATCACCCTCCCCACCAATGCCAGCACATCATTAAAGGAGTTAAAGGACTCAAAGGTCTCCAATGACATCACAGGACTCCAAAAACATCATAAGACTGTCAAGACCCTCTCCATTAAAGAAGAGGATGTACGCCGGCAGTTCTTGAAGCTGAATACGCGGAAGGCCCCCGGGCCGGATGGTGTCTCCCCCTCCACTCTCAGACACTGTGCGGACCATCTGGCTCCTGTCTTCACTGACATTTTTAACACCTCTCTGGAGCTATGCCGCATGCCGTCCTGCTTTAAGACCTCTACCATTGTCCCTGTCCCCAAGAAAGCACGGATCACAGGACTAAATGACTACAGGCCGGTCGCGCTGACGTCTGTGGTCATGAAGTCCTTTGAGCGCTTGGTCCTGCCCCACCTCAAGGACATCACCGCCCCCCTCACCCTGATTGAC